>NC_135660.1:13555246-13914412 GCF_964188315.1 Podarcis muralis
ACCACAATGTCCCTCAGTACCGAACTGTTTTCATTGCTTCATGAACCTTCAAGCAAACATCTCCAACCATCAATTGCTCAATTTATAGAATTTGCTTGGATGCTTTCGCCTTTTATCACACTACCTCAGGCCACCGAGACCAAAACCCTATACCTTCTTACCTGGGAGCAAGCCACAATGAAAACCTTGGGTGAATACACTTCTGAATTGGACTGCACTGTATCAGGATTTTTTTTTTTTAAGGAACCACAAGCTGGGGTCCCTTCACATGGCCAAGTCAAAATGCCAAGAAGGTCAGTGTTACAGGAGACAACTTAAAATTCAATGCACTTTGGCCCTTCCATAATTTCATCTGCTTTGGGGAGTTCCGCAACAGCACAATAAAGGTAAAGGTAAAGGGGACCCCTGACCATTAGGTCCAGTCGTGGCTGACTCTGGGGTTGCGGTGCTCATCTCGCTTTATCGGCCGAGGGAGCCGCCGTACAGTTTCCGGGTCATGTGGCCAGCATGACTAAGCCGCTTCTGGCGCACCAGAGCAGCGCACAGAAACGCCGTTTACCTTCCCGCCGGAGCAGTACCTATTTATCTACTTGCACTTTGATGTGATATTGAACTGCTAGGTTGGCAAGAGCAGGGACTGAGCAACGGGAGCTCGCCCCGCCACGGGGATTCGAACCACCGACCTTCTGATCGGCAAGTCCTAGGCTCTGTGGTTTAACCACAGCCCACCCGCGTCCCCTTAACAGCACAATACACAAATCCAGATTCCATTCGGGAGCAGGACTACTGCTGCCTGAGCCCGCCTGAGCCTTGCAGAGGGAAAACAAGCCTTCAAATATAGAGTATAAGTTACATCATCATTATTGCCAGGTTATTTTACAGGGAGTTTCCAAGTCATGTGATCACACTGAAGGGGATTAGTATCCAGCCTTAGTCCCCCATCCCCTTCCTGACCTGCTCCCACCACAACCCCAGAACGTCCCTTTTACAGGGTTTATACCAGTTTAAGATCCTGGCACTGCAAAGATCTGCTGATACTGGCAGATCTAGCCTTAGGATTGCTCCCAATGGTCTGACTCAGTAATACTTTATTGTTGTATTATTGATGTTTTTACTGTTGTGAACTGCTTTGATGTTCACTGAAAGGTGGCATAAAATGATTCTAACATAAAGTGCTGCTGCTGTGGAAACTATAATTTGATGTTAATTATGGTTATCAAGTGAGAGCTGGATGATAAAGAAGGCTGATCGCCGAAGAATTGATGCTTTTGAATTATGGTGCTGGAGGAGACTCTTGAGAGTCCCATGGACTGCAAGAAGATCAAACCTCTCCATTCTTAAGGAAATCAGCCCTGAGTGCTCACTGGAAGGACAGATCGTGAAGCTGAGGCTCCAATACTTTGGCCACCTCATGAGAAGAGAAGACTCCCTGGAAAAGACCCTGGTGTTGGGAAAGATGGAGGGCACAAGGAGAAGGGGACGACAGAGGACGAGATGGTTACACGGTGTTCTCGAAGCTACCAGCATGAGTTTGACCAAACTGCGAGAGGCAGTGGAAGACAGGAGTGCCTGGTGTGCTCTGGTCCATGGGGTCACGAAGAGTTGCACACGACGAAACGACTAAACAACAACAATGGTTATAAAAAAATGTTTTTCCATGGACATAACACTATCCACAATGAAGGGGTGTGTGTGTGAGAGAGACAGGAAGACTGAGTGTAAGAACCTGTGGGCTCCTTCTGATATCCTAACCATAATTGTGGGATTCGGCAGTGTTGCATATGCACATACATACAATTCTGACAGAGTGAATGCAGCACAAATTCATGTAGACTGACCCTGTTTTGGCCAGGAAGCAAACCCCTATGCAGTGTCAGAATCCAAGCCCTGAACATTCCATCAGATGTCAAGGAGATAAATAACTATATAACCTTTAGAAGGCAGCCCTGTATAGGGAAGCTTTTTAATGTTTAATGTTTTATTATTATTATTTTATATGTCAGGAGCCACCCAGAGTGGCTGGGGCAACCCAATCAGATGGGCAGGGTACAAATAAATTATTATTATTATTATTATTATTATTATTATTATTATTATTATTATTAGTCTCCCTTAGAGATGGGTGGATCTGTCAATTTCGGTTCCCTCTGTTTCTCATTTTTCCAGTATTAAATCAAGTTCTCTGCATTTCTGCAGCAATTTGCATTTTTTTATAATAAAAACCACTCATATAAATATTTGATCATTTAAGTGTGAATTAAGAAAAACCCATGGTTTCTATGCAATGTTGTCTAATATAAAAAAAATTGGGAAAGCCATTTCCACTGATATAATACATTTTTGTGTGTTGCTTTCCCCAGTGGATACATTGTATGTACACTTTAGCCCAAAAAATGCATTTTTGTACACATTGCTTGCCTGGACAGCTGCATTGTAAAATTAGGGAAGTGTGAATTCTGAAGGATGGCTGTGCCTTGGTTCACACATTGTTTTGGGAAGTGTGGATTTGGTAGGCTTTCCCTTAAAAGTGAACTCTATCGAAAATATCCCCCAACACGAATCTCCACTGCTCTAGCTAAGTGTTTTCCTGTGACCCAACAGACTGAATGATGCCCTCAGTGGTTTCAGGACTACCAAATTTGCAACCAAGTCCTTTCGAAATAGGAAGCATAAGGGGGAAATTCTACCATGAGCAATGATATCATCTTCATTGCTTAATCAGGATCGTTTTAACACGTTAAATATTCGGGGGGGGGGGAGAGAGAGAGAGAGAGAGAGAGATGGAAAAGTTAATTTTAAGCACTTACCGTCAGCAAGGCTGCATAAAGCATCTTGTTGAGATAAGGGAAAGATTCCTTTTCAGAACACTGCCCTCGAGACATTTGATTTAATGGATTACTCTATTAAACCGAGTTTCTAAACATCTATCTTCCGAGCCCGCGATTTCTCCCGCGCATAATATGCAGACATTTATTTGTGTTGCAGAGTCGTATTTCCTACCTGACAACTCCCCTGGAATACCTCCGACTCCTCCGCTTGCACAACTCTCGGCACCTTTCAAACTTAAAACCATCCGAGGAGTGGCAAGTACAGTGCCAGCAGCTCTGCTGGGGGTTCTCGCCGTCCTTGTTAAAGACAGGAACCGAAGAGTCTTTCCACCCCAACAGCCCCAGGCGACGCCTGGAAAAACTTCAGGCCATACGTCGCTGAATTATTTATCAGAAGTTACTATGCAAACACAGACTAAATAATTCTCTTTGAGCTTCTTGCGGTAAACATGGAAACTAAAGGCAAACTGCCTATATGCCGTCTGCATTCTTTAACCACCCTTCCTGGCAAACAAATCCTATTTCCCCCGTCCCCCATTGGAAATGCATACCTGAGATAAGAAACAGGCAATGGGTGTGTGGCCTAGCTAGTTTCTCCACTGGTCTGTGTGTACAACAGGTCTTGAACTGATTATGTGAAAGATACTAGGCAGTGTTGTTGCTTTATTCAGGAACTGGCACTGTTACAGGTGCTACATAATTCCTGTTCCACACTAAACAGCTTCGGCCCTGCATACCTGAAGGAGAATCAGCATTTTTCAGCCCAGACACTGAGATCCAGCTCCCTGCAAAGGAATCTCAGCTGAAGCATTCATGACAGATGGCCATCCCAAACTCTGCGGAGAAACTTCCAGGGAAGGAGAGTCCACTACTTTCCGAGGGAGTACGTCCTACTGTCAAACAGCTCTTACTGTCAGAAAGTTATCCCTGATGTGCAGTTGGAGCCTCCTTTCTTATAACTTGAAGCCATTGGTTCGGTACCTACACTCCGGAACAGGAGGAAACAAGCTTGCTCCATCTTCTCTTGCTCTTTAGATATTTGATATCTTGCTCTTTAGGACACGGGTGGCGCTGTGGGTTAAACCACAGAGCCTAGGACTTGCTGATCAGAAGGTTGGCGGTTCGAATCTCCGCAACGGAGTGAGCTCCCATTGCTCGGTCCCAGCTCCTGCCAACCTAGCAGTTCGAAAGCACGTCAGAGTGCAAGTAGATAAATAGGTACCGCTCCAGTGGGAAGGTAAACGGCGTTTCCGTGCGCTGCTCTGGTTCGCCAGAAGCAGCTTAGTCATGCTGGCCACATCACCCGGAAGCTGTACGCCGGCTCCCTCGGCCTATAGAGCGAGATGAGTGCCGCAACCCCAGAGTCGGCCACGACTGGACCTAATGATCAGGGGTACCTTTACCTTTACCTTTGAATATTTGAAGATGGCTTTCGTATCTCCTCTCAGTCTCCTCTTATCCAGGCTGTACATTCCCAGCTACTTCAACCGTTCCTCATTCGGCTGGGCTTCCTTGATCATCATGGCTGCCCTTCTGAACACATCCCTGCTGGTCAACATCCTTCTTAAATGGTGGTGCCCAGAACTGGAAAAAGTACTCCAGGGCTTTTTGGTAGTTCCCTCGTTGTGAGAAGTGAGGTTTCAGGGAACCAGGCAGAGGGCCTTCTCGGGAGTCGCCAATGCTTGGATGAGTTGCTCTGACTGATTTGTCTCCACTAATAATGAGAAATAAACAACTTGTGCAGGTGCCTTGTGTGCTGTGCTTGTTCTACACTTGTTTATGATCCTCTTTCACTTGTTTAGTAGGGTGCCCAGTCCCGCTGTCTGAGATTGCAGCTTATGTCCCCCAGCAGCTTCCACCATTTCAAGTGGTTAGGTATATAGCACAGCATCTGGCACTGAGCATACAAGAGGCTTCATGTGAGAAAGCAACGCCGTACATTGCAATAGCTGCAAGGACATTAGCCAAGCTGAATCAGTTTTTGGCATAGCATCTGCAGGGAATTGGACCAGAAATACCTTTCAACTCTGCCGTTCTATGATGGCTTCCATTCTCCACAATTGTCAGTGAAGGAGGCGGGATATCTAAGTATAATGCAATCATCAGTGTGAGATCTGGATGTTGGCCTAATGCTGGGGGGAAAGAAATCCTGAAACAGACTGAAAATGGTCAGATCAAAAGTTCTCTATGCTATTGCTCCAGAATTGTGTGGAATGGATTGCAAATCTGTGATGGTTTCTAAAATAGGAAAAATGGATATACTATAAGTTAAACATTTCCTCAATTAAGCAGCAAGGATCACCTTATCCCTGTTCTACAATACTCATTTAATTCTGATGTGGAGGCTGGATCTAGACACATCTAAAATGGCATTTCAGGAAAAACATGTTGTAAACATAGTGGGGAATCATGCTGGCAAAAGATGGAACCCCACAGCGCCATCTGGTGTCACAGTGTTATAAAGCATATAAAGCGCCTTTTCTTTACTAATGTAGCAGAGTCCATAAGTAATTTATTCCTAAGTGTGTATGTATATCCCAGTAGTGATGTATGGAAGTGAGAGCTGGACCATAAAGAAGGCTGATCGCCGAAGAATTGCTGCTTTTGAATTGTGGTGCTGGAGGAGACTCTTGAGAGTCCCATGGACTGCAAGAAGATCAAACCTATCCATCCTGAAGGAAATCAGCCCTGAGTGCTCACTGGAAGGACAGATCCTGAAGCTGAGGCTCCAATACTTTGGCCACCTCATGAGAAGAGAAGACTCACTGGAAAAGACCCTGATGTTGGGAAAGATGGAGGGCACAAGGAGAAGGGGACGACAGAGGATGAGATGGTTGGATAGTGTTCTCGAAGCTACCAGCATGAGTTTGACCAAACTGCGGGAGGCAGTGGAAGACAGAAGTGCGTGGCGTGCTCTGGTCCATGGGGTCACGAAGAGTCAGACACGACTAATCGACTAAACAACAACAACAACAACAACGTATATGTATATGACGTTTTGTTTGAAGAAGAAAGCAAGGGAGAGGAATGAGAAAAAAGTTTTTAAAACTTGGGTTTGTTATACTCAAACCAAAGCGTCTGATGTGCCATAGATAAGAGAGAAATTGTGATAAATTGCTGGGAGCAGAACAATTCCTGGACACAGTAAAGATAAAACAATCATTTGTAGTTGTCTAAACTAAACACGATTCTACCTTTATCACTTCACATCACTTGTAAAGCGGAATGTAAAATTGGAGTTACAGTGGGCTGAAGTGAGCTCCCCGTGAGGGATGAAGATTGCTTTTCGGTTTCTTCAAACTTAAACCTATTTGGGAACCTATGCATGTGTTGCTTTTAAGCATGGCAAGGCAAAATTGCCCGCTGGTGTACTTGGTGGGAAATGGAACCTGTAGGACTTTACCATGAGAGAAAGATGATGAGAGAGGTGGAGAGAATGGTGTTGCTTTGTTCTTCAGCTCAGTGTTTGAGTTGGCAGGTCCAAGCATTGGGGGGCATAATATGTGTATGCAAAAGTTCACAGGTTTGATCCACAGCATTTCTAGGGATGGTACACATGGAGAAATCTGTCCTTGTTGGTTTCTTGGCTTCTCATTCTTCCAATTAAATTCAGTTATCCACATTTCCACATCAGTTTGTGATCTTTTTAAAGAAATCCTCATGAAAAGTCATCAGCATTTGATATAGTTTTGCAAAGCATTTCCCAACAATATATTGTATTTTCGTATGTTATTTTCACTAATATGTTCATTTTATGCACACCCTAGCATATTCATTTTTGTGCACATTGCTAGAGAATGACTCTGCAAAATGTGGATAAATTTGAATTTTGTAGTATGGCTTTGTTTCAGTTTGTGCATTGATTAGGAAATTATGAATTAGGTCAGCTCACCTTTAACTGAGAATGAAAACTGCTTTCTTCCCCAATACAGTGGTATCTTGGAATTCTAATGGAATCCTTTCTGGAAATCCATTCAACTTCCAAAACATTCGGAAGCCAAGGCGTGGTTTCCAATTAGCTGCAGGAAGCTCCTGCAGCCAATTGGAAGCCGTGGAAGCCCTGCTGGGCGTTTGGGTTCCAAAGAACGTTTGCAAACTGGAACACTCACTTCTGGGTTTGCGGCATTCAGGAGCCAAAACGGACGAATACCAAGGCATTTGGCATCTAAGGTACAACTGTACTAGGTTTGGCTCAGGACTGGCCCAAGACCTTTGGGCACCTGAGGCAAGATGTGCCACCAACACTTCCCCCATAGGCCACAGATCTGGGCCCATGTCCAGGTGAGTCGGAAGGAGCATGACCCCCCCCCCCCATGGTGGCTCACCTCAGGTCACTGCAGGACTAAGAATAGTCTATACTGTAAATTTGTAACTTATTGCTGTGGGAAGGGGCTCAAGGGCAGACCGCATGGCATACTTTTCTAGCCACTTTCCATCCCTTAGAATTTACCACCTGAGGCAACTGCCCCACTCTGCCTCATGCTAAGATGGAGATATATAGATAATGTAACAAGTAAAATATATACAGCAGACTGAGCCTCTTGGGCTTGCCGATCGGAAGGTCAGCGGTTCGTATCCCCGCAATGGGGTGAGCCGCTGTTGCTCTGTCCCAGCTCCTGCCAACCTAGCAGTTTGAAAGCACGCCAGTACAAGTAGATAAATAGGTACCGCTGCGGCGGGAAGGTAAACGGTGTTTCCATGCACTCTGGTTTCTGTCACGGTGTTCCATTGTAAGAAGCAGTTTAGTTATGCTGGCCACATGACCGGGAAAGCTGTCTGTGGACAAATGCCGGCTCCCTTGGCCTGAAAGCGAGATGAGCGCTGCAACGCCATAGTTGCCTTTGACTGGACTTAACCATCCAGGAGTCCTTTACCTTACCATAGCTATGCAATAACAGGGGAAACATCCCTTTTTAATAATGGAATAAATTAAACTCCCATCCATTTCAAATGCCAGTAACATTTTTTCTTTACACTTTCCCTTCACAGCTATCCTTTTCTTGAACTGTTTTTTAAAATAACCTGAGGTAGTTCATACCAGCACCTGCAATACCCAATTCTCTTTTTTACATAAGCTGTTAACCGACTTCATTTATTTAATTCTTCCTGTTAATTAACTCCATTCTTCAACAGTGCTGACAATTTAATCAAGCTCAGTTGTTCCCAATTTTTTCCTGATGACACCCTGCTTTGCTGGCTTATGTGTACTTTTCCATGCTTTGGCATGTGACCACATTGCAATGGTCAAAACATGCAGAATCTGTATGGATATAGGGGCTGAGTTTTTGCAAAATTTAATAAGCAGACTAGGGGGTTCAAAGGCAGCTCCACTTGAAAGCTTTCTCTTATGATTTCAACCATCCAGTTCCAAAACTGCTCTTCTTTAATGCACCTACATCCCAAAAGGAAGAAATTCCCCCTTTGTGGCTTCACAAAATTTCCCATCTCCAAAGGCTTATCTGCACTTACCTTTCCTCTGTGCTTTCTAGGCACGGTCCACACTTTTAAGTCCTCTCCTCCCCTCTTTTATGCTCCAGAGCTTTCCCCACGAAAATCCACTTTTAAAAGCTGAATCCGAGCTGTTTGCTCCAATTGAGCAGTAAAGAGCAGGTTTTGGTGTGGAAAGCTCTGGGGCCAAATAAAGGAGGACATGGAGCTTTCAAGTGTGGACCCATGCTTGGAAAGAGTAGGGCAAAAGATAAGTGTGAATAAGCCCAAACTTCCTTTATGATTTTTGTATTCCAGGGCAACCCCCATGCCTAACCCATAGAGAGGATCGTGCTGTATTATTATTATTATTATTATTAACTCTCTTTGGGGTAATGGCTATGGGACTTGCTATGGGACTTTACCTTTAATAAAGGTAAAGGTAAAGGGACCCCTGACCATTAGGTCCAGTCGTGACCAACTCTGGGGTTGTGGCGCTCATCTCGCTTTATTGGCAGAGGGAGCCGGCGTACAGCTTCTGGGTCATGTGGCCAGCATGACTAAGCCACTTCTGGCGAACCAGAGCAGTGCACAGAAACACCATTTACCTTCCCGCTGGAGTGGTACCTATTTATCTACTTGCACTTTGACGTGCTTTCAAACTGCTAGGTTGGCAGGAGCAGGGACCGAGCAACGGGAGCTCACCCCGTCACGGGGATTCGAACCGCTGACCTTCTGATCGGCAAGTCCTAGGCTCTGTGGTTTAACCCACGGCGCCACCCATACACACCAATTCATTAGAGGCAATTGATGGCCCTACTGAGTTAGCAAAGGGTAGCATAGCAGTTAGTCTGCTGGAATTTGGCTGGGATGTCCTGTGTTTACACCCGTGGGGCAGTCTCTGCTGAAGCCTAGCCTGTGTAGGGTGTTATGAGGATGAGATGGTGCAGCCCACACCCATTTATGTCATCCCGAGCTCAATGGAGGAATGGTAAGAGACAAATGTGAGCTATATTGAAGCATCATGCAGTGCACAGGAAAGGCTCTTGCCAGGTAAATGAATAGGATACAGCGTGTCCTATATTCCACCACCCCCTGGCAAATACTGCACCTGCAGGTGGCATCATTGCTCCTGCTGTGAGAGAAGTTCCAGAGCTATGCTCCCCTGCAGATGCAAGAATGAGGAGAGGTGTAACAAAGTCTATAATTCATGACAGCTATAAGAAATCTTTTGTGTTCAGAAGCAGAATAGCTCTGTTTACTCAATGGCGTGGGCGGAATTCAATATCATACCTTGTTTTGTTTTGCTTTTTAATTAGACTGTACTCTGTACATTGGTTTTCCACATGCGAAACTGTCTTCAAAGTGGCTCACAATATGCAATTTCAATTTACTGAAATTCTTGAAGAGATAGGACCATTCCCTATTGAAGGCACAATGCCGGGCTGAATACAACACAAAAACACAAATCTTGTGTTGCTTTATTCTCAGGACTGTTTGCTTCTTTGCCTGTTTTTGTTGCTTTTCAGAAATGCAGCATGACCAAGCACTTATAAAACTTGATTTTGTCCAGGCCCAAACTCCCCCCCTCAACTTCCTTTTCTGATGCACAACATAGAATTTTTCAGTTAGCAAAGTGAACATTATGTTTTTATTAATGGAACGTCCAACTGTTTCAAATGGTTATGGAAAAGCGTGTTTTTCAAAAGCCACTATAAAGTACTGGAAAGAACCACAGATGAGCAGCAGAACAGAATTGCAACAAAAGTACCAAGCCACCTACATTTTGTAGAAAGACCGTCACAGCCCCAAACAGACATTGTTTTAATAGAGACATGAGGACACCCACCTACATATTGGGGGCCTTGTTCTTCTGTGTGTGTGTCTGACAGGTTGATTTGACCTCTGTGGCTTATTTGTTGTCATTTTCAAAGAAACCTTAGTGGAAACGGTTGCTTTTCTCTCTCTGACAGTGAGGACTTCAGAAGGAATTTGGCTCGGACACCACAAATCTCTCTGCCAGCAAGTGTCTCATTCATTTCAGTTGGGCTTATGCTGGTTAAGTTCACAATTCTCAGTGCACAGGCTACAGAACATTCTGGTGAGGAGCCTGCAATTCAGAAAGCCCTGGATGCACCCAGAGGCATAGCAAGGTCAGATGGTACCTGGTGCGAATTTTTGTTTGTCACCCTCCCACACATTGCAATTCTTGGGAATGTTGCGGGCGGCATTCGCACACACCCCTGGCAAGTGGCACTTGCATCTCCGGCAGGCAGATTTTCAAAATTGGCACGATCGTCGTGAAAATCTGACGACCGATCGCACAAATATGCCCAACCACCGGGCATATTTGCGCAATCGGTGGTCGGATTTTCTCGATCAAAGGGTGGTGTTGCCACACCTGACGGGTCAGCACCACCTGCTGATCGTGAAAACCTGACCACCGATCGCCTTAAACCGCACACCAGGGATGGGAGCGCCACCTGCCGGGGGGTGCCAGGCTGATCGCCAGGGCAGATTTTCACTACGACGATCGCACCAATCGCGAAAATCCTCCCACCAGGAGTGTGAGCACCACCACACCGATCTGCCCGGGGGATTTTGTCACCCCCCTAGGCATGACACTCGGGGTGGACTGCACTCCCTGCACCCCCTTGCAACACCCCTGGACGCACCTCTCCAAAGCCCCTCTTTCTTCTTTCGGTCTTTTGCAACACTCTAGCATGAAAGTGCTCACTGGAAGGACAGATTGTGAAGCTGAGGCTCCAATACTTTGGCCACCTCATGAGAAGAGAAGACTCCCTGGAAAAGACCCTGATGTTGGGAAAGATGGAGGGTGCAAGGAGAAGGGGACGACAGAGGATGAGATGGTTGGACAGTGTTCTCGAAGCTACCAGCATGAGTTTGACCAAACTGCGGGAGGCAGTGGAAAACCGAAGGGCCTGGCGTGCTCTGGTCCATGGGGCACAAAGAGTCAGACACGACTAAACGACTAAACAACAAGCATGAAAGTATACCAGGCAAGATGGGCACTGCAAACAGAATTATATATTATTCTCGCCGGACATTCTTGAGTGTTCCATCCAAAGTGAGAATTGAGAATGGCAGTACTGTAACGGTGCTAGACCCTCTCTTGATCTTAGCCCAAATTCACCATCCTCTGCAACCAGCATTGTGTATTACCTGTTGCTTCCTGGTTAAAGTTCAGCCAGGCTCAGCTCATCTGGGTCCTGGCTGAGCTGGGAAAATACATTGGCATATCTCAAGCTGAGTGGAAAATGGGGAGTTGTGCTGGCATAGCCTGGTTGCTCTGGGAATCTCCCAGCTCAGACTAAGATCTGCTGGATCCTAACCCCTTTGGTTCTGACAGATCTTGCAACAGGATTGCTTCCTTTGCTTCCAAAGCCCTTGTGAGAAGGCAGCTGCTGCCCTCCGATTGGCTAGCCCCTCTGTGACATCATTGGCATCTAAGCCAATGGCATTCAGAGGAACCATAACAAACACACATGGTCCCAACACAGACCCTCCCCCATATCACAACATGTTTCACTCTTTAATAAGAGCATTTCCTGACTGCCTTCATCCGATACCAGGGTGATATAAAACAGGCTTTGCCTTATCCACAAGGTTAAAGGTAAAGGTAAAGGGACCCCTGACCATTAGGTCCAGTCGTGGCCGACTCTGGGGTTGCGGTGCTCATCTCGCTTTATTGGCCAAGGGAGCTGGCGTACAGCTTCCGGGTCATGTGGCCAGCATGACTAAGCCACTTCTGGCAAACCAGAGCAACGCACGGAAACGCCGTTTACCTTCCCGCCGGAGCGGTACCTATTTTTCTACTTGCACTGGCATGCTTTCGAACTGCTAGGTTGGCAGGAGCAGGGACCGAGCAACGGGAGCTCACCCCATCGCCGGGATTCGAACCACTGACCTTCGGATCGGCAAGTCCTAAGCTCTGTGGTTTAACCCACAGCGCCACCCACGTCCCGATCCACAAGGTTGGACTATATTATTTCTAATTTCCCATTTTTATAATAGTTTTTCACTGGTTCTTGTGTTGTAACTCAGTTTTTACTATGCTGTTTTATTGCTTTTATGTTGCATCATAGGGATTTTTAAATAAATATTTCGTGCTTTAGAAATGCTTTTAAATAAATACATGAATAAAACTAAGCATGACTCAACAACAGTATGACAGAGCAATACATACAAACAAAACAAAACAAGACCCTAAAAAAATGAGAGGTAACTAAAAATGATCAGAGCAGTGTAAAAATGCTACTTTTAAATAAATGGAGCGAACAGAGACATCAAATAGAGAAGGAGGAAGTGAAGAGATATCCATGTAAAGATTGCAAGAATAAGGAATTAAGAAGATTAAGAGGGCTCTCTGGAGGAAATGTTGGGAATACACATGACCTCTTATGGGTCCCTTGCACTGGTACTAAACACATGGCTCCTGGTGGATATGAACTGTTCACCTGAGCCATAGGGGACCACTAACAGACCCAAGACCTCAGGGATTGTCAGGAGTTCAGCCTACACTCAAGTAGGACCCTGGCAGAGACACATGCCCGACTGGCATGTTCTCTCCCTCCTGGTTGATCGTTCAGGAGCTTCAAAAGCTTTCTTCTGCCCAAACATCACAGTGACCGATGCCAAATGACACTGGCACACTTAGGGATCTGCAGAGTTTGCGCAGTTGCGTAACAGACCTCAGCAACTCAGCATTTTGGCTAATCTACTTTATTTACATATAAACACACACGGAGCACTACAACATGGATCCCTCTCTCTCTAGCATCAGACAGCAAAGAGAGAAAGAACAAAGGACAATAGTCCCATTTTACAGAACACAGTAACACAAACATCCTGTCTCCGTCACTTCCCGCTCTGTGGAGTCAAAACATATACCGTCATGTGATAGACAACAACCCCATGACTGCAATCACGGAGCAGGAATTCTAAGAGGGATATGAGGGACCAGGCAGTCCTTGAGATATCCTGCACTCAGATCGTTAGGGTCTTGTAAGTCAATAGAAGGAGCTTCAACCTAGCCCAGTCAAATATGGGCAGTTGGTGCTGGCATTTGCCCGAATAACCAACTTCCTTCTATCTTTTTACATATCCAAGCCAAACCTAATGTTCTACGTGTTCCAGCACTAAAGGCCCATCTCCATTATTTGGCACAACAGGTAACTAACTACCAGCAACAAGTTCACATTGACAGGCAAGTGTGTCTATGTGGAGGGAAATTATAGCTGCTATGTACAAGTTACGAAAGGGTTTTCAAGAGCGGGGGCCAAGCAATTTTGCATCAACAGAATTTGCCGTCGTTGACATTCCTTCTGAGTAAGCAGAGGGGGGTGGGAAATATATTGGCGGGGGGCGGGAAAGATCCAAACGAGAGCAAACGCAGCCCAAGACAAAGAGATGCTTTCATATGCTACGATTTCGTGCCTTTTCAACAAGTATCAATGCGAGAGCCTTCCCTTTCACTCGGTAAACAGAGGGACCTTTGCTGAACCGATAGTGAGTCAGAACCAGTCAACAGAAACTGCCTTGGGTCACGTGACCGCCGAGAACTGTTGTTGCCGTGGCAACCGCACTATGACAAATTAGCCCTGTCTCTGCTAAGCATTCTGTTTGCCTAGATGGCTTAGGAGGTGTTGCCCTTATATATTTATTTCTTTATCCATTCGTTTATTTATTCCAACCACCACAACCACATTCCCTTCCAGCCCTTTCTTTTCTTTTCGCACCCCACCCTTCTTCACGACCGCAACTTCCTCCCCCCTCCATTTCGCAAAGCTTGCTGCAACCCGACTGAACTTATTAGGAGGGTCCGCTGACATTTCGCGCCTTTTGGTGAAATAAGTCCTGCGCAAACGTGTTATCTTTGGTTGGCTGGCCTGGATGGGCTCTGTCCCTCCCTGCCATTTTAATTAAGAACTGCCAAAGTGTAGGAAAGCAGGCGGGTATTCTGCATATTCATAACGCATCTCCCTGCCACCCATCGCATTCTGATGAGGTTTGGCTCCTTGTTTTAAAAGCTATGCCAATGGAGGTTAATATTGATTTATTTCAGGTCTAGCTATTTTCATATTGGTTAATAATTGAGATAAACTGCTAAACTTTACCGAGCTGGGAGAGAGAGAGAGAGAGAGAGAGAGAGAGAGAGAGAGAGAGAGAATCCTGATAGAAGCAGCAGAGCTGATAATGACCAAACAGTTTCTTATAAATTAATATAACTACAAGTTACCCTACTCCCCTTTCTTCCTGGAATATAACAATACTTGAAATACATTGCCTTTTAAAATATATTGCTATGATACCTTTAACGTATGAAAAGTTATGAGCGCTGCAAGAGAATTTTCAGAGAATCTAAATTACCGACAAATTTAGAGGATCTAACCTTTGGAATTTCTTCTGTGCAGAATATGATCCACTTATGTAATACAAAGGGCTGTATCCAACATAGCGCTAAGTGAATGTTCCAGCAGCAGCAGCAGCAGAAGGATTTCCTCTTGTGCAAAGGAATGGTTTCCCCCTCTTCTCCTCCCCACGTGCAAATCTGTTCCAGCGGTTCTCCCAACCCTTTGGAGCAGATTCGTGTGGGGCACACAGCACATGTGGGGGCAAGAGACTTCCATTGAACAATTCAAAATCCTTTCAGTGATGGGACACAATGGTTGAATACCGCCAAAAATTACTAGGTGGGATCTAACCGGGCATTAGTGCAAGAAGTTTGAGAATTGACATTGTTCCATGAGCAAGAGCATAAAATGTTTAGCTGTCATTGGGCAGAACAGCAGCTGTGCTAAGGCTTGAAAACATATTTTGCAGGCACAAGATTGCCGGCAGATTCAGCTGTTGCCCCTCTCTAAGAATGGGGTTCCTGCTAGTGGAATGGCTGTTGCGTGGGGGGAGAGATACAACTGAGTATCTATCACAGATAATTAATATTTCTAAAGACCATTTGATGTATAAGGGCCTTGCAAATGTTAATATATTTCGTTCGACAATTTACTGAACAACTGTGCTTAGAAATGGCCATTCACAGACTCAAAGACCAAGACTGCAATCCTATGCATATTTATACGTTTCTCTATAAGACCTGCTGAATGCAGCAATACAGTCATAGAAGAAGAGTTTGGATTTGATATCCCGCTTTATCACTACCCGAAGGAGTCTCAAAGCGGCTAACATTCTCCTTTCCCTTCCTCCCCCACAACAAACACTCTGTGAGGTGAGTGAGGCTGAAAGACTTCAGAGAAGTGTGACTGGCCCAAGGTCACCCAGCTGTTGCATGTGGAGGAGCGGAGACACAAACCCAGTTCACCAGATTACGAGTCCATCGCTCTTAACCACTACACCACGCTGGCTCCCAAGACCTCGGGTTGAAGTAGCTTCGGGTTGAGCATTTTCGGGTTGCGCTCCGCGGCGACCCGGAAGTAACATAACACGTTACTTCCGGGTTTCACCACTTGCACATGCGCAGACGCTCGAAATGACACCACGTGCATGCGCGGAAGCAGCAAATCGTGACGCGCGCACGCACAGACATGCAGACACAGGTTGCAGTTGCTTCAGGATGCGAACGGGGCTCCGGAATGGATCCCGTTCGCATCCAGAGGTACCACTGTACTCAAGGCCAAAAGTACACATTACCTTAATAAAAGCATTTCTTCTTAACATGTGCAGTACACAGGATGTTGTTACTTAATCGAAAACAACCACAGGGGATGGGAGAACACCTGTATTGGAAGCATGTTGCTAGGGCGTGAAGCTATCCTCTTTCATCCAAGGCCCTTGCTCCAAGTTGTACTTCTTCCCAAACATGCAGTTTGCTTCATACTAGAAGGAGGTGAATTCCAGAGGGGCTCCTCTGGGAATTCTTAGAAGCCATGTGAAAGAAGATGCTCCATTTGAAAAGACCATAATTTCAGGGGAAACAATATGCTTTGTTCAGTCCCCCACCCCCAGTTCCGAAACCTCCAGGAACCTGCCCCCGCCAATTCCTCAAGAACAAAAGTCTAAGTAGAAAGTTAGAACCAAAGGCATAGGTATCATTTGGTAGCTCAAAATGGTCACCAATCATTGCAAATTGGTGTGCGTGCGCACACCACATGTGTTGAGGAAACCATGTCAAGTTTGGCCCTCCCAATCGCAACCCCCAAAATTTGTTGTTTACGTGGGTTTCTGTCGAGAAATCCTGGCATGCCTTCAGCTCAGACTTTCTTGTTTGGTGAAGGAGAGGTGAGCAGAGTAAGAATCGACATTATGATGTTGATAAAAGCTAAGGCCAAGAAGCCGGCCTTAATTACCTATTAAAGTTTCAAAGTAGAAGCTGTACAGAATAGTACTTCAAACGACTTGGAGAAAATATTAGCCTTTATTACATTATCTTGCTTGAAAAAGTACTCAAATGGCATTCCAAGGCACGGATTGCTCAGGCTGAATCTCTAATAAATGTACTCTGCCTTGCTTTTCTATATGGGCATGATGGATTCTATTTCCTGAATTTCATGGGGGTGGGGGGTGGGGGAATCTGTTAATAGGTACTCAAACCTCCCATCAGCATTAAAAAAACAAAAAACCAAGACATGCATGTCAAGGGGCAAAGTGAAGCTAAATGTGGAGAGCCTCTCTTAATTAGAATATTTTAATAAAAAATTACATTGACATTTATGCAGTGGTAGCTAAAAATAGAATTTTATTGCTTTAGACAGATCTAGGACTTCATCCTAAAATGGATACTTACTTACTTGAGCAATTATTTCTTATGTAAATAGATCATTTCACATGGAGGCAACTTTCAAGAGAAGCTCTTCAATGTTCACACATTGCTTTTCTTTTCTTTTTTTAAACGGCATGTAACATTCTAGGTCCACTTCCAAAAGTTAGCACCTGTATGGTTGTTTGTTTCAATGTTTCTGTTTTAATTATTTGTAATTTTATTTGTTGCTCCAACATCTTTGCTGCCTTTCTACATCAAGGTGCTCTAGATTGTATATAGCAACAAAATAAACAATCTGTTGAGTTCTTTTTAAAAATAAAATATTATACCAAGTAAAAACTAATTGAAATAATAAAAACATGACGGAAACATCCAGCAGACGCAGACAGCATGCAGAACCCTTAAGATACCAACCTAGAAGAACAATATAGGATTTCCCTGAGTGCCTGGCATATTTAAACCTGTCCTTGATGATTTTCTAAATTGTCATAAGGACACTGCTTGGGAGGGCTTCATGGGGAAAACATCACATGATAACAATGCCACCGCAGAGAAGATCCTGCTCTGAGCAATGCTGACTTAGGGGAGAATCCGGTGGCAAGGTCCACCTTGTTGAGCAGCCTAGAATGCAGTGGATCTCCAGCTCAGCCTCCATTTAATCACCAACCCCAGCTCAGCCAAAGATACTCCGGCATAACTTGCTCATTCTGGCTCAGCCAATGCTCAGAGGATTGCTCCCTAACTTCCCTAGGGTGCTGCTTCTGAACAAATTGCCCTGGCTGGCACAGCCCATTAGATGCTGGGCTAAGTTCAAGGTGCTGGGGTTGGTTCCTACCTTTGCAAGTCCCTCTTGTTACAAATCAGACAGGCTCCATCTCTATTATGTTCTCGGCACCTGTTGAAGACCTCCTTCCAACAAGCGGGGATTTTTACACTAGCTTTCATCTGCATTGGACTAGACATTGCATTTCTATATATTTTTATTTCTATATTTTTATTGTTAATTATACTGGGATGTTTCGTGGGTAGGAAAGAAAGAAAGAAAGAAAGAAAGAAAGAAAGAAAGAAAGAAAGAAAGAAAGAAAGTAAGTGTTAAGTTGTGGGTGAACATATCAGATGACACAGCGATTCTTCAAACAGCTCTTGTTTATTCACAGGCCAGAACAGAACTGAACAGAAGGGCTCAGTCAGCCTGCTTATATAGAGCTCCAGTACAACGTAACTGTAACAATTTTCTAAAACTATCCAATCACTGAACGTCACTTTCGAGCCCTTATTTGCATAACTATCTACAGTATCCCCCTGCTGGCCCAGGGTGAGAACTTCAGTACATAACAGAAAGGAAGGAAGGAAGGAAGGAAGGAAGGAAGGAAGGAAGGAAGGAAGGAAGGAAGACAATCCAAAGAAGAGCCTCCAGAGATTCTCTTAAGAGACATGTGACCATCACTCAGAGCTAGCTTGCACTTTTGTATTATTTACTTAACAAAATTTGTATAACGCTTGGCTCTAAATGAAACCTCTGAGCGGCGTAAAAGGAAGATGCAAGCTGTTCACTCATAAGGATGTAAAAACAGCCCTGCTGAACTGTGCATTCCACCCAACCAGATGCCTCCAAGAAGCAAAGAAGAAGAGTTTGAAGGTGATTAAATGCTTTCCTGCTGTTTCCCACCAGCAATTTTAGGAAGGGCTTAAAGACGGCCTTAAATAGATAACAGTAAGACAGTGCAGACGTGACACTAAGTAGCGCATTAGAGCTTCTCATGTGCTCTCTTCTTGAATTGTAGGACAAAACTGGGGGGGGGGGGGAGAGCAATCAAAGTAAATTTACATTACAAACCGCCTTGCACCTCATGTCTGAAAATGCCCATAGAGACATAAGCTTGCAAACTGAAATCCTGTCTCAAATTAGAAACAGAAAACCACCCTCAATGCATGTGATTCTCCAGTCCCTCTGAACTTAACACAAATTTGACAAGCTTTGCCCCTCCTAGCCCAGAGAAAGGAACAGTTTGGTTTGGACACAGGTCAAGGCTGCAGACTTCCGGGTTAGCGCGATCTGGAAATGGCGTATTCCCTCCGAGCTGCGGAGGGAATCGGCTCCATGGAGGACGGGTCTTGCCGCGCCGGCGACGCGGGGACCCTCAGAAACCGCAGGCGCTGAAGCCTGCGGACGGGAAGACTCGGTGGGCGCCCTAAGCACCCCCCGACCCTCGAAAAGGGTACGGAGGGCGGTGTGGCGCTGAGAGTCGATTGACACCTCGGTGGAGCGAAGCCGTGAGCCACGACCGGAGAGCGCTGACTTCCTTCCTGGAAATTTGGACTGAAAGAACTAACCCGTGAGTAAATGGAATTTGGCTTTAAGAAATTCTTCCTTCAAATTCGAGACGACCAGAGGGTGTGCTAAAAGGGAGTCCGCACCCCCCCTAATTACAGACAATTTTTAAGCAAGGTCCAGAGAACTAAGGCGGAAAAGATACCCTTGTACATTATAAAAGAAACTATCTTCCACGATTTAACAAAAGAAGTGTTGTGCTGGAGAGTGAGGAGAAATTTTTTGTGAAATCCCCCCCCCCCCCCGGACCAGGGAGAGTCCTGTGTTTGAGTCTGGTGAAGAAGAATAAGGAGTTTGACAGCTGTCAAAAGAGCTGTCAAATGGACAGATTAAAAGTTTGTTAACTGATATTTCTCTGAACTAAAAGTTAAACTGAAACAAAGTTGTTGGAGACTTGATAGAAAGAAACAAAAAAAGATTTGAACTGTTGGAAAAAGTTTACAAAGTAACCAGAATCCCTCTAGGGGGATTCCAAAGTTACCACAATGGCTGCAGAAGGAAAATTACAGGCAGAGATAAACAGGATGTTCTTTCTCGTGGGAATATCACAGGTCAAGGCTGCAACTTGACATTCAGAACATGGGATGCCTGGCTCTACAACCCCAGTAGTGGATGGTGAGATGGGCTGTGTTGCTTACCTGAGCTCCCTCCAGCTGAGTTTCTGCTGCACACTGAGATGGAAAGGGGGACAAGGAAGGCGGGTGCAAGATCAGCACAGTGTGAATGCACCTGCAGAGCCAATCTGGTGCTCCTGCTAGTGCATTTACACTATGCAGAAGTCCATGTCTCTACCCTAGTATGCATCAGCGACTCAACTGGTGGGAGCTCAGGCAAGCAACGAAACCCAACCACATTGCTGGCTACTGGTTAAACCTTCCTTTGACTATCCCTCCTAATTCCCAATCACATTTCCACTCTTCATTAGGAATCCCACCTCAGAGCCTGTGTTTGTTGCTGTTATGTTACGTTTCCGAGCACAATTCAAAGTGTTGGTGCTGACCTTTAAAGCCCTAAACGGCCTCGGTCCAGTATATCTGAAGGAGCATCTCCACCCTATTGTTCTGTCCGGACGCTGAGGTCCAGCACCGAGGGCCTTCTGGCGGTTCCCTCACTGTGAGAAGCCAAGTTACAGGGAACCAGGCAGAGGGCCTTCTCAGTAGTGGCACCCACCCTGTGGAACACCCTCCCACCAGATGTCAAAGAGTACAACAACTACCAGACTTTTAGAAGACATCTGAAGGCAGCCCTGTTTAGGGAAGCTTTTAATGTTTGATATATTACTGTATTTTAATATTTTGTTGGAAGCCACCCAGAGTGGCTGGGGAAGCCCAGCCAGATGGGCGGGGTATAAATAATACATTATTATTATTATTATTATTATTATTATTATTATTATTATTAGTGTTGTTTTATGTTTTTTGTGTTTTTCTACTGTAAACTGCCCTGTGATATTCAGATGAAGGGTGGTATTTAACAACAACAACAACAACAGCGAAAGTAGCAAGATGACATCTAGAACTGCACTTAATGTTGTGGTCTTAGCACCGAACTTTAAATCTCGATTCTTTCAGCCTCAACATATTCAAAATATGTGCTGGTTTACAGTCTGGTACTTGTTCATGTTTTCGAGATGCTTCCTGTGAAAGCAGAGCTGGATTTTGCTTGCCTGTGAAGTCTTCACTTTCTGCAACCCACACAATCATTAAAATTGGATAAACACGAATGCAGCATTCAGCTTGCAGACCGAAGCTCTGCAGTCACCTCACAGAATAATGATTTGAGACAAATGGCACAATTTGCGACCGAAGCCATTGTGTATGTGCACTTTGAGCAAATTGACGCAAAGCCTATGAAGAGCCGTGCAGCAGCTTTTGGGACTTTCAAAGTAATTGAGTAAGACTCTGTAAGAGTTGGGGACTGCACACACAGTCTTTTAAATCATTAGTTTGTCTTATCGGAGCTGAAGTTACTGCCAAGTTTGATTCCCAGAATCAATTAATCAAACCTACTTGGTTTCAAAATTCTTCAAATCTTCCTGCTCGCCACTGAAAAAAAGTAAGACCCAACTGTAGAAGACCTTGAACAGGGAAATCATCTGGGCTTCATCTTACATACTAAGTATGCATTCAGTACATTGGGTTTGTGGGACTTTTTTAATAAAGAGATGTAATGGTACTGCTCAGAAGGAAATTTCAACCATCAGCTTTAACAAACTAATTGGCTGTATAACTAATTATGCAGTTAGTAAGCCCTATCATACGCGGGTGGCGCTGTGGGTAAAACCTCAATGCCTAGGACTTGCCGATCGCATGGTCAGCAGTTCGAATCCCCGCGGGGTGAGCTCCCGTCGTTCGGTCCCAGCTCCTGCCCACCTAGCAGTTCGAAAGCACCCTTAAGTGCAAGTAGATAAATAGGGACCGCTTTATAGCGGAAAGGTAAACGGTGTTCCGTGTGCTGCTCTGGTGCCGGTTCGCCAGAGCAGCTTCGTCACGCTGGCCACGTGACCCGGAAGTGTCTGCGGACAGTGCTGGCTCCCGGCCTCTAGAGTGAGATGAGCGCACAACCCTAGAGTCTGTCAAGACTGGCCCGTACGGGCAGGGGTACCTTTACCTTTACCTTTAAGCCCTATCATGGGTGTGTTCACTCTGAAGCAATTGTTGTTGTTGTTGTTTAGTCGTTTAGTCGTGGCCGACTCTTCGTGACCCCATGGACCAGAGCACGCCAGACACTTCTGTCTTCCACTGCCTCCCGCAGTTTAGTCAAACTCATGCTGGTAGCTTCAAGAACACTATCCAACCATCTCGTCCTCTGTCGTCCCCTTCTCCTTGTGCCCTCCATCTTTCTCCAGGGAGTCTTCTCTTCTCATGAGGTGGCCAAAGTATTGGAGCCTCAGCTTCAGGATCTGTCTTTCCAGTAAGCACTCGGGGCTGATTTCCTTAAGAATGGATAGGTTTGATCTTCTTGCAGTCCATGGGACTCTCAAGAGTCTCCTCCAGCACCATAATTCAAAAGCATCAATTATTTGGCGATCAGCCTTCTTTATGGTCCAGCTCTCACTTCCATACATCACTACTGGGAAAACCATAGCTTTAACTATACGGACCTTTGTTGGCAAGGTGATGTCTCTGCTTTTTAAGATGCTGTCTAGGTTTGTCATTGCTTTTCTCCCAAAAGCAATACTAAGTTCAAAAAGGGGTTACTTACATATGTGTGCAAAGAACTGCCGCCATATACTGAATACAAGGGCAATGTACTAAGGAATGTATGCAGGGTATGTAAGCACACGCTTTCTCCACGAGATATACCTACCAGGCTTGTATTCCTTACAACAGACTTGAGCAAAGCAGTAGCCACAATTAAGCAGAATGAAAGATAATCAGACAACACACTACAAGATGCTTTAATGGTCTTAGATCCTTTGCAAACTAATTTGAGGGGTTTTTTAAAATATAAAATCAAGCAGTGTATAAACTTTATTTTAAAAATAATATTACCCCTACAGCACTTTGAACAAAGCAATGAACTATGGACTTGATTTGCTTCAAAGCACTTATTGTATTGCAGTTTTAACTCATAGGCATCTTGCTGCATGCGAGTAACTCTCATGTCTAAACCACAGGTTGAATTTCAAAGAATCAGAGAATCGTAGACTTGGAAGGGACCCTAAGGATCATCTAGTCCAACCCTCTGCAATGTAGGGATATGTAGCTGTCCCATACTGGGATCGAACCTGCAACCTTGGCATTATCAGCACCACACTCTAACCAACTGAGCTATCCAGGCAGTCATACATTCATTCATTCATTTATATATATCCAGGAAGGAAACGTGAATACGCTGCGGTATTCCCACATTCTTGGAATATCTGTAGCCATCTGCAGGCATTCCAAAGGAACATGCAAGGCTCCAACTAACTTAAATAGAAATACAATGTATTGCACTCTGGTGGAGCAGAAAATTATCAGGCGAGCTGTTTGCTGCCCAAGTTCACGGGAAACACCAAGCACCCTGCTCCCATTACTATGGTTCTTCATCTTTGACTAGACATCTCTCCATACAGAGGACTCTTCCAAACTGAGGACTGTCCTCTATAAATCCCCCACTCTGTACAGAGAGGAAAACAGGCAGCGATAAGCCTTTCACATATACTTTAAATCAGCCAACTATATTCCACCCCCCAGACCAACAGGAATAACTTGTACCACACCACAACTTTGATTTGCAAAAACAGGTAACCAACATGTCAGGAAGGTACCAGTCAATTTGCTTCGTAGAAGCACTCTGCATGCACGGTCCATCTCAGCCTCAGATAAGATGCTCCTTTTCTTCATAAGTCACAGGGCCATATTCTGTTACCCGGTGCAGAGCGTGCAGCTGAATTCACTATATGCTGTCGGCAATGTACTTTTACGTGACCCTTGCTCAGTAAGTTTTGAAGTCGTATTTTTTAGTGCTACTAAGTTGAAGGAAAAGTCATAGCACCGCTGCTCTGTTTGTATACTGACTTTCTACTACTTGCCTCGCCGGTGCTGGGTAGACACTATGCAGGACACAGGAGACAGAGAGTCCCTGCCCAGGGGAGATGACGACATACAACAGACAAATTAGGAGTGGAGAAAGAGGTTACAAATTGGCAGGATCTAATGGAGGAGATATGTTGGGAGCAATCAAACAGCAGGTAAGGCGAAAGACGAGAGTATTTCAGAAACTGCTTTGTTAAACAAGGGAGTTTTGAGGAGCGATCTAAAAGAACAGGCCACCGAAGAGAGGGTGGTGAGTCTTTACCACCGCCGGCAAGGTCGAAGGGAGGTGTCATGGAAGATGTCAGACTTGCGCCGCCTTTAGCCTCTTTAGAACTGAGGTGGAAATTCCCCACATAGAATCACATGGGAATTAGAGGGGAGGCAAGCACGTCATTCCAGTAAAATAATGACTATAATATTAGATAACAGAAGTGACTCACGGTGTGAGGTGGATCTGCTATGCTAGCTTCCCAGCAGGTGGGTCACTGTTGCCTACTGGGAGGGGGAGAAGTGAGGGGGCAGGAAGGTTGGCATGATTCAAACACAAGAATTCATTTAACCCCTGTTTTAAGGCTGCCCAATTCAAGGCGCTCACATTAGTGTCTGAAGCCCTAAATGATTTATGCTCCAAATATCCTGGTTTGCATATTGTTTCAGGAGTTAGGCAGGTTTGCATTAATATGCGAAGCAAATCAAATTTCTCTCCCCCATACCTAGTAGATACCTTTTATTTCTTTAAAAAAGAAAGAAAGAAGAAGAGACAAAGTGGTTTAATGGAGGTTAAATAGATGAAACATTCATATCCAACCCGGTGTTGAAGGTTCAGGACAACTAATATGTTTAAATAACATACTGGGTTAACACAACTGCCAGAGGCCTGTTCAAAAAAGAAAAGAAATCAACATTCAGGGTCTCTGTGGCAGGCATGGTGTAATTTCAGCTGAAAAAGCTGAAATCCTGGCAGACCCCTGGTTGACAAAGGATGGCTGAGGTTGATAATTTCCGAAGGGAACAGATAGCGTCCTGGCCTCCCTGACCACAAAGGCCAGCATAGCAGGTGGCTTCTCTGCAAGCCAGCAGCTGTGAATTGTGTTTTGGCCTGGAAAGACTCTCTTGAGAGGAGAACACAGGAAAGAGTATTTCACACTTTCTGGTACCCCTCAAAGAGGTTTTGTGGTGTTTGTTTATATATACAGTGGTACCTCGGGTTACATACGCTTCAGGTTACAGATGCTTAAGGTTACAGACTCCGCTAACCCAGAAATAGTACCTCGGGTTAAGAACCTTGCTTCAGGATGAGAACAGAAATTGTGCTCCAGCGTCGCAGCAGCAGCAGGAGGCCCCATTAGCTAAAGTGGTGCTTCAGGTTAAGAACAGTTTCAGGTTAAGAACGGACCTCCGGAACGAATTAAGTACGGTACTTAACCCCAGGTACCACTGTGTGTGTGTGTGTGTGTGTGTGTGTATCTGTATCTACACACACACATGCAAATATGCAAATATTCAAGATGCAAATATTCAAAGATGCAAATATTCAAGCATCTTCTATATCCTGCTCCAAAGCCAGCACAGGGATCACCAGGCTCACAATGGCTTCACAGAGGACTTAAATGAAATGCCACACTCAGAAACCACAGGTCTAACCTTACCCCTACAATTCAAAAAGACCCCCAAAAATGGGTCAAATCAACGGTGGTCTTCTCACACGACTCTGGTTGAAATGAGCATGGGTAGATTATGCTTTCAGCATGTAGAATCTCTTCAATTGTTCAGCTCCTTGCCCCTGGCCACCCACAATCATTACAAACACTCTCAGGGCCAGGGTGAAAGTTGTTGGAATATATACAATTTACTGAAATGCACAGACAGATCTTTGTAATGTTCAGCGGTGGACTCTCTTGTTCATTCTACTGAGAGGGGCCCTTGACTTCTACCCCAAAGTCCTGCCCTTACAAACAGATGATACTACATCACATGTGTTGCCCAAGAAGGAATAGCGCTGCTGCTTTCAGTATCGGCTGCAGGTCAGCTCTAACATCGAGTTCCAGCTTTAGAGGACCGCGTTCTTCAACAGTTATGTTTACTGCAGCCTTCTCCAAGCCTGAGATTGGCTGCCAGTTTATTGCCAGGCCCAATTCATGGTGCTCATGCTAGTGTTTAAAGCACTAAATGCCTTTGGCCATTCTCACCTACTGACAGACCTGGGTATTATAATAATAATAATAATAATAATAATAATAATAATAATAATAATAATATATTATTTGTACCCCGCCCATCTGGCTGGGCTTCCCCAGCCACTCTGGGTGGCTTCCAACAAAGATTAAAAATACATTAAAATGTCACACATTAAAAACTTCCCTGAACAGGGCTGCCTTCAGATGTCTTCTAAATGTCAGGTAGTTGTTAATCTCTTTGACATCTGATGGGAGGGCATTACACAGGGAGGGCTACCTCTGCCTGGTTCCCTGTAGCTTTGCTTCTCGCAGTGAGGGAACTGCCAGAAGGCTCTCGGCACTGGACCTCAGTGTCCGGGCAGAACGATGGGGGGTGGAGATGCTCCTTCAGGTATACTGGGCCGAGGCCGTATTACAATTAGCAGAGGGGTCTCCCTTAGTAGGTCCACCTTACTCGGAAGTTTGGGTGGTGGTGGTCCAGGAGAGGGCATTCTCTGTGACAGCTCCTAAGTTGTGGGGTTCCTCTCCCACAGACGTGAATGTGGTTTCTTTGCTATACAGGTTTTGACAAATGCTAAAGATGCAGGAGGCAGTGGAAGACAGGAGTGCCTGCCATGCTCTGGTCCATGGGGTCACGAAGAGTCGGACATGACTAAACAACTAAACAACAACAACAAAGATGCACATCTTTACTTTTGACACCTGAGATGTGTGTTTTCAGAGCCCACCGTTTTCCTGTGATTGCAATCTGTATTAACTGTTTTTCATTTTGATTTTTAAATTGTTGTCACATGTCCTGGGACCTGCTGGTGAAGGGTGGGTAATGAATAAAACAACAAACAAACAACAAAAACCACACACCTCCAAGTATCATAGGCAATGCTCAGGAATGATGGCAGTTGAATAACACCAAACAGAAAGGTTGGGGAATGATAGGTTGGAAGTTTCTGCTCACAAGCAGCACTCAAATATTTTGAATAAAGCCCAGTGTAAGACATATTCTTGTCAAACGCTCTCCTTAAGCTCTCAAAGCAGTAATGCAGATAGACCTTTGCCCCTTTCATCCTTGCCCTCTACACCACCCCAGAATCTCAGGATAATGAAGCTGACCTACTTCACATGGGTGACGATGGAGATTAATTAAATGTTTATGAAACTATTTGGAGATTTTCACATGAAAGGTGGTTTGGAAGCCCACACATTTACAATTAATTTTATGTCCCCAGTCACGGCTAGAGAACCTACATGAAAGTCTGTGGTGGGTCAGTCCTAAAACTTGTTGTGCAAGCGAATGGGAACTTTAAATGAAGACATTTCCATGGTACAAATGAGAACATCATGCCTGTACAGAAGAGGATGTTTCTTTTTTTGCACAAAGACATTACCAAGGGGGCAATCCTATTGCAAGCTCTGTCAGAATGAGCAGCTTTGGACGCAGAGGGTCTCCGATCCAGCATTAAGTCCTCAACCCCAGCTCAGCCAAATATATGCCCGCATAATTTGCTCATCCTCAAGTTCAGCTAGCTGGGCTGAGACTGGTGTAAGTGCCCCAAAGTGTGTGTGGATGAGGCAGGACCAAATGCAGGGATGACTTAGGCTG
This sequence comes from Podarcis muralis, assembly GCF_964188315.1. NCBI lineage: Eukaryota > Metazoa > Chordata > Lepidosauria > Squamata > Lacertidae > Podarcis > Podarcis muralis. Next base: position 13,582,871 of record NC_135660.1, read on the forward strand.
GATCCTAAGCTGTGTCACATGACCTGGCTACAGGGCATAAAACACTATTTAAAAACTCGTTTTCCCTCTGCCAGGCTTAGGCAGAGCAGCAGCCCCCCTGTGGAACTGGGTTTTGATCTGGTGTTACTTTACGTGGACTTAATTTACCTTATTTGTGGGTGCAGCTTATATTGGGGAAATACGGTACACACAAGCACGCTCAACCACACACTGTGAGAATGAACCAGGTAAGATACACAGGGGCAGCTGTGATACCAGTTTAAAGAATTGCAATTTCCCTTTTCCCACTTGTTTATCATGAAGATAATTACCATATTTTTCCGTCTATAAGATGCCTGCATGTATAAGTACCCCCCCCCCCTATTTTTGAGGACTCAATTTTAAGAAAATGAAGGGAAATGGCCCAAAGTTATTGAGCTTCTCCCCCCCTCCCCCACGCAGCTGCAGTCAGGAAACACTCCCTAAATCGTTTCCTGCTCGCTGCAGCATCGGGGGAAGTTGCGCTACCGCCAACCAGCTGGCTGGAGGGCACGCTGCTTCTCCCCCCATGCCACTATCATGTATTGAATGACCCCAGTTTTTTGACACAATTTTTGAGTCAAAAAACCTCGTCTAAGACACAGAAAAATACGGTACTCCAGCATTCTTAGTTTTAGTAACACCCACTTTACAAGGGCACAGGTGGTTCTGTGGGTTAAACCACAGAGCCTAGGACTTGCTGATCAGAAGGTCGGCGGTTCGAATCCATGCAACGGGGTGAGCTCCCGTTGCTCGGTCCCAGCTCCTGCCAACCTAGCAGTTCAAAAGCACATCAAGTCCAAGTAGATAAATAGGTACCGCTCCGATGGGAAGGTAAATGCGTTTCCATGCGCTGCTCTGGTTCACCAGAAGCAGCTTAGTCATGCTGGCCACATGACCCGGAAGCTGTCTGCGGACAAACGCCGGCTCCCTCGGCCCATAGAGTGAGATGAGCACCAGAGTCGGTCACGACTGGACCTAATGGTCAGGGGTACCTTTACCTTTACCTTTACTTTACAGGATAATGTTCTCCATAGGGCCATAGACTGCATGTAGAAAAAAATGCATGGGCCATTTGCGTGCAGAAATGCCCCATCGTGTGACTCCTCCAATCCCATGGAACAGAGAGGCACCTAAAGGGTTCTGTTTATTCTGTTTCCTGCCCACCTTTCTCTCTTGGCTTTATTCAGACAAAGAAAAACAAATAAAAGCCTTTCCTACTTCCAGCACAATGGATGGAAATTGATTCTGCAACTCTCTCTTTCTTTTGTTTTAAATGCGACTTAACCTGACAACGTGGCAGGTTTTGCAAGAGAGGCTTCTGCCCTTGGATACAATGCATAATGTTGATATGCGTGACACACTTAAAAAATAAAACGGGGGGAATTGGAAGGTCCCTTTTATGATTTCATAGACAGAAACGGCCTGTCGCTTTAAAAATAACACATTCCTGCTTCACTACTGGGCTTTACAGAATACAAAGCAAGTACCTCCTGGGATGGAATTGACCTCCAGCACCTTCCTTCCGGCTCCGATTGTCAAGATCTTCTAAAAGAGGATGGATACATCTGAGTAAAAACTGGAGATATGCAACACGGAAGGTCAAAGGAGCAAGATGGCTGCCCAGATAGGGTGATGCACCTGCCAGGGCTCTCCATTTATCTCCCCTGCTAAGCATCTTGTCACACAGTCCTGCATGCAAAGCATAACTCTGTGGGCATGCTTCCATTGCCAATGATATATTCTCTAATAAATGTCACATTCTTCCGAAAGGTTTCTCTTTTCCACATCTTTTATTCCATGCGTCTGAACATCCAGGGGGAGTAACCTCGTTCCATGTCACACAAAACAGAAGAACCTCTTTGAGCAGTAAGCAGAAAGGCAAGACTGATATTGGATGAAGTCCTGCATGCCCAGGCATGGCTGTTGGTCACCTAGGTCCTCCGAGAACAAAGGTGACAACGAGAGAGCAGGCAGTGATGCTGCATTCAATTAAAGTCCGTGCCTAGACATGTTGAAGTTTGTACTTGATCAAATATTTTTTGCCCCTGAATACTCTCGTCTGCAGAAAAGTTCCAAACTTTTGAAGAAGTTAGTTGGCTGAGCCAATGGAGAATGTGCAAATGGAGTCGCCAGGGCTCTCCAGATTGGAGGAGGCCAGAGGAATAGCAGCTAATACTATAGCAACTAATACTATAGACTAGGCTTCCTTAACCTCAGCCCTCCAGATCCTTTGAGACTACAATTCCCATCATCCCTGACCACTGGTCCTGCTAGCTAGGGATCATGGGAGTTGTAGGCCAAAAACATCTGGAGGGCCGAGGTTGAGGAAGCCTGCTATAGACCTATACACTAGGGATGGGGGACTTGTGGTCCTCCAGATTTTGCTTGACTATGACTCTCATCATCCTTGGTACTAACAGCTGTGCTGGCTGGGACTAATGGGAGTTAGTCCAAGAGGGTCGCAATATCCTTGCTATAAACATTAGGGGTGAGCAAATCTGTCAGTTTCAGATTTCTTTCATTCTTCCAATCTTAAATTCAAATCTCCACATTTCTGCATCAGTTTGAGGGTCCCAATCCCCTCCCCCCAAAAAAAACAAATCCTCAGGAGAAAACATAGCAGTAATTTCTCCTAATATACACACCTGTGCTGGACATTTTGCCTAATATACAAGCTTTCGCAAATCAGTTCCCCTGAATATAATGCATTTCTATGTGTCATTTTCACTAATATATGGATTTTTATGCACTCTTTACCTTAGCATGTGCATTGTTTGTACACATGATTGGGTTGGAGAACAGTGCTTCAAAATTTGGTGAACTTTGAAGGATGCCTGTGTTTTGATTCATGTATTGTTTCAGAAAGTGCAAAATAGGTAGTTTTATCTTCATCTGTGCACTGAATCAAATTTCTCGCCTGTCCAAACACTGTTCTCATGCCAGTTCCTGAGCATTACAGTGTGAATTCCCACTAATATATGCATGTTTGTATGCAAATTTGCCTAAAATGCCCATTTTTACAAAACAAGTCTGCCTAATATAATGCATTTTTGTATATTATATATTTTTGTGCACACTTTACCTTGGCATACACATTTTTGTATGCATTACTGGGATGGAGAAGTGCATTGTGAAAATTTGAGAATTTTGAAGGGTGGCTGTGGACTCTGCTACATTAGTAAAGAAACAGTGATTTGAATGCACTACAAACATGCAACACCAGATGGCGCCAAAGAGCAAGAAATTTTAAAATGCGGTTTTCCATAGAGATTTTTTACTTTTTGTTATAACAATCTAATTTCTGATTTATTTATAGCGTTGTTCTTTCCCTTGTGATTGGATCCATCCTGTGTTTTAGTTCCTGCATTGCTTCAGAAAGTGCGAAGTGGATCACATTTCTGCACCATCCCTAAGACTTATCCTTCACTCAAGTTGCAATGAATGTAACAGAACTTACTTCAGAGTGAACATATCTAGAATTTTACCAAGCAGAAGGGGCAACCTCAACTTTGCCTCCTCTGTAAGAAGGTTAAATAATCTGGAGAAGGGCCATAACTCAGTAGTAGAGCATCTCTCTTGCATGCAGAACATCTGGCATCTCCGGATAGGGCTGGGAGAGAGAGTCCTTCTTGAACTCTGGAGAACAATTGTCTGTAAGCATAGACAATACTGAGATAGAAGGACCAGTCATCTAGCTTGGTGTCAGATAGCATCCTATGCCTGACAAGCATGAACATTCGAAGAGACTGGTCTATATAGCTAAGGGAAATTACTGGGTGTATTTTTTTATAGGTAGGTTAGAAATATAATAATTTTTGATTGAATTTATATACTGCCCTGTACCTGGAGGTCTCAGGGTGGTTCACAGAAAAGATCACAATATATATAATCAAAACGAGAACAATAACCCAATAACACACACACGCCCGCAAAAAGAGAGCCACATTTTGAAAGGGTATAGGATGTCCATCAGGTCAACCAAAGGCCTGGTAAAAATGGAACGTTTTTGCCTGGCGACTAAAGGTGTATAATGAAGGTGTCAGGCGAACTTCCCTGGGGAGAGCATTCCATAGACGGGGAGCCACTGCAGAGAAGGCCCGTTCTCATGTTGCCATCCTCCGGTCCTCTCGAGGAGGAGGCGCCCGAAGGAGGGCCTCAGAAGATGATCTCAGGGACCAGGTAGGTTCATATGGGAAGAGGTGGTCCTTGAGGTGTTGCGGTCCTGAGCTGTTTAATATGTGCATGTATAAATTATCCTTAGGGACGTGGGTGGCACTGTGGTCTAAACCACAGAGCCTAGGGCTTGCCAATCAGAAGGTTGGCGGTTTGAATCCCCGTGACGGGGTGAGCTCCCGTTGTTTGGTCCCAGCTCCTGCCCACCTAGCAGTTTGAAAGCACATCAAAGTGCAAGTAGATAAATAGGTACCCCTCCAGCGGGAAGGTAAACAGCGTTTCTGTGCGCTGCTCTGGTTCGCCAGAAGCAGCTTAGTCATGCTGGCCACATGACCCGGAAGCTGTCTGCGGACAAACGCTGGCTCCCTTGGCCTATAGATCGAGATGAGCGCACAACCCCAGAGTCATCCACGACTGAACCTAATGGTCAGGGATACTTTTACCTATAAATTATCCTATACAAATGCAATCAGAAACTGCATGTCCCTTACCACACCGTAAAACGATCTATCAGACAGGTTAAACGGTTCAACTAATAAAATAGCATTGTTCACAATGGGAATAATCCTAGTAGTGAGAAGGGGCTGTTGTTATTGAGCTAAGACCATGTAGTCCAGCAAGCTGCTTTCACAATCGCCTACCAAAAGTCTATGGGAAACCTGCAAGCATTACCTGAGCTCAGCAGCTTTCTCTCTCCCCAGGCCCAGACTAGGGTTGTACGACAATCTAAGTCTGTTGAAATTCCCCCTTCCACACTACTGTTTGAGGCAACGAGGGGGAGCTCCAGATGTTCTTGGGCCCCATCATTCCAATCCAACATAGCCAAAGGTCAGAGATGAGAACCGAGAGTTGGGAGCCCAGCAACATCTGAAGGTCTACAGATAAGATGCCTTTCTTATCTGGCCTTCCAGGGGTGGGGATCATCCACATCACTTGATTTCCTGACAACTGCTCAAAACCCAGAACAAAGAAAGAGGGGGCTTCGCCCTGCTAGACTTGAAGTTTTTATATGCAACAACTGCAGCAAGAGTATTGTTAGCCGAGAAATGGAAACAAGAAGAAATTCCGACGAAAGAAGAATGACAGACAAAATTAATGGACTATGCAGAATTGGACAAAATGACAGGAAGAATTTGAAACCTGCAGGACCAGAGATTTACAGAAGATTGGAAGAAGTATATGAATTATTTGAAGAGCAACTGTAATCAGCAAATTACACTAGTAGGACTACAAGAAGTTTTGTAAGGAGAAATATATGAAGTGCTGCAAAGTAGAAAAAGATAGAGATATTGGTTATGAGTTTGAAATGCAATAGGGAAGATAAGAAATGCATACTGAGAGATTAGATTGGAAAATTTTCAGACAGGATTGATGGAAGTCAAAAATTTGAATAAGATGTAAAAGTATGTTTAATTACTGTTGAAAATGATATGTTAAAAAAACTAATAAAAATTATATATATATTTAAAAAAACAAAAACCAGAACAAAGAACAGCGGAATTTGCTGCCAAGGAGTGTGGTGGAGTCTCCTTCTTTGGAGGTCTTTAAGCAGAGGCTTGACAACCATATGTCAGGAGTGCTCTGATGGTGTTTCCTGCTTGGCAGGGGGTTGGACTTGATGGCCCTTGTGGTCTATTCCAACTCCATGATTCTATGATTCTATGATTCTATGATTCTAACTGCCCCCTGCAATCGCTGGCATTCCTCCTTTGGGGAATCTCTCTCCCCCAAAAGCAAGCAATGTTTTTCTTCCCCAAGCATTTGTCAGGAGAGTTTTTACAACCGGCAGAATCAAACTGTAAAGCTTTTTCCAGGATTCTGTCATGGCAGGATGCCAGGGGATGGGAAAGGAGCTGTATGTCTGAATGCCCCCGCCACAACCAAAGGAAACAAAAACAAACCCTTGGCACAGAATAGTAGCATGACAGGGAGAAATGTGTAGCCTAGCCTTCTCTTTCATTCTTCTGAGTGGAAGTATTTCTTCTTCTTTTTTAAGGAGAAATAATAATAATAATAATAATAATAATAATAATAATAATAATAATAATTTATTATTTATATCCCGCCCATCTGGCTGGGTTTCCCCAGCCACTCTGGGAGGCTTCCAACAAAATATTAAAATACAATAGTCTGTGAAACATTAAAAGCTTCCCTAAGCATGCCACCTCCCCAACCTGCAGCCTAAAGGTAAAGGGACCCCTGACAATTAGGTCCAGTCGTGACTGACTCTGGGGTTGCGGCACTCATCTTGCTTTATTGGCCGAGGGAGCTTCCGGGTCATGTGGCCAGCATGACAAACCTGCTTCTGGCAAACCAGAGCAGTGCACAGAAACGCAGTTTGCCTTCCCGCTGGAGTGGTACCTATTTACCTATTTGCACTTTGACCTGCTTTTGAACTGATTGGTGGGCAGGAGCAGGGACCAAGCAACGGGAGCTCACCCCGTCACGGGGATTTGAACCACCAACCTTCTGATAGGCAAGTCCTAGGCTCGGTGGTTTAACCCACAGTGCCACTCGCGTCCCTTTTAATCTGCAGCCTAAAGTGGTACAATTAATGAAAAGCTTTTACGCCTGACTCTGTGTATTGTAAAAGGAACAACAAAACTGACTTCCCACACTCCCGATAGAATATGGCTGCACACCTCCATCCCACTAGCAATGAGTGTTGCCGAATCTGGATTAGGGCAAATCCCCTTTTCCCGCTCCACTGTTCAGTCATGAACCTGGGATCTGTTAGGAGTTACATTAGAGTTCTATAATTGGGATTCCCTGTATCCTTTTCAAACAGCATCTGCGGAGTCCTCAGATTTGGATCAAGGTTCCCATGTGGGGAAGGAGGGTTGGCTAATTCATTGCCCTCATGCTGATTCCCTGACATCCTCCCGTGTGGCAAAAACAAAAATTATTGCCCTTACGTTGTCCCCTCTGTTGCAAACAGGATCAGGTGGAATTTACATTGGGTACATGGCAGAGGGGAAAGGGTTAACCTCCCTGCTCCCCAATCTCAGTCCAGGCAGGGCTGTTATTTGGGAAAAGAAGATGAAACATCTTGATTATCATGTGTTGTTTTGGCCCTTAGAGATCCACCATTTGGCTTGGGCCAAGGCTACCAGGAACTGGTATATCTCTGTACGAAACTGCCCGGCTGCTAAGATCCTCAGCTGAGCATCTTTCCTCATGTTCCTCATCTTTCCTTATGTTCATCTTTCCATGAACATAAGGAGCATGGGTGGTGGTGACCTGAGAGAGAGCCTGTTCTGTGGCTATTCCCATATTGTGGAATTCCTTCCCAAGAGAGGTCAGACTGGCCCCCTCTTTGCCATCCTTCCGCCGGCATGCTAAGAGCTTCCTGTTCAGAAAGGCCTTTGAAGTCTAAGACACGGACAGTGCTGATCACTGGGTTGCCATCGGGACAAACTGTATTTTAATCCTGGCTCTAAATGTGTTCTGATTTATTTAAAACCACTGTTTGTGTGTATTGCTTTGCATTTTATATAACCAGTGCATTTTTTCTTTTTAAAAAAAATGTTTAGGGGTACTCTCATTTTGACTCAAGAAAATCACCATTTTATAGTTCAAATCAGGAGAAATAAATACAGTAAATGGACAAAAGTACAAAGATTCACAAAATATTTAGGGGTATGCGTTCTCCTGTGTCCTCCCCCCTCCCCGAAAAAGCACTGTATATAATATTGTTTTTAAATGTTGTAAGCTGCCTTGAATCCCAAGTTGGCAGAAAAGTGGGATATAAATATATTAAAGAAATTAATAATATTTGGATAGCTCAGTTGCTCAGAGTATTGGGCTGATACTGCCAAGGTTGCAGGTTTGATCCCCGTATGAGACAGCCGCAACAACCTCAGATATGCAGATGACACAACCTTGATGACAGAAAGTGAGGAGGAATTAAAGAACCTCTTAATGAGGGTGAAAGAGGAGAGTGCAAAATATGGTCTGAAGCTCAACATCAAAAAAACGAAGATCATGGCCACTGGTCCCATCACCTCCTGGCAAATAGAAGGGGAAGAAATGGAGGCAGTGAGAGATTTTACTTTCTTGGGCTCCATGATCACTGCAGATGGTGACAGCAGCCATGAAATTAAAAGACGCCTGCTTATTGGGAGAAAGGCAATGACAGGCCTAGACAGCATCTTAAAAAGCAGAGACATCACCTTGCCAACAAAGGTCCGTATGGTTAAAGCTATGGTTTCCCGAGTAGTGATTTATAAAGTTTATGGTTTCCCGAGTAGTGATTTATAAAGTTTATGGTTTCCCGAGTAGTGATTTACAATTTATAAAGAAGGCTGATCGCTGAAGAATTGATGCTTTTGAATTATGGTGCTGGAGGAGACTCTTGAGATTCCCATGGACTGCAAGAAGAACAAACCTATCCATTCTGAAGGAAATCAGCCCTGAGTGCTCACTGGAAGGACAGATCCTGAAGCTGAGGCTCCAATACTTTGGCCACCTCATGAGAAGAGAAGACTCCCTGGAAAAGACCCTGATGTTGGGAAAGATTGAGGGCACAAGGAGAAGGGGGCGACAGAGGACGAGATGGTTGGACAGTGTTCTCGAAGCTACCAGCATGAGTCTGACCAAACTGCGGGAGGCAGTGGAAGACAGGAGTGCCTGGTGTGCTCTGGTCCATGGGGTCACGAAGAGTTGGACATGACTAAATGACTAAGCAACAACATGGGACAGCTGCAATAACAACAATAAGGTATGCAAACGGTTGTATTTGCATCATCCCAACTATCAACATACAGCAGCTTTCCCAAACCTGGCATGGTCTCATCCTGGCTCAGGCTGGTGGAAGTTCTAGTCCACAACATCTGGTGGGCACCAGACTGTTAATAGAGTAAGCATGATGCAGCTGGTATTTCCTTTGCCCTCAACGCAGCTTGTCTTTCGCGCAACTGTCTGGCTTTTAAATACGCATTTCCCCGTCTCCTTTCTCAAATCTCTATTCCTGTAGGCTTGTCAATCCCCACATGCTTATCGAGCTTCAGTGCCCCTGCTGTACTTGCTCCATCCTCGCTTTGATAAAAAGTTGTTTGAATCAAACGACGTGGCTCCCAAACCTGGCTGGAAAATGCCAAAAAAAGGGGGGAGGGCTCATTTTCCTCCCCCTTCTGATACTTAATTGTGATGTTGCATGTCGAGATCAATTAGTTTCCTTTCCGCTGGCTCTGTTGGTAATGCCATGTCATGCCATATGGCTGGCTCAAAGCTTAAAAACGGTGCTGGGACCTTAGGTTCGCCTGCCAATGAAGGCAGAGCTGTAGCAAAAGGAAGACTTGGCTCTGGAGATTGCAAAACGCAGGCTGCATTTCCCTTTGATGTCCCCTGCTGGCTTGCCCATGAATGGCATTCGGAGGCCTCTGCAGGCATCTCTGCCTCCCAGGCAGACCATTAACTATGCAGCTGAATGACAGGTCTCATCTTGGAGCCGCAATCGTACTCAGAGTACCAGCTAGATCCCCTGTCCCCCCACGAGTCACAATTTATTCCTACATATGTTTTCTTATGTTTGGGGGACGGATTGCCGTCGCTTGATGTTGTTCCCTGAATAGAATCCCGGTGCATAGGAAATAAGCTTTTTCCTGGCAGGGGGATGAATGATGGCCAAATGTTCATCTGTTAAGGCTCTCTGTGCCAGGCGGCTGCTAAACACAGAGAAGAAGGACCCGGTGAAAGGTGTGGCAATAGCTTTGGCATGCAAATAGAAGTGTCTAATAGAACTGGAAGCTATTAAACTATTAGCTATTAAAAGGTCCAGATATGTGTCCTTCTCTGTCTCTGATCACATACCCTCCCAGCATTTATCTAACAAAAATAGGGACATCCTATTCCATACTCCCCACCATTTCTCTGATGAAAATAGGGACATCCTATACCAATGAACTATGAATTGTGGTCTGTCCAACGTTTGATAGCTCGTTGTTGAAATTCTAGTAGGTTGCCAGAAGACAAAGGCTGATAGAGGCTTTGGTGAACAATTTAAGAGAGGAAAAAACAGGGATTTTTTAGCTGTGATTCCTGCATTGCAAGGGGTTGGACTAGATGACCCTTGGGATCCTTTTCAACTCTCCATTCTATAATACAATATAAGTAAGAAGCCCTTATAACAAACCTGGTGGCATCTTAGGCCATGTTTAATTTAGTAGGCCACAAGCTTTGCAGGGCTGGCTTAACCTTCATTCACCTGAACTATTATGACTTTGAAGCCTCTGTGCATTTTGGAAATGAAGCAGAGGAAGAACAAAGCATATTTTTTTGTAGGGACATGAATTCCCATTATACAGATTCCTACACAATTGTGCACGCAAGGAGGAGAAAAGCACTGTAGACATACTGTATCATATTAGAAGAAAACTTTAAGTCATTAAGATGTTCTGGGGTCATGCTTCGATAAACTTTATTTATTGGACTGGCTTGAGGATATGCCCTCTAAGAGTGAGATATGTTAAAAAGGAGTCATGATGCTCCAGGAGTTTCTTCACATAGGCCAAAGAGGGGAAAATATCATGAGTGTCCAATCCAGCTGCATGTTTCCTTAAGGTCTGAGCAAAACTTCACTCAAGACCTGACCTAACACATACGATTCACACAAAAAACAGAAGATCTGGTTTCCAAAGTCCCTGTTCTCATTCTTTTATAGTCACCTCTGCTAAAATAGTGCTTCAACATACGAATGACACTTTTTAAAGGTCTATTAACAAAAGAAAGGGAAGTTATGATCCAAACTATCAGAGTTTCACCATAGTTTATGACCTGGTCCACGGGGCAGGGCTTTCCCACCTTCTCTTATTCCTACAGTCGGTTCCCCCACCTGACCCCGACCTGTTCCTAGGAGATTGAGTAATTTTGGAGCATGGTGTGAGAGATAGTATAGAGACAAACAGATGGTGAGGTGAGTTGGTAGAAATTGCTTCCCTTTTATGTGTGGACAGAGGAGCATCTTAGGATCCAAGCCATTGTAATTGTGGACCAAGTTCAGGGCAGAAGCCTGAACAGATGATTTCAGTTCATCACACAGAGGTAAAAGGTAAAAGTAAAGGACCCCTGGATGGTTAAATCCAGTCAAAGGTGACAATGGGATTGTGGCACTCATCTCACTTTCAGGCCAAGGGAGCCAGTGTTTGTCCCCAGGCAGCTTTCCGGGTCATGTGGCCAGCATGACTAAACCGCTTCTGGCACAACAGAACACCAGGACGGAAGCCAGAGCACACGGAAACACCGTTTACCTTCTCACCGCAGTGGTGCCTATTTATCTACTTGCACTGGCGTGCTTTCGAACTGCTAAGTTGGCAGGAGCTGGGACTGAGCAACGGAAGCTCACCCTGTCGCGGGGATTTGAACCGTCAACCTTTTGATCGGCAAGCCCAAGAAACTCAGTGGTTTAGACCACAGTGCCACAAGCCTCAGGCAGCATACACAGGCTGCAGTTTCATAATAATCATGCACGGAAGAACACACCTTTAAACCGCTGGGTTAGTGGTGCAGTCATACACCAAGACAGAGTTATTATTTTCCTGGCTCCCTTAAAAAAAATTCAATTCTCATTGGAGCCAGCACCTCCAGGCAATGGAGATCTCTGTGTTTCAAAAGGAGAGTTTCAATAATTCATTGCATGCCGGATGCAGCATAGAACGCTATGAGGTCATACTTTGAAATGGCACTCTCTTTTCAGCTTTTCTCTGAGCCTCTTCCAGCTCAGCACTACAGGCTTTCGCCCTCTGAAAGTGCACATTCCTGGCTGCGGCCATCCCTTTCAACAGCTGGCAATTTGTAAAAAATAAATTACAACAAAACGTGCACATCATTGTCAGGAATTCTTGCAAATGTCACAAGATATCACAATTTCAAGTCCGGCGGCTATTGCATTATAAACAGAACAAGGGGATGAAGGAAATCTTTTCGTGGAAAAGAAAGAAAAAGAAAGTTGGCTGAATAGCGAACCATAAGAGGAGCTAGAGGCAAGAGTCTCCGATGACACGGAGGGGGAGAAAAAGAATGAGGCAGAGTGTGGCCTTGGGCTGCCCAACCAGGCACTGGATAGTAAAGGGAAAACTCAACAAAAGAAATGCTGGAATACTTGGGGGTTTTTTAAATGTATGAGCCATCCTGCCTGGAGCTCCCTCAGCTCCGCTTGGCTCAGAGAGTAAACCTAGGAACTAACATTTTCCTCAGCTGGATTGAGAGTGGGGGAAAGTCTTTTGGAAGAAACAAGCAAATAAACACACGGCTTCATTTTAGGCAGGGTTCATGGGTAGCAGTTGCCTTCAGTGTCAGCCCTCCTTGCTAGGTGACGGAAAGTGGGGTAGTAATTAAGGTAAAGGTAAAGGGACCCCTGACCATTAGGTCCAGTCATGACCGATTCTGGGGTTGCGGCGCTCATCTCGCTTTATTAGCCAAGGGAGCCGGCATACAGCTTCCGGGTCATGTGGCCAGCATGACTAAGCCGCTTCTGGCCAACCAGAGCAGTGCACGGAAACACCGTTTACCTTCCCGCCAGAGCGGTACCTATTTATCTACTTGCACTGCGTGCTTTCAAACTGCTAGGTTGGCAGGAGCAGGGACCGAGCAACGGGAGCTCACCCCGTCGCGGGGATTCAAACCGCAGACCTTCTGATCGGCAAGCCCTAGGCTTTGTGGTTTAACCCACAGCGCCACCTGCATCCCTGGGGTAGTAATTAAGGGCTGGCAAATCTGTCAATCCCAGTTCCCCCTTGTTTCAGATCCTACATTTGTTTCTCCACATCTCTGCAGCAATTTGGTATCCCCCCCCATATGTTTCCTGTTATTTTCGTAAGGCACACAAAATAACAAATAAGTTGCACACAAGAAAAACGGACTATGTGGAATTGACAAAGCTAATGACAAAAATAGGAGAACCAAATGAGGATTGTTGTGTGGAAGAATGGAAGCCTTCCTCAGAATATTTAAAGAAATGGTATGATGAATTCGGGAGCAGGATTTGAACTATGAACAACAGGAGGAATTAGTGGTTATTGTATGGTGATCAGGATATAAGAGAGAGACCATAGGGTACAGCAAAGGGGATATTATTATTATTAAAAAAAAAAGACATGGAAAACAGGAAGGGAAGTTGAAAAAAATCAAAGGAAAATTTATTCTGTTTTGGAGTGGTATATGTGAAATTTCTGAAACTTAATAAAATATAAAAATATAAAAAAGAAAGAAAAAGAGGACCTAATCAGCATTAGTAAATATCCTGCCTCTGAAAGAGCCTAACCAGAAGTAAACAAAGATTAAAATGTGAATAAAAGATGCTTCTTCTTCTTCTTCTTCTTCTTCTTCTTCTTCTTCTTCTTCTTCTTCTTCTTCTTCTTCTTTGGTAGCATTAGGATGCTTCCCAATAACATGTGTTCTTAAATAATTCACTAGATCAGGAGACTTGCTAGGTTTGGAATTCACACTTCAACATCCTCCTGCTGCATCTGTGACTTCCAAACCTGAGAGCGGGAGGGAAGAGTCAAGTCCCATGAGAAATGCCTTAAATCTGATCTTGTTTTACAAAGTGAGCACTCTGGTATCCACTCTCCACTATCCTCTGGATACCGACATATCCATCACTTGTTGTATCCATCTCTCTACGTCGAGAGTTGCTCTCGCCACTTCCCTCTTGATTGCAATCTCCCAGAGACTGTCTTATCCACCAGATTATGCGGCAGACAGCTGTTATTCAGCAGCAACATGGAAGGAAAGAATCTTTTCGTGTATGCTTTATAAACCCAACGGTGAGGCGCCGTCTTCATTTGGTTAGCGGAAGATAAAGGCCTGTTCCCCACATTGATTTGTGAAGATGATTCTGGCAAGCCGGGGCTTTATCCAAGGTCCAACTCACTTTCCTCATGCCTTCAGAATGGGTCAGAACCACGGAACCACTCACACAGAGATACTGGTTGTGGTAATTTGTACCTCACCATTTCCCCCTTTCCCCAGCAGCTGCAATTGTGCAAATTGCAACGACGGCTGCCTCTTTAGTCCCTATTCTGAAGCACCTCTTCTCACAAATGTCTCTGCTGTCTGGTTACGAGTAGACAAGTGGATCTTGCTTGCTTCTGAAGCATTTGCATAAGGGATACTGCAAGTGTAAATCAGCTTTGAGATACATGGGGGGGGGGGGGGAGAGAGACATAATAAAATATCCCCTATCTGAGATCCACAAAACTCTGGTGACTTTCAGTAAATAATTCTGATCTCGGAAAGGCAGGGATGTATTCAAAATTTCCGTACACTGTAGGCTGATGAAAGTGCACCACCATATCTTTTTAAAAAATAATAATATGAAGAGCAGATTTGTGAGTTCTTGCTAAGCAGACAGCATGGGCCATTTTATAGGGATTATGCATGCAAGGATTTCTTGATCTCTTTATGGGCTGGTCCACCTCTCTATTAAGCAGAGAGAGGTGGCTCCTTTGGGTGGTGAATGCTGGGAGGGAAAGCCTCATTGTTCCTCCTGAATTATCCCTGAACTTTGCTTCAGGATGAGAACAGAAATCGTGCTCCGGCAGTGTGACGGCATCGGGAGGCCCCATTAGCTAAAGTGCTACCTCAGGTTGAGAACAGTTTCAGGTTAAGAACGGACCTCCAGAACCAATTAAGTTCTTAACCCGAGGTACCACTGTACATCTGTTAAGGCATCACCCTTAGCTTCCAGTTTGTAAGTTTCCAGTCGACATGAGATAGCCTTAACTCTGTATTTAATCTTGGTCATCTACCACCTTGGGCAACATTGCATGGAAAGGCAGGATATTTGCTGCTCTACTGCTACCACTACGGCATTTCCTGTGTGCCATGTTTCCTGTCAAAATCATGCACCAAACTCCTTTTCATCCTCTAGGGGAAATGGAATCCTTTGATGGGGAATTAATTAACCAACCTGCCATAACATGTGCTATTCCACTTCTGTTTGTAGCTTTCCATTAAGGATGGACAGATCTGGCAATTTTGGTTCTCTCGATTTCTCATTCCGCCTTCCCAAATCTTAAATTCACTTCTCCACACTTCTGCAGAAATTTGTTGTTGTGTTTCAAAATACAAAAAAAATCCTCATGAAAATTCATCAGCTCATTTCTAATGAAGACGTTCACGTGCCGTTTTTGACCGACGCACACATTTTTTTGCAAGCAATTTTCCCTAATACGTTACTTTCCTGTATGTTGTTTTCATAAACATTCATTGCTATGCACGCATTCACCTAATGTATTTGTAAATATTGTTTTGGTTGGAGAACTGCAATGCAAAATGAGTGTTTTGCATACCTTTTCAGAAAATGTGAATTAGGTAGCTTTGGCTTTAAATGTGAACTGAACCCAATTTCTTCCCCATCCCTACTTCCAGGGTTGCTGGTGGTGGGCAGTTAGAAAAAGAAAACACTGAGGTAAACATTCATGCAACTGCGTATTATGTGCAATTTGAGCCTTCCTCAAAAAGGCATGAGATGCTCTCCATTACAGCATCTCTCCGTCCCCCTCCCGCTTCCTCCAAGTCCTGCAAAGTAACCAGAGACATCAAACTGTACCAATAAGAGTGGCGGCAACATGGCAATAACAGCTGCCATCTTCACCTGCTCCAGTGACCCTGGTGTTAATTCATTTAGCTAATTAGTTTTTTAAAGCCCCCATGTGCTCCGTTTTGTTACAAAGGAAGTTGCTCTTCTGGGTGGCTCCCTTCACATTAAATCAGGACCTTTCGGAGGGTCTGGCTAAGCTAATATAAAGAACGGGGCTGTTTAAAGTGCCCATAACGGACAGGCTATTTAATCAAATTAAGCACTTCATTAAGAAAAATAGTTCTTTTCGCTTGCTGACAGAAATTAATAATGGATGGCAGCTGATGTATCTCAGTCCCTGCATAACTTCTCCTTCTCTCTCTCTCTCTCTCTCTCTCTCTCTCTCTCTCTCTCTCTCTCACACACACACACACACACACACACACACACACACACAATCTGAATCTGGTGGGTTTTGTAATATTTGCCATCTACTTACCCTGGAGATATTTTAAACTGTTTCACCATGTCTCTCAGGGTTCTTTTGCAAGCCCTACTCACAACACAACACAAGCCCTACTCAGGCACGAGTCACACTATGGCTGCATGTCGACAGAGCAAATGAAGCAGAGCCATGTTAGCTTTGCCTTCTGACATCATCGCTCCCCATGAGTCAGAGGGTGATGTCTTAACTGGGCAGCCTCATCTATTCCTCCTATGATTTAGATCAGGCATAGGCAAACTCAGCCCTCCAGATGTTTGGGGACTACAACTCCCATCACCCCTAGCTAGCAGGACCAGTGGTCAGGGATGATGGCAACTGCAGTCTCAAAACATCTGGCGGGCCGAGTTTGCCTATGCCTGATTTAGATCCTCAATTCAATGCAGGGTCCGAAATTACAAGGAGAGACAACCAGAAGAGGAGACTCCAGACTTCAGACCTTCTGATTGACGGAGAGCCACACGCACAATGATACCCTGCTGCACCTTAGCATGCTCATCCCCACACAGCCAGCTTGGGTGCAGCCTTTAAATGTGAAGGGTATGTCCAAATAAGCAGTGGCAGAGAGTTCCTCACTGGTGCCAAGGGTGTGTGTGCGGGCACCAGGGCCGTGCCATGGGGGCATAGCATGCTACCAGAGTGCCCTGACCCTTTGAAGCTAAGTGGGGCACTGCTGTGCCACCTGCCCAGCCACACAGTGGGGAGCCCAGTCAGCTGATATGGCCAACGCTGCTCTGCTTTTGGGGCGCATTCTCAACATCCTGAGAGCCCAGCATTGCTTTGAGAGATGCTGCAGGGCTGGCAGAAAGCATGCCTGTTGCATCCTTCTCTCTCTCTTTTTTTATTTATTTATTTATATAATTTTTATTAATTTTCTAATTTACATTTTAAAGTATTCATTTAAGCAACTTTAAATCAATGACTTCCCTTCTGCTCAGTCTGTGGTTCACTTTGCGTACCATACATCCCTGAATATTTTACATAATCTAAACCACTCAATATTCCATTATAACATCCATCAAAACTTATTTAAACTGTTGAATTTATCTTAATGCTACCAGCATTTTTAAGTATATACAATTTTCACCCATATATTCAATAAAGGTTTTCCAATCTTCTTTAAACATGTGTTATTCTTGTTCTCTAATTCTATATATCTGCAAGTTGTGTATATTCCATCAGTTTGAGTTGTCATTCTTCTTTGGTTGGGACCTCGCTCGTTTTCCATTTGGGGGCTAACAAAACACGGGCCACAGTGGCATACATAAATAACCTTTTTTTGACACCTGGGAATTCCCATCTGAATTATCCCCAATAAAAAGGACTTTGGTTTTTGGGAGGGAAAGGTGCTTTTAAACATTTTTTTCAATTCATTATAAATTATTTCCCAATACTCTTTTAGCCTTTTACAGGCCCACTACATATGAAAGAAGGTTCTTTCATATGTGGCCTGTTGTATCCTTCTCAAGCAGGGTGCAAAGCAATGCTGGGCTCGCAGGGCGCCGTGAGCTGTTGGGTCCTTCTCTTGAGGTTTCTCCAATGAAAATGGGGACATCCTATTCAATCATCATCATAATTTTATTATAAATGCCCCACTCAACTGACTGGGCTGTCCCAGCCACTGACGATGGCTTCCAACATATATAAAAACATTAATATATATATATATATATATATATATATATATATATATATATACACACACACACACACACACACACACACACACATATACATACATACACACACACACACACATATATATATATATATAACCACTTCTCCGTACATGGCTGCCTTCAGATGTCTTCTAAAGGTTGTATAGTTACTTATCTCCTTGGCTCTGGGGTCCCAAAACCCAATACTCTCCAACAGTTCTCTGATAAAAATAGGGAAACGGGTGGTGCTGTGGGTTAAACCACAGAGCCTAGGACTTGCCGATCAGAAGGTCGGCAGTTCGAATCCCCGTGATGGGGTGAGGTCCCGTTGCTCGGTCCCTGCTCCTCCTGCCAACCTAGCAGTTCGAAAGCACGCCAGTGCAAGTAGATAAATAGGTACCGCTCCGGCGGGAAGGTAAACGGTGTTTTCGTGTGCTGCTCTGGTTCGCCAGAAGTGGCTTAGTCATGCTGGCCACATGACCCGGAAGCTGTACGCCGGCTCCCTCGGCTAATAAAGCGAGGTGAGTGCCGCAACCCCAGAGTCGGCCATGACTGAACCTAATGGTCAGGGGTCCCTTTAAGGAAAAGTGGGACATTGCAGAATCAAAGCAGAAACTGGGACAGCTTCTGTAAATATGGGACTGTCCATGGAGAATAGGGACTTTTGGTGGGTTTGGCCTGTTAGCCTCCTAGCAAAATTAAAGTAAGTCCTTAAGGTGCCACAGAACTTAGTATATTTATTGTGGCATAGGATTTTATAGACCAGATACAGTGGCCTATAAGCCTACTGACTGAGTGGGATGTAGGCTGCAAAATCTTATGCCACAATAAATCTGTTTGCCTTTTAAGGTTCCATGATACGCTTTATTTTTATTTTCATAGTATGATGAATTTAGAGTTTGTGTCAAGCACACAAGGTCTACTGTCTGGGTAATCAAAGTTTACTTTAGCTGGAGATACTGTTTGCTAAAGAGAGAGATTATGGCAGCTATTCTTGCGGAAACTGTTGCTGGAGAGAGAGAGAGAAATGCTTTCCTGAGGTCATGCTCTGATCAAAGGTATATTTGTGGAAAGACAACATGGAACAGGGCTCTTGTAGTCTTTTAGCTAGTCAAACAGTTGAGAACTCTTTTACTACATCATTATACAACGATGCCGTTCAACAGCAAGAATTGTACAGTTTCTTGTTTACGAATAGAAGCCTCTTTCCTCATCTCTAAAAGAATGGGATTGTTAAAGAGATGAGGTTTGAATTAGCCTCATAAGATTGTTATAAGAAAATATATGTATTAATAAATAAAGGTCAATCCCTTCCACGTCACCTATAGGCATCTGAATGATGACAGAAAACATTTGATATACTAATTAATTATTTGTTTCCTGCAAACTCACATATATACTGTGCAGTCCCAACCACGTCTACTTGGAAGAAAGTCTAAATTGAATTAAACAGGGTTTATGCACAGGTAAGTGGGATTAGAATTGCAGCCTTAGATATGTAAACTGACTTGTATGGTTTTGTAATGCCGTGGGTTATAAAAAATTGCAATCTGAAAGGGCTAACAGTAAATTCCTCGTCTTTGGGATGAGGGCATTAATGTTATTTGTACCTTCTGAAGTCTCTGTATACTTTGTATCAGATATCACCTTACACTATATATGGCCATTTTACCACTGCAATCTGAGGAACTGGTTCTGTTACAGGTGCCACATAATGCTTCAATTAAGCACTATATGATAACTAAATAAGGAGGGAATCTGTGATGCTCCAGCACCCTGGACCCTAGACCATGATAAGGTTCCACTACCTTCATACCTTAAGCCTGATGCAGAAAAACCAACAGGTGAAGCTCTTCCTAGCATAAATAACCTAAGCTTCTGCTTGTGGCCTGGTTTGTGTGTAAGATTAAACCATATTTAGCTTAGTAAACTGTGGTTTGCTTTTATGTCTGAACTCACACCAGCAGTAAACTATGGTTGGTTGATTGGTTGGTTTGCTTGTTTCCAACAAACCAGAATAACAAACCATGGTTTGAAGTTAGCTTACAAATATTGTTGTAAGTTAACCATAGTTTCTTGTTACAATCGAACAAAGCATCCTGGCTTAATCCAGGTTTGGTACCCAGATACAGGCCCAGCTACAGAAATGCAAACCAAGAGTGGTTAGCAAAAGAAACCAACATTAGGTTTGTTTAATATATAATATATGGATCCCGGTTTGTTTAATATATAATATATGGAAAGTTTAAAACCTAACAATGAACAGTGATGGATTCACATAATACTAAAATTCCACACTCCATGAATCAAAACCAGCAAAATATACAAAACAACCCAAAACAAATCAAAATGGCCTATGTTACCCCCTCCAACTCCTTGATTCTCAGATTCTGAATCGATGAATATATCTGTATAAAATAAGTCTACGGCTGCAGTTTTAATAGGGCACAGAACATGACTGTATTTATGAGCGCCACTCTTTAAATATTAACATAGAGAACGAAACACGGCACAAACTTTCTATTTGCTTGCTAAGCCTTAACGTAGGCGGCGGCAAGAGACCAAGAGCCTTGAAGCAAGCTGTAGGGCTTTTAGTGGGACAAGAAAAATTTCTCACACATGCCCCGAAGCCAAGCTCATTTGACCCCAAATATTTTGGCAGAACTGCACAGCGGGGTCACCTCTGATAGGCCTCAGGAAACTTTGGGGCTTTTTGTGTACACTTTTATTCAAGCTGAATTAAACGTTTGTTAGCTCCTGTTATTTTTGGAACAGAATCCAGGTACAGTATGTGGAGAAGCCATCGAAGTAACCTTCCTAGAGATCCTCTGAAGAATGACAAAATGTCAGCAACGAGAGCAGGGTGGGCTTTCTCCCAAGTGTTTGCAGAACAGGCTATGCCTATAATGTTACCCAGACACTTCACTCATGCAAGACCCAGTCACTCCAAAGTAGCAGAGAATGCCAGGCTGCTGTGGGTCAGGGACCAATTCCAGCTGAAAATCTCTCAGGAGCACCTGAGTCCACAATAATCTGAATGATGAGAGTTAAAGCTTTTAGATACTTTAATTGATGGTGTGAGTGGAGGTTAACTATAGAGAGCATCACACCTTTGTTTCATTTTCCCCTGCCCTTATGATTCTTATGATTCTTGTCATGCAAGAATGGACGACTGCCTGTACAGTGGCACCTCTTTCTTTGAACAAACTCTTTCTTTGAACCAACCTCGGTGTCATTTGACTTCCTTCCTCCTCCAGACCCAATCGGTGAACTTCAATAAGGCTACAACATATGCTTCAGGTTACAGACTACACTAACCCAGAAATAGTGCTTCAGGTTAAGAACTTTGCTTCAGGATGAGAACAGAAATTGTGCTCCAGTGGCGCGCGGCAGCGGGAGGCCCCATTACCTAAAGTGGTGCTTCAGGTTAAGAACAGTTTCGGATTAAGAACGGACCTCCGGAACGAATTAAGTACTTAACCCAAGGTACCACTGTACAGATGTTAAATGATACATAGGGGGCAGCCTATGTGAAAAACACATGACGTGGAGGAGAGAAGATTTGGAGGTTACTAACGGTAATAGACGTCCAGAATTCCAGAGCGGAAGCCATGTTAGTCTGGGGCAGCAACAACGAAGAACATTGTAGCACCTGAAAAACGAACCCATTTGTTGTGATATAAGCTTTTGCTGACTAGAATCCATTTCAGCTGACGCAGGAAGAGCTATGCTCAATGGACATATGACTTATTTTTACTTTTCTTCCCACTCCACCCATTTCCACCACCCCTGCTCTCCCAGAAATTAGAAGCCTGTGACCCTCCAGAGGATTAATGTCAGCAGCAAGCCAGTGGTAAATGACACAGTGCAAGTTAGAGTTAACTCTTTATTAGCAAAAACACAATTGACAAAGGAGTCTCAGGCCTAATGAGCACAGCAACTCATCTCCGGTAGGTCTTGCCCCCATGAAGCAGTTGCTGAGACTGAAGGTCCCTGCCTTCCCACAGCTGCCCATGTCTCCAGGGTTTTTCCCAAGTAGTAGGAGACTGTGTGAAGCCAAACTCTTCACCCTTTTCATGCCTCTTCTAGTTCTGGGATACAAGGGGTGGGGAGCTTGTCATAGCAGGAGGGAGAGACACTCATGACTCTTCACCAGCCCGACTCATCCCTGCCTCTTGGCTTCTCTTCCTTCCCAGCTTCAGCTTCTGCCTCTGATTCTAGACTTCTCTCTGCCACAGACTCTCCCAGCACACTAAGCCCTGCTGCCTCTTCAGATTCCAAAACCTCCTCTTCCCAGTTTTCTCCCTCTGACCACTCATTGTTGTCCCACCACCACTCCCCAGGCTCTGAGCCATCTTCCCTTGGTGGTTTCCCAGCTGGTTCCTCCCACCATTTCTCTGCATCCAACCAGTCCATGACAATTAAGATGAGAGTAGAGTGCCATGATATCTGGAGGACCATAGGTCCCCCATCCTTACTCTCTGTACACAAGGGGTTGAGAATCTTTTTTTAACCCAAGAGCCACATTCCCCCATGGACAACCTTCTGGAGAAACTATATTGGTGGTTGGTAGACCAAGTTGCAAACATGCGCTGGATTATGGAGAAAGCTAGAGAGTTCCAGAAAAACATCTACTTCTGCTTCATTGACTACGCAAAAGCCTTTGACTGTGTCGACCACAGCAAACTATGGCAAGTTCTTAAAGAAATGGGAGTGCCTGATCACCTCATCTGTCTCCTGAGAAATCTCTATGTGGGACAAGAAGCTACAGTTAGAACTGGATATGGAACAACTGATTGGTTCAAAATTGGGAAAGGAGTATGACAAGGCTGCATATTGTCTCCCTGCTTTTAATGAGGGTGAAAGAGGAGAGCGCAAAATATGGTCTGAAGTTCAACATCAAAAAAACGAAGATCATGGCCACTGGTCCCATCACCTCCTGGCAAATAGAAGGGGAAGAAATGGAGGCAGTGAGAGATTTTACTTTCTTGGGCTCCATGATCACTGCAGATGGTGACAGCAGTCACGGAATTAAAAGACGCCTGCTACTTGGGAGAAAAGCAATGACAAACCTAGACAGCATCTTAAAAAGCAGAGACATCACTTTGTCGACAAAGGTCCATATAGTTAAAGCTATGGTTTTCCCAGTAGTGATGTATGGAAGTGAGAGCTGGATCATAAAGAAGGCTGATCGCTGAAGAATTGATGCTTTTGAATTATGGTGCTGGAGGAGACTTTTGAGAGTCCCATGGACTGCAAGAAGATCAAACCTATCCATTCTTCAGGAAATCAGCCCTGAGTGCTCACTGGAAGGACAGATCATGAAGCTGAGGCTCTAATACTTTGGCCACCTCATGAGAAGAGAAGACCCCCCTGGAAAAGACTGCGGGCACAAGGAGAAGGGGACGACAGAGGACGAGATGGCTGGACAGTCTTCTTGAAGCTACCAGCATGAGTTTGACCAAACTGCGGGAGGCAGTGGAAGACAGGAGTGCCTGTCATGCTCTGGTCCATGGGGTCACGAAGAGTCGGACACGACTAAAGGACTAAACAACAAAAGGGCCAGAAGCAAAATTAGGTGGAGCATTGGATGTAACGCTACTGTAGGTTTCATACCAACTATGGGATAGTCAAAAGTTTACACGCACCACACACACACACACACACACACACACACACACACACACACACACTGTCTCCTTCCAGGCAAGCCAGAGGCATTTTCACAGTTCAAGGACACATTCCAGGGGCTGTGGGAACAGGCATAACTTGAGAAGACCCCCAAGGGCAAAATAGAGAGGCCTGGAGGGCTGCATTTGCCCCCTGGGCTTGAGGTTCCTTACCCCTGTTCTATGCAAACATAAGCTGTTCTCCTGTTTATTCTAAAAAGCCAACATGTATCTTACAAGGTTTTGAATTTGCAGAAACTTTTGGCTGGCCACTGTTGATATGCTAAAGGGATCCTGTACTTACTTTGGAACTACTAGCTTTATCTAGCTAGACAATGATACTTCCACTCCTACCTGCCTCTACTTTCCTTCCACCAAATGGTGGGATGTTACCTAAACCTGAGATATGGCCACTTTCCCCCCCTTCATGCACAACACCATCAGCACCACAAAATCTGTACAAAACTCTGGATAATTTCTCCTTGCTTGCTTTGCACTTTTGTGGTTCTCCTCGCCTTGAGCCTTAACTCCAATAACTGCTAGTTTCTGACACTGATTCAATTACTGTGGTTAAATGCCTTCATAATGTCTGCATAATTAAATCAGGAAAAATTATGAAAACACAGTATTACTCATCAAAAACGAGGGGCTGGGCTTGTTTGCTGTGCGCTGCCAAACCTTACTTCTTCTTGCTGCAAGTGACAGATACTTCACTTTGTGTCTACTTTATTTGCTTTATTGTCCCTCATCAGTTATTGGTGCATTTAACTGCTGCAGATTTTCACCAAGTAAGCAAACTGCATTTCAGAAAGAAGTTTAATGGCAAGCTGGGAGAGAATTCTATATAATGGATTAAGTATTACTCACTTAAAATCCATCAGTCTTGTGCTTTAAATGTGGAAATATTACACCGGAGAAAAATGACCACAAGACATTTGGTTTATGTTTGCCGGTTCTCCAACACTCCCATGGAAGGCGTATGACCCAGGGGCCAGTTCATACATTCATGTTTTTGCCATGCTTGCTAAATGATTTTTGTGTGTGTGCATGTCTTCAAATATGAAGTTTTAACACACACACACACACACACACACACACACACACAAAAGAAATTAGGAAATAGCAAGGAACTAAAGCATAGAATAGGGACCCGGGTGGCACTGTGGGTTAAACCACAGAGCCTAGGACTTGCCGATCAGAAGGTCGGTGGTTTGAATCCCCGCGATGGGGTGAGCTCCCGTTGCTCGGTCCCAGCTCCTGCCAACCTAGCACTTTGAAAGCAGCACTTTGAAAGCACGTCAAAGTGCAAGTAGATAAATAGGTACCGTTCCGGTGGGAAGGTAAACGGTGTTTCCGTGCGCTGCTCTGGTTTGCCAGAAGCGGCTTTGTCATGCTGGCCGCATGACCTGGAAGCTGTATGCCGGCTCCCTTGGCCAATAAAGTAAGATGAGTGCCGCAACCCCAGAGTCGGTCACGACTGGACCTAATATGTGAAGCAGTGTTTCAATGGTTTGTTATCAGCTGTTTTAATCAAGTGAGTGTTTATTGTTACAAGGTTTTTTTTAAAAAAAATGCAATAATACAATATTAATTTTTTAAAAATATATCTGTTTTTATTCGATGTTTGATGCATTTTGCATCTCTGCTTCTTGTATATTGCCCTGAGCATCTTTGGGGGGAAGGGTGAGTCATAAACACCCCCAAACAAACAAACAAACAAACAATGACAGAAGGTTCAAAAGTATGTATCTGGAGAGAAAGCACAATTACATATGTTTTAAAATATTTATTTCAGGGGGGTTTGTTTTTTAAAAAAAAAAAATGCAGACGAATGTGTAAATATACAATCATACCTTGGATCTTGAATGCCTTGTGACTCAAACGCTTTGGCTCCCGAATGCCGCAAACCCGGAAGTGAGTGTTCCGGTTTGCGAACATTTTTTGGAAGCCGAACGTCTGATGCAACTTCCGCAGCTTCCGATTCCGAGCCAATCGGGTGCCGCGCTTTGGTTGTCAAACATTTTCGGAAGTTGAATGGACTTATGGAATGGAGGTACAACTGTATGCCAAAGTGGCACAGACTGGAAAGAGTTGAGATTTGCCTATCTGTAGATTTAATCAGCTTAAAGCTGCTAAGCACCATATCTCCCTCCTCTCAAACTGAGATTACCGTACTTTTCCGTGTATATGCTGACCCCTATTTTGGGGGACTCCAATTTAGGAACATGGGGGGAGATTGCCCAGAGTTTTTGAGCTTTTTTTGTGGCAGTGGCAGCAAATCAACAACAGCCCTTGTCACAGCCACCAATAACACAAATATCCAATAACACCTATAACAAGGAAACCACTAGTATGTATTGGGGAGCTGTGGTCCTCTAGGTTTTGCTGGATTCCAACACACATCAGCACCAGTCAACATTGTCAATGATCAGGAATGCTGGGAGTTATAGCCTAACAACAGAGCTAGAGTTAGGGAATAAATCTAGTTCAGTTCACGTTTTAATGTGAACCTACTTGATTCACACTTCCTGAAACAAACAGGCAAACGAAATGTCCGCTGGAATGTGTACAGTTCTGAATTTTGCAATGCGGTTCTACACTGAGAACTTTGTATAAAATGCATACATTTGAGGAAAGTGTGCATTATATGAAGGGGAATTGGTTGCAAAAGTTGTGCATATTAGGTGAAATATGTTAGGTTACAAATATTAGGTTACAAAAAAGTACATTATGAGAAATGTTGATTTCCATCAGGATTTTTTAAAAAATAAATAAATCACAATGTCTGATACAGAAATGTGCTGAACTTATGGTTGGCAAAACAAGAAACTAGAAGAAAGTGAAATTGACCGATCCTTTCAATTCTAGCCACAGCTTCCCCATCCCTGGTGTAAAGAAATGCTTACAGAGCAATTGTATATGTATCTACTCAGAAGTAAGTCTAATTGAGTTTAATGGAGCTTCTCCAGGGAAGGCATGTATCAAATTGCAGCCTTCGCCTCCTCTGCCCAAGAATATCCCATCATCATTCTTTGCCTTTCCCAGTTACACAGCTGTGACTGCAGCAAAGCAGTTTGGCCCGCGCCGTCTGTGATAGAGATCTGAAGATTCAAAGCAATTACAGTACATGGCTTATATTTTGTAACTGCTGCAAAAGGTTAGAACTGCTGGAAGAACCAGTGCCCTGACAACGATGATAAATCAACCATTTAAAAATCTGTTATTGCTCCCAAGTGAACAGAAGTCAAACGCTTACAACGATGGGGTTTTCCCCTTTAAAGCATCTAATGGTTGGGGCAAGAAAGGAAAATCATCTTGCGATAAGAGAATACAGTGCCTAAGGAGAAGAAATTTGTCACCCGTGATGCAAATAGATTAAAGACAATGGAAGATCACATTCTAATTAAAAAATGTGACAGTAAATGATAATCTACTAAGCAAATTGCCGATACGTACATCTATTAGCTGTCATGGCAATAAACTGCAACAAATTTCCCCAGCATTGCTTACATCTCATTTCCACAACAGAAACAAAGGTAATTTTTACTGTCATGTTTTATGATGAAAGAGAAAGGGTCACTCTTTACAAATACTTTTAGATAAAGAAACATCAGACTAGCAGGTTTCTCCCATTAAGATGAAGACAGATGCAGCATTCTTAACGGCAGCTATAGCAGATCCTTCACCTGTGCTGTGGGACCAGTTTTGACTTACGCATCAGCATACATGCAAGCAAAAGGTTGAATCACCTGTTGGCATCACCAACTTCCCTTCCTCAAGCTTCAGATGGACTGTCACATCTTTCAAAAAATTATTATTATTATTATTATTATTATTATTATTATTATTATTATTATTATTATTATTTACAACAGGCAACTCAAAGTGACTTACAAAGAAAAGAAAGCATACATACAGTCAGCCAGCTAGACTGTACATACAGACAGTCAGATAGACTGCGGCAGCTAGACTGGTGACTGGGAGCAGCCACCGAGACCATATAACACCAGTCTTGAAAGATCTACACTGGCTCCCAGTACGTTTCCAAGCACAATTCAAAGTGTTGGTGCTGACCTTTAAAGCCCTAAACAGCCTCAGTCCAGTATACCTGAAGGAGCGTCTCCACCCCCATCGTTCTGCCTGGACACGCTCCATTTCGCCCAACGGAAGTAACCACCAGGTTTGCCACCATTCGCGCATGCGCAGGAGCGGCGATCACCATTCGCATATGTGCAGAAGTGGGCAATCACCGCCCACGCCTGTGCACAATGGCACTTCTCCCAGCGACCTGTTTTGACTTCCAGATGGGCCTCTGGAATGGATTGTGGTCGTGAGTAGAGGTTTCACTGTACATAAAACTCAGAGGCACAGGAAATACATTAAACTATCCTACCCACTCAAAAAGGTTGTTGATCGTCAAAGGCCCAAGGACTGGTTGAAAAGGAATGTTTTTGCTTGGTGTCTGAAGATAACGATGGCGCCAGGCCAGCTTTCCTGGGGAAAGGATTCCACAAATGGGAGGCTACCAGTGAAAAGGCCTTTTCTTGTGCTGCTACCCTCCGGACCACTCATGGTAGGGGCACATGAAGTGCCGCAGATGACAATTTGAGTGCCCGGGTTAGTTCATATGAGGAGAGGGAGTGCTTTGAGGTATTGGGGTCCTGAGCTGCATAAAACTAGTAAGATATATATCCCATGTGCGTGTTACTACACTTAGGCTAAAGGGACATCGCTCAGTGGTACAGTACATTCTTTTCATGCAAAGGGTCCCTGATTCAATCCTGGGCATCTCCAAGCTGGACAGGGAAACATTTTTATCTGAAACTCTGAAGAGCAACTGCCGGCCAGTTTGTAGACAGTTTGTAGCAACTGAAGAGCAACTGACAGCCGGTTTGTAGACAGATTGGCCATTAGTCTAACTTTGCGTAAGGCAGATTCTTCAGTTATCAGAAATGCTTCCATGCTGTTGTTAACACTGCCAACCTTCTCTAAACTATGTTCAATCAATCAATTCCTACATTTTTGCTGTTCACGAAATCCTTAAAAATTAGGTATACACTTGAAGCACTTCTGGCGTTTCCCAATAAAAGGCTATACTCATTTCTTCTTCTGCAGTGATTAGATAATGAATTCCTATAATCACAGAGTTAATGCTTGTACACAGCGATTCTACTGATTCAGTGTGAGTAAAGACTTCGTTTACTGAGGCTGTTTCCACATTCATTTAACTTGTTTTCTGCTTTGTTTTAAAAGTCGCAGTATTCCTCTAGTCCATTCACACTTCCAAGTCCATTAACAGCCTCCCCCGATAAGTCTCTTAGCTCATCCATTTTGCTAGCTCACTCTGCCTGTTACATGTGTCTCCTACTTCACAGAGGACAGTCCTCTGCCCGAAGGAGCCCTATATCTGAGTTCCAAGTCCCCTTTAAAGATCCACAACATATGTTTAAAGAGTATGGCTTCCTTCAAAGTATCCTGAGGACTGTAGCTTTCCCCTCACAGAGCTACAATTACCACCTGTGCTATATTTCCAGAAAAAGAGGTGCTCCCTTGTTCTCTTATAATGGCAGTGGTGCCACCTGAGAGGTGCTGGCAATTGTAGCTCTGTGCAGGATCCCTGGAAGTAAAAAGGGTGCTCCATGCACCGGTTCCTGCCAAGGAGATGGTCTTCTAGAGCCACTGAGAGGTAACAGACTGAGAAAAGACTTTGAGCATTTTATTTCTTAGTGTGCATTTCTCCCCAACTGTTGCCTTCAGGCAACAGTGGAGGTGAGGGCCAATTTACCCAGCAGTGGTGCGAGTGAAAGAGTCACCCTCCTCACACTGTCGTTGTTGCTGCTTACTATGGCAGGGCTGTTAAGAAAAGGACCTACGTACCAGTAGCAACACTAGAAGGGCAGTAGAGCTCCCCACTGTGGCTGTTCGGAGCTCTGAGTCAGAGCTCTGGCAATCCACACAGTCATCCTGGCTGATCTCCCAGAACCAGTTCATGCAGAAACATCTCCAGCCTACTTATTTTTGCCGCCCTATCTCTTTCATCTTCATTGCATTCTTAAATTTGCGAGAGGAAGCAGGGAATTCACACTGGAATGGACATCACTGAACACCACAAGAGTGAGGTACCAGCAGGTACGGGGTGGAGCCCCCCAAAACAGCCCAAGGAGGACTAAAAGGTAAAGGACCCCTGGACGGTTAAGTCCAGTCAAAGGCAACTATGGGGTGCGACAATCATCTCACTTTTAGGTCGAGGGAAGTGGCGTTTGTCCACAGACAGCCTTCCACGTCATGTGGCCAGTAGGACTAAACCACTTCTGGCACAATGGAACACCGTGACAGAAGCCAGAGCACATGGAAACACTGTTTACCTTCCCACTGCAGCGGTACCTATTTATCTACTTGCACTGGTGTGCTTTTGAATTGCTAGGATGGCAGGAGCTGGACAGAGCAACGGGAGCCCAAGAGGCTCAGTGTTTTAGACCACAGCGCTACCCGCATCTAAACATGGTCAGGATGATGACTAACTTTTATGCAAAGGGGTAAGTGGTGGAAGGCAGAGGGGATTAAACTGGAATGGAGAGCCCTGGAAGAAGCAGAGCTTGTTGGCTGGAACCACTCCACCCTGAAACATTTTGTTGCAGGTCCCTCCCTGATCCTATGTTCTCATGTTCACCTGTCAACCTTTTAACGCCTGCTGTTGAAGACTGATGCTGTTGAAGGCACAGGAACGGCTGCCATAATGGTGGGATAAAAACGAACCACCTCAGAAGGTTGCTGTGACAGTGAGCCCAATTTTCAGAAAAGCACTGTTGAAATCACTTTACATATTCCATAAATGATTCACGGTAATAAGAGGTCGCTGCACAGCGGTGGACTTCTTAGGCCTACAAAGGGGCTGGCTGCCTGCTGTGCGAGTTTCATGTAACAAAGTGGGAGATGAGCCAGATTTCCCTCTCCGGAACCCCTGTTCTGTCTCGAAAAGCTAACAGAGAAAGGGGAGGCCGTATCAGGAGGGCCCTGCCTTTCGCTAAAATCCCACATGCAGCCGGCACGTAATCTCTAAGGAGATTATCTCGCACCCCATGTAAGAAATATACTTTTAGAATATTAAAGAGTGAAGGCCACATCAGAACGACTGGCAGGATAAAAACCTTTAAGGGAAGAGCAGTAACCTTCTTTGATATGAAAAAAAGAGAGAGAGGCTCTGCTTGAGAAAAGATCACTGAATATTCTGTTTGAGTCATTGTTACATTAATGAAAGGAAGGCGGGGGGCGGGCAGGAAGCTAGGAAATCCTTGGTGACTCTAACCGATCATCAAATTTTAGTGCACTCCAGTATAATAACATATTTCTATATTAAAGGCACATGCATTAAAAGTCATGAAAACGTTCCATATTTACAAGTCACCTTCACACAAGTTTTCATCTTTCTTTCTTTTCTTTTTTTTATTCTCGTCTTTTTACTGCTTCCAAGAAATGTGGGATACATTTCAAACATTTATTTTCCGGCTGCACCAGACGGTGTATGGTACCTGCTATTTAAATCAGGGATTGCGGGGGGATGGACTTCAGGTGGTTGGGGGAGCAAATATCCCCCCCCCCGACCTCTCTAGCTTGCCTTTGAGACCCTACACAAGCCACACACCCTCCAGGGGCACAAAACTATTCAGCCTTTCATTGTACCTTCCTTGACAGTTTTTGCAAGGCTGGAATGTCTCCATACCCACCTGGGTGGAAGATAAAGAGATGTGTGTGTGTGTGTGTGTGTGTGTGTGTGTGTGTGTGTGTAGAACTAGCCTACTGTTCAAGGGCCGAATTCACATTTGCCTCTGGCCCTGCCCACCAGGAGACCCTCCAAGTGCCCCTATTTTCCAGGGACAGTCCCGGATTTACAGAGGCCATCTCGGATTCCGATTTGATCCCAGAATGTCCCACTTTTCCTTAGGACACTCCTATTTTCATCAGATGAATGTTGGAGGGTATGGAGTTATGTGACACACACACCGAGCCTAGGAGATAAGTAACAACTAGTGTGGTGTAGTGGTTAAGAGTGGTAGACTCGTAATCTGGTGAACCGGGTTCGCGTCTCCGCTCCTCCACATGCAGCTGCTGGGTGACCTTGGGCCAGTCACACTTCTCTGAAGTCTCTCAGCCTCACCCTCCTCACAGAGTGTTTGTTGTGGGGGACGAAGGGAAAGGAGAATGTTAGCCGCTTTGAGACTCCTTCGGGTAGTGATAAAGCAGGATATCAAATCCAAACTCCTCTTCTTCTACCTTTAGAAGACATCTGAAGGCAGCCCTGTATAGGGAAGTTTTTATATGTTTAACATTTTACTATATTTTTATAGATGTTGAAAGCCATCTAGACTAGCTGATGCAACCCATTTAGATGGGCAGGGTATAAATAGTAACATTATTATTGTTGTTGTTGTTATTACTTATACTACTACTACTACTGAATGTGATGTCCCTATTTTCAAAGTGGAAATGTTGGAGGGTCTGCACCAGTTGCACATGGCCCCCAGACATTCACCTTAATGCAAAAGTGGGCCCACCAGGGCTGAAAAATGTCCACAACCTAAATGAACAGCATCCAGGAAACTAAGAATGGTGGGAAATTTATTCTTCCTCTGTGTTCTCAGCTAATCAAAATGAACCTCGTCAACTGCTGTGTGTGAAAAATGAACACATAAGGTACGTTTTACCAAACATTATTGAAATGGTGACATAGGTCTGCCAATTTTGATGGCAGTCCCACAATTTTCATCCTGCATAGTTCTATGCTGTAACTTCTGAAATTTACTGCTTGGCATACTATGTTGTCTGTGGGCATGCCACTATTGCCTGTATTTGCAAGTACTTTCAGAAAATGCAAGGAGGCATAATTAATCTGCATTTTGAATCTTTTGCACTGCTGGCTAGGCTTTTGTTTTCCTTATTTTTACTCCCACTGGCAAGCGGCATCTGCAAAACAGATGAAGAGCTTTACCGACAACCAGTCGGATGGCAATTAATGCAAAAATGCTTTTGATGGAACATATAGATATATATTAACAGCAAAAGAGAAGTCTTGATGAAAACCAAAACAACAGCAGGTGACTTGTTTATTCATACCTATTTTTAGGACACATTGTTTCTATGTCTGCAGGAGACTATCCACCTTTGTTCACATTTTTTTTTAATTTAGTGGTTGAGAATAAAGTGGGGAAAGAAAGTTGGAAACAATACCTTAGTTATATATATGGAGAGGCTTCATTGCAAACATGGTAGGCAAACTATTGTTCAGGACATAAGAAATGGAAGTATTAGTAGATCAAAATAAAAACCGAGGATCAACACATTGTGTCAGGTTTCAAGTTGGAAGTAAATTTCAGGGTGGACTTGGTTGTTTGGAGAGGGAGTTTCTCAACAAGCTTGTATGGCCTGTCTTTGTTCAGTTCTCTGCTCATCTGAGTAGCGTTTGCAATTGTGAGAAGGTGCAATTATATCAAGGTGAATATCATTAATCCCATGTGGGGAATCCAAGGAAGAAGGCAAAGTGGGACCATCAGGCAAAGCAGAAGGTCAGGGAACTCTCCGTAGTTTCACCTCCAGCCAAAAGAATTTGGAGGCTATGGACAGACAATAGTGAATCAGACAAAGAGGGATACAAAAATGGACTGATGAAGGATGAGGGTTTCAAGGTGAAGAAGAAGAGTTTGGATTTGATATCCCGCTTTATCACTACCCTAAAGGTAAAGGTAAAGGTACCCCTGCCCGTACGGGCCAGTCTTGCCAGACTCTAGGGTTGTGCGCTCATCTCACTCTATAGGCCGGGAGCCAGCGCTGTCCGCAGACACTTCCGGGTCACGTGGCCAGCGTGACAAGCTGCATCTGGCGAGCCAGCGCAGCACACGGAACGCCGTTTACCTTCCCGCTGGTAAGCGGTCCCTATTTATCTACTTGCACCCGAAGGTGCTTTCGAACTGCTAGGTTGACAGGCGCTGGGACCGAACGACAGGAGCGCACCCCGCCGCGGGGATTCGAACCGCCGACCTTTCGATCGGCAAGTCCTAGACGCTGAGGCTTTAACCCACAGCGCCACCCGCGTCCCTTTATCACTACCCTAAGGAGTCTCAAAGCAGCTCACATTCTCCTTTCCCTTCCTCCCCCACAACAAACACTCTGTGAGGTGAGTGGAGCTGAGAGGCTTCAAAGAAGTGTGACCAACCCAAGGTCACCCAGCAGCTGCATGTGGAGGAGCGGGGAAGTGAACCCGGTTCACCAGATTACAAGACTACCTCTCTTAACCACTACACCACACTGGCATGTGGCCTTAGAATCCAAATTGTCATGGAAAACAGGCAGATAAGAGAAGAAGTGGGAGACTACCTGATGAATTGGGGGGGGGACGACAATTTGACCTCTAAGGACCAGAACAACCAGCAAGCTTATTTTATAGGTAGCATGTGCATAGGCTGCGTTTGAAGATTCTGTTGCAAAACACAAAGGCCAGAGTAAGATCACTTGCCACAGACTCACTCTGATCTCCATGCATTTAATGCCCACAGAATGGGCATCTGAACAGAGCTCCTGAAGAGTGCTGGTCCCAAATACTCTCTGTGTCAGGTTCTGACAGTGAACTTCCTTCCTCCCCCTGAGGCTGAGGACCAGAGGGAAATGAAGCCGTGCTCTCTCAAGACCCTTCACACCATCCTCCTTAGCATGTAGAAAGAAGAGATATGAAATAGGGCAGCATCACCCTGATTAATTTCCATCCTGGGGAACCAGAAATAAAATTAAAAATTCTCTCTGTGCTCCAGAATAGAAACTGTTTACTTTATTAATACACAAAGAGTTGCGTGTGGTTCGTCTTTAAAAAAATAAATAAGTAAATAAAACCTCCCCAGCCTGTCAAGTTCAAATGAGATGCATCAAGAGAAGAAAGAAGAGCAGACATCAAACATTACTCCTTTGTCAGTCAGAGCCAGCTGGCTTGAGCCTGCTATATGGATTCCACTGTGATTGAGTATATCTGATTCCGGTTCTTTTTATTTACAAAAAGAAAGAAAACTGGCCAGGAATTAAGCATTGCAACATTTTAACCATTTTGTCCATAGGATGTTCTAATGGCATGTGAACAATCCAGTCATAGGAGCTGCAGCAAATGATCAGTAGGGTGGACCACCTTCTTGATGAGGATAAATTATGAGGCGGTGGTGTGATAAGAGATTTATAAAGCTCTGCTTAGTGTAACCAGTATTGTGCCCCCCCCCATGTCTGGGGATGGTGGGAGGTATAGCCCAGTCATGTCTGCTGGGCACCACATGGGCTATTCCAGGTGCACAGAAAGACATTTTCTCCCTCTCACGTAACACTAGAAATTGAGGTCACCCACAGAAATTATTTGGCAGCAGATTTAGGGCAGACCAAAAGGATGTGCTTCACATAAGGGACCTATGGACTTTGTTGCTGCCATTAAGAGGTGCTGATGGCCACTGGTCTGGATAGCTTCATAAAGGAGATTAGACAATTCCATGGAGGGTAAGTCTAGTTATCACAACTAAATGGAAACTCTACCAGACCTGCATTTTCTCTAAACTAAAAAGCCCCAATTGTGGCAACTTTTCCTCACATAGGAGTTGCTCCTAAGTAAGACCTTAGTGATGTATGGAAGTGAGAGCTGGACCATAAAGAAGGCTGATCGCCGAAGAATGGATGCTTTTGAATTATGGTGCTGGAGGAGACACTTGAGAGTCCCATGGACTGCAAGAAGATCAAACCTCTCCATTCTGAAGGATATCAGCCCTGAGTGCTCACTGGAAGGACAGATCCTGAAGCTGAGGCTCCAATACTTTGGCCACCTCATGAGAAGAGAGGACTCCCTGGAAAAGACCCTGATGTTGGGAAAGATTGAGGGCACAAGGAGAAGGGGATGACAGAGGACAAGATGGTTGGACAGTGTTCTCGAAGCTACCAGCATGAGTTTGACCAAACTGCGGGAGGCAATGGAAGGCAGGAGTGCCTGGCGTGCTCTGGTCCATGGGGTCACGAAGAGTCGGACACGACTAAACGACTAAACAACAACAACAACAATGACTTAGCACTGTTCCTCTGAAGTGTTGCGTTCTCATTCGTTCTTTTCTCCCCTTCCTCCCCCTTCTTTCTGCTAGTCACACCACATATCCCAATGCATAGTCCTGCTCATTATTTTATTACAGCCAGCTCAGAGGAGATTGGTTTATTTCATCTAATTTTAGTGTCCTATGTGTTCAACAACCAGCTTGGGATGGTGTTAATATTGCAAGCTGTCAAAAATGAGCTGAATAAGGTGCAGCTGCTACAAAAGACTGAGCTTTATAGTACATTGAGCAGGAACTGCAGCTCAATATACTATAGATCGGAATAGCCCTTGGTCTCCAAAGATGCCCTTTCTTCATTGGCCGGTTGAGAACTACTGCACTACTTGCTTTCTGCTCAATTTCTACAAAATTTCTTCCCTGTGGTATAATCCCCAAAGGGGTGCTAATTGGCCAAGAAAAGCTTATGCATCTGGCCCTTCCTCCATATGATGTCTAAGTTCACACACCCTGATGGTGGTGTATAGGAGGCCTGAGAAAGAAAACATTGAAGAAAATAGGTGCTAGGGAAACTTCTAGCATGGTGTAGTGGTTAAGAGCAGTGGACTCGTAATCTGGTGAACTGGGTTCATGTCTCCACTCCTCCACATGCTGCTGCTGGGTGAGCTTGGGCTAGTCACACTTCTCTGAAGTCTCTCAGCCTCCCTCACCTCACAGAGTGTTTGTTGTGGGAGAGGAAGGGAAAGGAGGTTGTTAGCCGCTTTGAGAGTCCTTAGGGTAGTGATAAAGCAGGATATCAAATCCAAACTACTCCTCCTCCTAGGTCCATTAAGAGAAGGAGTGTGTGATAGCAAATGTTTTGCAAATCATAGAGAAATGCTCTTTTCCTCCTCATTCTAGCAGTAGTGATCATCTACAAAGGTATGGAACCTAGAAGAGAAGGAGGAAGGTTCATGACTAATTGCTGATTATCTATGGCAGGGGTCAGCAAACTTTTCAGCAGGGGGCCAGTCCACTGTCCCTCAGACCTTGGGGGGGGCAGATTATATTTTTTTTTTTTGGGGGGGGGGGGAATAATGAACAAATTCCTATGCCCCACAAATAACCCAGAGATGCATTTTAAATAAAAGCACACATTCTATGCATGTACAAACAGGCTGATTCTGCGGTCTGGATTTAGAAGGTGATTGGGCCAGATCCACCCCCCGGGCCTTAGTTTGCCTACCCATGGTCTATGGCTCCCTGAGTAGATGGACTGACTTCCTATCAGGGAACCTATTTGCAGCATATTTCCTGCATTGGCAAGTGTATGCTAGGAAACAGTAACTTATTTTATGAAGAATGCCCCACGTGTTTCAGCTGTAGATCTGCCTCAGGTCTTTTTGCATGCCTTATCTTAGTACCACTAATCAAAAACAGAGCCTCAAGTTTGCAGTCCTATGCACACATTCTAGACAGGTGGCATCGTAGAACTCGGTGGAACTTCTTTGTGAAAAAACCTGCAAAGGGCCATGCTGTTAGTGATGCTAAAAGAGACAAATAAACTAGAAGACATGGAGAAGGGTTGTTGAACAGATGTCCTACTTTCCCCCCTAGAGACTAAGCATACCAAGAATAGCATCTTTAAACAGATGGAATGTAGCACAGCAGGCAGAGTAGACCAATAATCAGACACAATGGCTATGTTCAGACAGCACAATAAACCATAGGTTAACATGGTAGGAATGAACTGCATTGGGCCTTTGGTTCGCCGACTCCTACTTTTCCTCCTCTAAAGTTATTCTGAAACAAGTCAAGCTCAAACCGGAGTTGATGAAGCTGGCTCCTTTAAATTAACCATAGTTAAGATCAGGGGTTCCCAAACTTGGGTCTCCTGCTGTTTTTGGACTACAAATCCCATCATCCCTAACCAGCAGGATCCGTGATCAGGGGTGATGGGATTTGTAGTCCAAAAACAGCTGGAGACCCAAGTTTGGGAAACGCTGATTAAGATGAACCACAGTTTTGGGTTCAAAAAGGATTAGATGAATTCATGGAATGGGAGACTATCAGGAGCTCATCCTACACTCGAGTAGGACTCTGGCAGAGACACATGCCCGACTGGCTTGTTCTCTCCTTCCTAGTCGATCGTTTGGGAGCTTCAAAAGCTTTCTTCTGCCCGAACATCACTGTGGTTCATGCCAACAGACATTGGCACACTTAGGGATCCGTATAGTGTTCACAGTTTGCATGACAGACCTCAGCAACTTAGCATTTTAGCTAATCTACTTTATTTACATCTAAACACACACGGAGCACTGCAGCATGGCTCCCTCTCTCTCTAGCATCAGACAGCAAAGAGAAAGAACAAAAGACAATAGTCCCACTTCACGGAACACAGTAACACAAACATCCTGTCTCCGTCACTTCCCACTTTGTGGAGTCAAAACATATACCGTCATGTGATAGACAACAATCCCATGACTGCAATCATGGAGCAGGAATTCTAACAGCTACTAGCCACAATGACTATGTTCTACTTCCACTGTAGACAGAGCATACCTCTGAATGCCCGTTGCTGGGAATGACAAGTGGGAAGAATGCTGTTGCATTCAAGAGCTTCTATTGGGAATCTGGCTGGCCAGTGGGAGAACAGGGTGTTGGACTACATGGGCCACTGGTCTGATCCTGCAGGGTTTTTCTTGCGTTCTTCTGGGTCCTGATGGCATAGTGAACTGTGGTTAATCAAAAGCTTCTCAACTGCTTCTTCGGGCCATGCTGGGGAAGAAGAGGGCAGGAAAAGGAGTTGTGCAAACATGAGACCCACCACATCCCATGGCTGCCCAGTAAATATAAAACCTGTTTGACAGGACTTTGGTACATATCTGTGCTGTCTGTGGGGAGCAGGAGAATGGGGAGGTAGTATTTTGAAAAAGCTCACACAGAACACTCAATAAAAATATAGTCCCTTTGGTGGAAAACACAGATGGTGGAGGGCTTTAGCTCAGCAGTAGAGTATCTGCTTTGCATGAAGAAGGTCCTAGGTTCAATCCCCATCATGTCCAGGTCTGACAAGGAGAGACCCCATCTGAAACCCTGGACGGTCACTGTAAGCACTACTGAGCACAATGGACCAATGGACTGACTCATGACCATACATGCATAATTGGGTTACAGATGGAGAAAATACATAATTGTGTTCATGTCAAGGTGCATGCCATTTGGCCTCTAATTCCATAATCCAGTAGTTTGTCCCAAGAATATCAGCAATTGTCTGACTGGTTTTTCTTAAAAGAGTTTATTGTGTTTGCTACTTCATCTCCATCATGCCAAATTCAAAATCAGAACTGCTCCTTCATTTTAAAATCCCCCCGACAAATCTCACCTTTTAACAAGTGGGATGTCAGAGGTGCAGCTGAACAATCAAACATGCTCTCCGGATGTGTGATGTGCCATTTAAAATGCTTCCAGAAGGTGCAGTTTCCATGTGCTGCCTTTGCCAGAAACAACAACTTTGAGACTTGGTGGTCCCACAGAGGACGGTCCCCAGCTTCAATATATTTGACATGTTCACCTGTTAGTACTCATTATGGCCATTACGAACTATTGCTGTTCATTATGGTGTTATGCAGATGACTCCAAGATTAACTACACTCATGGCACTGAGGATGTGGGGGAGCTCTTTGCATGAAACATTCACATCACCTCAGCTGCCTTGCAATTTGAATAGAGATATAAATATAGATCTATAGATATACATATGGATAGATGACAGATATATAGATGAGAGAGAGAGAGATGATAGATGATAGATGATAGATGATTGATAGATAGATAGATGATAGATAGATAGATGATAGATAGATAGATAGATAGATAGATATAGCTATAGATAGATAGATAGATAGATAGACAGATAATGATGATGATTGATAGATAGATATTGATAGATGATAGATAGACAGATGATAGATAGATAGATAGATAGATAGATAGATAGATAGATGATAGATAGATAGATGATAGATAGATAGATAGATAGATAGATAGATAGATAGATGATAGATAGATATAGATAGATATAGATGATGATAGATAGATAGATAGATAGATAGATAGATAGATAGATAGATAGATAGATGATAGATAGATGATAGATTGATAGATAGATGATAGATAGATAGATGATAGATAGATAGATAGATAGATAGATAGATAGATAGATAGATAGATAGATGATAGATAGAGATAGATAGATAGATAGATAGATAGATAGATAGATAGATAGATAGATAGATAGATAGATGATAGATAGATAGATGATAGATAGATAGATAGATAGATGATAGATAGATAGATAGATAGATAGATAGATAGATAGATAGATGATAGAGATAGATAGATGATAGATAGATAGATAGATGATAGATAGATAGATAGATGATAGATAGATAGATAGATAGATATAGATAGATAGATAGATAGATAGATAGATAGATAGATGATAGATATAGATAGATAGATGATAGATAGATAGATGATAGAGATAGATGATAGAGATAGATAAGGTAGGGATATTAAAGCTAAGGTAGAACAGCATTATTTTACTGCTTAGTTTCTGAAAATTATTGTGGATCAACTTGAACCACATAGAAAAACCAGTGGCTGAAGCACACCAGCAGTTCACAGTCAAAAAGAGAGACACAGTGATAACCCCCATTTTTTATACTACAAGCAATTTCCATAGCTCTCTCCTCTCTCCCTCTCTATCCTACTATCTAGAGTAGAATTGCTGTGTTGTGTTCATTTGCTGTGCAGTAACTTGAACACATGGGCTTCATAACTCTGCAACAAGTACCGGTGGGTGGATCCAATGTGATTATGTACCTGGCCATTTCTTGTCTTTAGGCTGCTGGCAAGTAGAGTGGGCTGGGGAATAATGAAGTTGCCCATCCATTGCATGCCTAATGGCAAAACACTGACTCTAGTTCTTCCATTGTTCTGATCACATTTAGCTGAAGATTACAATCTGCCGTGAACGTGTTTTTTTTAAGAGGTGGGACATCAATTCCCCAAGTTATGAATGCATGAGTGGTATATTGTCTAGCTGAGAGGGAGCACAAGCTTTGTCCTCACCCCCCCCCCCAAAAAAAAT
This sequence comes from Podarcis muralis, assembly GCF_964188315.1. Lineage (NCBI taxonomy): Eukaryota > Metazoa > Chordata > Lepidosauria > Squamata > Lacertidae > Podarcis > Podarcis muralis. The sequence continues at coordinate 13,623,605 of NC_135660.1, forward strand.
AATATCCAGCACATTATAAAAGGAATAACCACCATAAATTTTTATGGGACATTCTGAGGGTAGTGAGGAATGTGACATTTGCTGGGGGAAATCTTACTGGGGGCCTCCTCAAAGATTATGGAGAAACTTGCATTTGCCATCACAACATCACTCGATGGGGGGCCCTGAGTTCCAAATGGGTATGATGGTTTTCAAATGTATCCCACGTGTGGGGGTCCTTTTTATGGTGTACACATGTCATACTGGGGAAGGGAATGGCCGTTGCACATTGACATTTGGAGACGTGACCAATGGGCTCAGTGGTGCTTCTCCCTCACATTTTCAGTGAATGCATATCGCTGGTCCTGCTGTGCACGACCCTTTTATCTGTAGGACTCGATAATTTGCAAAAACAACAACAAAACAATTTTGCCTGCAGTTGTCCATGTCACATTTTTAGTGCACACTTAACACATCTTAAATATACAGCTTAAAGCGAGAAAACTGTGGCACTCCAGATATTGCTGGACTTCAAGCCCCATCAGACCCAGCCAACATGGTCAATGGTCAGGGATGATGGGAGCTGTAGTTATGCAACATCTGGAGGGCCACTTCCTTAATCTAAAAGCCAGTCTCTCTCTCTCTCTCTCTCTCTCTCTCTCTCTCTCTCTCTGTGTGTGTGTGTCTTTGTGCCCTGAAGCCCACATAACAGTGTAGGAAAGGAACTAGTAGATCTTTAAATTTTAGCATTAGATGACCAATGAAGACACATTCAGGCTCATTTCCTGTATTTTTGAGCTCAGCCTTGGTTAAGTCCAGGCCTCCGTCATTTCTTGTCTACAATATAGTTTGATGTGCAATGAAGCTTGACATTAGATCAGGCAAAAAAAACAACAACAACAAAAAACAACCAACATTAATATTGCATCTACATAAGCACTCATCACCCATCTCTCTCTTTTTCTTATCTAATTTCATAAACTACTGTAATTGGACTTGTGATATATATATATATATATATATATATATATATATATATATGCAGGTTTTGGTGTCCTCGGGTGTCTTCCCGTGTAAAAGTTGGGGTGTCTAGGCGACGTTTCGACGAGGTCTCACTCGTCATCTTCAGGCTGGTGTTTTCGGCTTCTTGTTACTGGAACAGAGCAGGGTCTCAGTGTTTGAGTTCCTATAAATACTGTTGAGGAGGAAGTTCCCAGGCTAGTGTGCCTTTTCTTCTTTTGTTCCTTAATTACTTGAGGGATATCTTGAGTGATTTCTTGAGTGATATCCTGAGTACCACTTAGGTGGGTCATTAGGTGTGGATTAGTTGCTAAAGCCTTTGTGTCTTGACCTCTTGAACTTTGTGAAGAGTTTTTCTGAGAAGATGGCTGTACTGCACTTAGTTGTGCTCTGGCTTGGCTTCGTGTATAGGGGCGAGCTGTGGTTTTGTGGCCTGTGCCAGCCAGATCTGTGTAGGGATTGCAGGGGGGTGCAGCATCCGGAGGTGGAAATTAGCCCTCCCCACAAAAACTGACACCAGATCCAGAGGCACACAGAACGCCTTCACCAATCAACCACACCAGACCCAAACCCAAACCCTCTCCACAGATAAATTACAGACACCATACAGTAGCCAAACCATGGTGGCACCTCCGGATGCTGCACCCCCCTGCAATCCCTACACAGATCTGGCTGGCACAGGCCACAAAACCACAGCTCGCCCCTATACACGAAGCCAAGCCAGAGCACAACTAAGTGCAGTACAGCCATCTTCTCAGAAAAACTCTTCACAAAGTTCAAGAGGTCAAGACACAAAGGCTTTAGCAACTAATCCACACCTAATGACCCACCTAAGTGGTACTCAGGATATCACTCAAGAAATCACTCAAGATATCCCTCAAGTAATTAAGGAACAAAAGAAGAAAAGGCACACTAGCCTGGGAACTTCCTCCTCAACAGTATTTATAGGAACTCAAACACTGAGACCCTGCTCTGTTCCAGTAACAAGAAGCCGAAAACACCAGCCTGAAGATGACGAGTGAGACCTCGTCGAAACGTCGCCTAGACACCCCAACTTTTACACGGGAAGACACCCGAGGACACCAAAACCTGCATTCCTGTACCCGTGAAAATCTACGAAAGCAAATATATATATATATATATATATATATATATATATACACAACCCACCTTAAATTGGAATACAATGGAATTTTTATATGCAAAAATGATATTGCTTTTTGTATTTTTCCTCAATCTCATTGTATGCATGATGACATATTTCACATTGGCAGCTTGGTTTAATGCTACAATTTCAGGTAGCCTGGGGTGCTTCAATTTAAGTACTATCCAAATCAAATATTGAAAAACTGTTGGTATAGACCATTGGTAAGCAGAGTGTGTGTGTGTGTGTGTGTGTGTGTGTGTGTGTACACATGATGAACTAAATGAGAAGAGATTGCAATATCGCTTATCCTTCTGTCAGTATCAGGAGCAAACAAAAGCAATTAGGGTCTCTATCTTTGCAGTAGCTTCTCTTCCTTCTTGTTTATCGTGCACTGAAAATGTCATGAGAAGAGTGTTGGTTTCTGACTAGGGAGATTCCTAACTGGCCACAACGCTTATAGTGTTAGCTTGAGGACTCATAGCCCCACTGTTGTATTGCGGCAGCACCGGGTGTTCAAATTTTGCACTCAGGGCAACTGCCCCTGTGGTACCCTCTCCACACTATGCCACTGATTGGCAGGGAGGTGGGAAAATCTGTAATACTAGGGGCTGTGCCCCTGTTCACTAGGCTTGCCAACTCCCCTGCCATTGCGCTCACATTGAGCCACCATGAGCATCCGGTGCCATCCCTGCTGATTTTTCACTGGCAAAGCGTGTTCTCCCTAAAATGAGAGCACGTGTTGCAGTGGGGTATGTCAGGCCAACCCTCTGTTGCCAGGCAGGTTAATGGTTATTGCCTGAAGCAATGATTGGCTGACCGGGTTGCTGGGGCAAATTCCATGTTGTGAATTGGGTGGGTGGGACCAAAGGCTTTAAATATTGGGGGGACTCTGCTTTTGCTTTCTCTTTCGCAGAGTGCATCGGATCACCCACCCGCCCGCCCTGTGTTCCGGTTGACCTTGCTTTGCCTGTCATGGGGTCATCTGCCATTGGGGCAGGGGCCTAGTAGGAATTTTGTCCATTTGGCTGATTGGCTGGTGCCATTTGGTTTTTGCCTACTACTTAGCAATTCGTCACAAATTGTAAGGTTGTGGTTAGGCATTGGTTATAAAAAAATGGCGGAGGAGGGGTCAGGATAGGCTGTGCCTGCCCCTCCAATAGTGGTGGAAGGGAATTCCGTTAAAGGAATCCTGGGGCTTGCCACGATTTCGTCCAATCCCTGAAATGGGACCAGGGCCGGCAAGCCTTGGGGAGCTGGTTGGGTGAGCGGTGGGGGTCTGTCGCTCAGCTCAACTGATCCCCAACATTGTCTTTCCCTTCACTGGCTTCCAAGGGAGTTCGGAATGTCAGTTCTGTCCCAGGCGGGGGGGACAGATAGTCATAACCAATGCCTAAGCAACCACTCACAGATTATGTATTTTAATAATGTTGTGGCCAAAATAGTGCCCAAAAACCTTAAACAAAAATTACGTGTGATTTGTGAATTATTTTGAGGGGTGGCTTGGGGACATCCACACGGAAGTCAAAATATGTCTCTTTGCCCAGGCCTTTCAAGTGGTGTGTGAGATGCGGCCACTACCTTCTACGGAGCAATGGAAACTGAACATTTGTGGTGCAGTTAATTAAATAATTGTTTTTGTGAACTTTTGTACCTTAGGGTGAAAGGGAGGTAAAAAATAAATAAATAAAAGCACCTAACAAGTAAATTAAAAAGATGCTTCCTCTGATACTTTGACTGGCACTATCGTACAGATAGATGTTTATCTCAGGACTCGAGTTCCCCACTCTTTCCTCTTTCTCCTCGACCACATTTGTTCAGTGAGAGCTCAAACTGTGATTTATATTTGGGAAGGATTACATTTTTCTAAACTATGGCATCAGACCTTATAAAGAGAGATCCTGAAACCAGAAGGCCTGTATCATGGGTCTCCAGCCATATATTACCTTTAAAGACAAAAAAAAGATGCTACTGGTCTGAGTTCACTCCCCTCACAACAGACATTTTAACACTATCCCGGGTCTGTAATATCAAATTCTAGAATATAGTCTTCGGTGCCGATACTGTGCTACAACCGCCTGTCTCCCTCGGCTACTCCCCCACCCCCCGGTCAAAGGCCACATGTGCACTTTACATTCAAAGCACTAAGAAAGCACTAGCAGTCAAGGCTTCCTGGGAACTGTGGTTTGTCAACAGTGCTGAGAGTTGTCAGGAGACCAACTATTCCCCTCACAGAGCTACAATTCCTAGAGTGGTTTATCAATCAACCCCTCTATGCAGGGAGCTCTAGGAATTGTACCTCTGTGATAGGAATCTGAGTGGCTCTTGACCTGGAAATGGCTCCCCACCCTAATAATAATAATAATAATAATAATAATAATAATAATAATAATAGTAATAATAGTAATAATTTATTTATACCCCACCCATCTGGCTGGGTTTCCCCAGCCACTATGGGCAGCTTGCAGCAGAATATTAAAATACAATAGTCTATTAAGCATTAAAAGCTTCCCTAAACAGGGCTGCCTTCAGGTGTCTAAGTCTGGTAGTTGTTTTTCTCTTTGACATCTGGTGGGAGGGCGTTCCACAGGGTGGGTGCCACTACCAAGAAGGCCCTCTGCCTGGTTCCCTGTAACTTGGCTTCTCGCAGCGAGGGAACCGCCAGAAGGCCCTCGGTGCTGGACCTCAGTGTCTGGGCAGAATGATGGGGGTAGAGATGCTCCTTCAGGTATACTGGACCAAGGCCATTTAGGGCTTTAAAGGTCAGCACCAACACTTTGAATTGTGCTCGGAAACGTACTGGGAGCCAGTGTAGGTCTTTCAAGTGTTATGTGATCTCGGCAGCCGCTCCCAGTCACCAAGTCTAGCTGCCGTATTCTGGATTAGTTTAAAGCTCCCATTTGGAAGTAGGAGCTCTCATAAACTGCACCTCCATGTTAGTGTTGCCCAGCCACAAACCCAACAGCAAGGCTTTGCAGACCCACAGGATTCCTGGGTGTGCCTTTTTGTGGAAGGGTCAGCAACCGGGTCTTCCGCCCTCCTACAAAGAATAAAAGCAATGTGAAGCCCAGATAAAAAGATTTCAGAGTGAAGAGGCCATCTTTTTGTACTTTGAAAAGCAAATCAATGAGCTTGTTTTGTGCTTTTCTGCTTTTCACACACACCTAAGCAAAACAAAACAGAATGTCACTGGTTATACAAGTATCATTAAGAAACACTTGGACAAAAAATGTGCAGTGACATTTGGTCCAGATAAGAAAGCCCTAGTAAAATTAACAGAGTGCTTTTCGATCCATTGTCCCTTTTTCCCAAGTGTTTGTCAATACGTATAGGCTGACTTCAGAATCTGTCTTTACCGCTTCACATTCTTTAATATATCATCCAGCCATTCCGAAATCTTAGTTATACAGTCAAGGCTCAGGGAACTTCTACAGTGCTAAGCCAAATGTTTCTCCTGCATGTTTTTTGTTTTGTTTTTACCATTTTCCATCGCTTTATGAGGGGAAAAAAATGCATTTGAACTTTATCGAAAGGGAAAGTACATTCTAGTGAAATTAGTGTGAAATTAGTGAATCTAGTGTGGTGCATAGATTTTCTTCTGCTTTCAAGGTGGCCAGGGTCTGTTTCTGAATGTCCTTTTTGTCATTCTGCAAATCATTTCTCTATTGCCCTTTACAATGCAGCCTTCCTGGGTGCCCCCCATTTCCTGAAAACCCCACTGTGCCCTCTGCTGGGCTTTCCTGTAAGCACAGGGTGGTGGGGAGGCTGCCTGGCAGCTCTTCATTATTGTTGACTTTTTAAATAAATCAATGAGAAAAAGTATCCACAGAACTGCATCATCCACCAAATGGAGGGCTAGCCCAAGACCCTGTGGTGCCTATGGTTTGCAAAATGTTTTTAATATTGTATATTTTTGCAAATTGCTTTGAGATCTCACCCTAGCAATACACTTGGGCTCAGAAGACTAGCTTAGGGGGTACAGGGAAGGCAGTGTGGCTCAGACACCTCAATCCTTCAAGCAGCTAACCACAGCATCTTGCGCCCCAGCCCCAAGCCTTTGCTACCCGAGGCAGTTACCGCATGCTGCCTAATGGTAGGGCCAGGCCTGAATGCCCTCAAAGAAGAAAATTATATTACACAAAGTGTTCCATAAATATCAGCTGGCATAAAGAATAACCAAAAACAAAACCTTGTTTCCCTTGTTATTTTGATAGTTAAATGCAATATTAATACATTAATCTAATTTCAGGTTTTGAAAGCTATCATTAGGGGGGGATGCATATTTATTTTTCTTTATAAATGGAAAGCTTTGAAGATAACTTCTGATGATGACAGAGGATTTTTGACAGATAATTCTACAGTAATGATTAGAACCAACATGTTTTAGCTCAAAAAGACTTCCATCAAGGGCAAAATGTTATTCCCCTTGAAATATGAATCCAGGCTCCATGATGTATGCTATCAGGTCAAACCATATTAAGAATGTAATTATAAGATATTGGCATATTTAAAAACGGATCCAAGTTTTAAAAGTCATATGTCATTGAGGATCAACTTGATAAAAAATATGTTTATATGTGAAAGTTTAGTTCACGGAAATGAATTTCTCAACTTAGAAAGTTTTCCCCCCTTCTTTGTGTAAAAGACACACACATACAACTTCCAACTCAACCCCCCCCCCCCCAAAAAAATAAGGCTAACAATCCACCCTATGAACCATGGGACAAACATAGTATTTTAATGGATGGGGTACAAAATTGCTGTCACATGCTGATGCTGTCCCTACTTAGGCACAATAGCACACAGGGTCTTGTTTGCTCAAGAGGAGGGAAGGGGAACCTGTGCCCAGCATAGCCAATAGTCAGTGGATGATGGGAAATGTAGTCCAGCAATGTCTACAGGGCCCTAGGTTCCTCATTCAAGGTGCCACCATTCTAGCGAATATCGTATTAATTCATATCATTCTCTACTTTCTGGGCAGATCTAGACCATCCTGCCAGATCAGAGGACTGGGACCAATAGTGTCTTCCTCCTGAGGTCTCTAAGCATGACCTACATATGATGATTTTCATTTGCTCCTGCAAAGGGCCTCCTAGGACAGATATGTGGTCCAGACAATGAGAATACAACTAGGTTAGCTCGTCTGTCTCCCTGTCCTTTACTATTTGTCTTTGATGGAGTGCTGTGCCGCAGCAAAGGCAGAACACACAACCACTTGCTTGGCCTGGCTTTTGGCACTAGCTGTCTCTGGGTACCAGTTATTTCTGCATGCTGGCACTGGGTGCGTAAACACTGTATTTGACTCTATAAATGTGAATTTGTTGGGTGGTGCGTGAAGCTCTGATCCTTGATAAAGTTACTTGGGAAAGTGAGGCATCGTCGTGCATATGAATTAATGATTATGGTACTTAATCTTTTGGCAAATGCCACTGAAATAGCATAATATCTTTTATTATGGGATTATGCTGAAGGAAAACAGTTAATCAGTTTGTAGGGCTGGGAATAATGCTTCCACACAAACACACAGAGAGAGGGGCGGTGGGGACAAGGAGAGAGAGAACATTTTCTCAGCCTTTGAAAGAGTATGGCCATTTTGGTGATTTGGGAGGGTAATTTTCAGAAGTGTGGGTAAAATGGCCAAGCTGAACAATATCTGAGCCAAAAATTACTCTGTTTTCAGGGAAATAATTTTCAACAGACTAGAAAAATTATATCCTTCCTTTTCCAATGACCTTTTATTTATTTTTTAAGAACTACCAAGTAGGATGCGGGTGGCGCTGTGGGTTAAACTACAGAGCCTAGGACTTGCCAATCAGAAGGTCGGCGGTTCAAATCCCCGTGAAGGGGTGAGCTCCCTTTGCTTGGTCCCTGCTCCTGCCAACCTAGCAGTTCGAAAGCACGTCAAAGTGCAAGTAGATAATTAGGTACCGCTCCAGCAGGAAGGTAAACGGCGTTTCCGTGTGCTGCTCTGGTTCACCAGAAGCGGCTTAGTCATGCTGGCCACATGACCCAGAAGCTGTACGCCGGCTCCCTCGGCCAATAAAGCGAGATGAGCACCGCAACCCCAGAGTCGGTCATGACTGGACCTAATGGTCAGGGGTCCCTTTACCTTTACCAAGGAGGACATATGCATCAGAAACTGATTTCATCTCTCTGCAGCCTACACATTTATGGGTCATCAAACATGCCCAAAGAAGGTATCAGGTTTAGTACTTGGGATCTCCAAGGTAGGGCTGGTTGAGACCCCAGACAGAAATGGTGGAGAGGTACCGCCAGGCAGTGTAAAAAATACTGAGCTAAATGGACCAATGGTCTGACTCAGTATAAAATAGCTTCCTATGTGATTTCATCCCATATTTTACATGATCCCCAATTGGCTGAAATAACCCATTTAACTAATCCAGAAAGGAGTAACAAGCAGTAATTTGCAGGAAACGGCAGCCAAGTAGTGGCAATACTCTATGAAGAACAATAGCATCAAGGGATCTGTATAATGGGGGAAAATATTTATTAAAGACAATTTTATTGTTGTTACTATTACTACTACTATCATCATCAATATCATAATTTATTTAATATTGTATATTGCCCGTCATCTGTAGATTTTAGGATGGTTCACAACATAAAAATAAAAGATAAGACACACAAAATATGTAACAACAACAAAAACAACAACAACACAATTACTCCCCCCTCCCCCCACTTTTAGCTTTGAGTATAGCCAGCACAGTCTTCATGTACCGGTAAGTCTTACAAAATGCTACCAAATTTCTGCAGTGTTTAAATATAAAATGCCAGTCAATCACTTCTACTGTACAATTCCCTACCACAAGAGAAAGGGTAAATTTTACACTGAAGTGGATTGTTGATTTATTCTTTCTAACTAGTTCTAGGTGTGGGTGGGTGGGTGTCTATATATATATATTGTATAGACAATATTCCCCATCAAAATCTGATTCTAGCTATGGTTCATAACTCTCTTAACATTTCATATAGCTAGCGCACTTTACAATATATCAAGAAATATAACACCAAAATGCTTGAGAAAGCTTATTTCTAAGAAGGGACTCACCTCCTTTCCCCCAAACGTACAAACTAGCCCTTTTCCCTATCTTGTTGCTTTCTCTCAACTTTAATGCTACTAATTCATCCTTCCTGCAAAATGAGCAACTTAACAGGCAGAACAAATTTGGGTGAGAAGAGGGAAACTACATTTTAGTTGGGTTCATTTGATCCAGTTTGTCAACATCTATAAGTGCACAACCATTACTGGGAACACTTAACAGTATATTGCAAGCTTTTATCACCCCAAGCTAGACTTTCTAATTTCCCCCCTCCTCTGTTTAATGCTGCTACTTTCTTCTTCTTTTTTTGAGGGACTTGAAAGTCAGGCCTCTGAAGGAGCCAAAATGTAGAATCCCAGTTACATATACACATTCGCTTGAAATAAATGAAATTACCTTGCTCCTCAAAATCCACTTATTCATAGAATCAACCAGTTGTCCCATGGCAAATTTTGAATTCCAGGAGCTCACCATGGCAAACCCAACAGCCAAGCCCTTCCATATGATATGCCCATGGGTAGGCAAATTAAGGCCCGGGGGCCAGATCCGGCTCAATCGCCTTCTCAATCCGGCCCGCGGATGGTCCCGGAATCAGTGTGTTTTTACATGAGTAGAATGTGTCATTTTATTTAAAATGCATCTCTGAGTTATTTGTGGTGCATAGGAATTCATTCATTATTATTTTTTTCCAAAATATAGTCCTGCTCCCCACAAGGTCTGAGGGACAGTGGACTGGCCCCCATCGTATCATAGGATCTGCAATCCTTTGCATAGTTATCTGGAAGGAAGCTCCATTGAATTAACTCCGAATCCACAAAATTCCCAAGGCCTGCCTCATCTGCCTGTGAACTCTCAATTTTCTCACCCATCAATATCACAGAAGGAGAACCTAAGGAAATTGCCTTGACAGGTTCTACCGGCACGGGAACCAGTTAAAAACAGTAATTCCTGAAACAGTAGAGGTAGAGACCTTTAAGATAACCAGACTTGCCACCAGCCATTTTCTCCTCCCCATTTGAGTCTAAACATGGCTCCCTTTTAAATTCCTTTTAAAAGAACCCCACAACAAGCAGTCGCTAAGTATGGCTGCCACAAAAAATACAGAGGAGGCAATATAAGTTGCAATTTTAGTAGAATTTGGGAAAAAACCATTGAAGCATCCATTGTGTTGAGCTATTTCAATTGCTTTTGTTTGGTTTGCTCATTGCAAACAGCTGAAAGTCCGTAAATTTTAATAATAAACCTAACTTGCAATGGGGGTTGGATGATTCCAATTGCAACTGTAACACCAGCTGAGCAGAACAGTGGTCAGATTCAGTGTTGAGGCCTTTTCACATGTTCACTTGCAGAAAAGACTCAGGCGGGGGTGAACCTCAAGATGAATGGGGAATTCCAGTGCTTTGGCTTGGCAACCACTGAGAATACCTCTATTTTCTACGTGCATTAGCACTTCAAAAGGTGCTGCTGGTTGCTTTTAGAGATAAAGGCAGAATGTGAGAGGGAGGTGGCCTCTTTAATATACAGGGTCTCACCAGTAAGAAGTAGAGTTCTCATTTCCCTTTTAGCGCTGAAAGAGCTTTAAAGTGCATTCAGAAACCGAGAAGTATGCTAAGATGCACTTTTATTGGTATTAAAAGTGCTTTAAGACTTTAAAGGGACTTTTATTACCTTATCATCAAATCAATACACTCTTTCTTAATTGGGCTTCGACCATCTTCTTAACAGATTCAAGAAGGAGGTTTCTGAGCGCTGCTAAAGTGCATTGTAATACCCCTTATAGTTCTAAAATGTTGATGTGGTGGTTCAACTTGATTCCCAGGGTGGCTGCAAGCACCCCACAAATACATAACAAAGTAACCCAAAACTCTGAATGTCAGGGCTATGAAAACCAGTTCCTTTACTTCCATCGACATACAGTGGTGCCTCGCAAGATGAAATTAATCTGTTCCGTGAGTCTCTTCGTCTTCCGGTTTTTTCGTCTTGCGAAGCACGGCTATTAGCGGCTTAGCGGCTTAGTGGCTATTAACGGCTTAGCAGCTTTAAGAAAAAGGAAACAAACCCGCAAGAACTCGCAAGATGTTTCATCTTGCGAAGCAAGCCCATAGGCAAATTCGTCTTGCGAAGCACCTCAAAAACCCCTTTCGTCTAGCGGGTTTTTCATCTTGCGAGGCATTCGTCTTGCGGGGCACCACTGTAACTGTCTTTTGCATTCAGTTTCTCCATGTTTGGGACATTTTATGAGCAAAAAAAGAGAGAGGATATGCAGTTTTCTGAATGCAGGTCAAGAGTCACTGCACATCTTGTGAATTCTTATTATCCACAAGCAGCTTAACTGTATTGGGGTCACGGGTGGCACTGTGGGTTAAACCACAGAGCCTAGGACTTGCTGATCAGAAGGTCGGCGGTTCGAATCCCCACAACGGGGTGAGTGCCCGTTGCTCGGTCCCTGCTCTTGCCAACCTAGCAGTTCGAAAGCACGTCAAAGTGCAAGTAGATAAATAGGTACTGCTCTGGCGGGAAGGTAAATGGCATTTCTGTGGGCTGCTCTGGTTCGCCAGAAGCGGCTTAGTCATGCGGGCCACATGACCTGGAAGCTGAACGCCGGCTCCCTCGGCCAATAAAGCGAGATGAGCGCCACAAGCCCAGAGTCAGCCACAACTGGACCTAATGGTCACGGGTCCTTTTACTAGCTTAACTGTGTATCCCATTCCCTAGTCAGTCTGAAGGATATATATGCATTGCATGCAGCAATGGGGGCAAGATGTCCATGCACACAGTAGCAGAAAATGTGGTGGGTCCATAGTGTTCACTTGACCTCCCAACAGCTGAGTCACTGCTGCTTACTGGGAAGGAGAGGGGAGGCAAGGCAGAAGGGGGTTTGATGCAGTAGCGGCATTGAATTGGCAGAGTTGATACACCTGCCTTGCAGAGCTCCCACTGCCTCGCCACTCCCCGATAAGCAGCAGGAGGTCAGGTGAGTGCTGCGGCACCACCATGCTGTCTGCTACTGCATGCAGGGATTCTCAACTGCTGTGGACATTCTAGTTTAATTGCTGAAAGCAGAATCAAGGCAAACACAGTCAGTTTTGAGCAGACTGCCCTTGAGTCTGCTTACACCCATTCTGCCTGCTCCCCCACTTTCTCTTCCCGCAAGGGGAGAAAATGCAAAAGAAAGAACAAAAAGTAGGCTGAGTAGCAATGATAGGAGAGACTTCTCTGGCGTCTCTTCTATTGGGAAACAACACTTCTGAATGATCTTTCCCCCAGAGGCTGATGGGGCTCAAATACAGGTTTCATCACTCCCCTTTAAGCAGTACTCCCCCCCCCCCAAGAAAAACCAGGTGCCAGAACTCACCGTAAAGTTGTTACAATAAGTCGCCGGGTGACTCAGGGTAGCCCTGAACAGATGCCGGTCAAATAAATGCAGCCCCGCCTCCCTCGTTCTCTTTGATTTAGGCAAATGGCTAGGGCAGCTTGGAAGGGCCCTCACGCTATATGCACATGCATGCAATGGTAGAGGCTTAGCTGGAAAACTTAAAGCCTGCCACCGCTACATGGGAGATGGGGTGAAGAAAGGGAAATACAAATTGGCCCCACCTCTTGGCTTGACCAATCGCGGCTAGGAGTGGCTAGGCACTAGATCAGGGGTCAGCAAACTTTTTCAGCAGGGGGCCGGTCCACTGTCCCTCAAACCTTGTGGGGGGCCGGACTATATGGGGGGGGGTGAACGAATTCCTATGCCCCACAAATAACCCAAAGCACACATTCTACTCATATAAAAACACACTGATTCCTGGACCGTCCACAGGCAGGATTTAGAAGGCAATCTAGCCCCCGGGCCTTGGTTTACCTACCCATGAGTTAGATGGAGCCATAGATCTGGGGGGGAGTATAGATTTGCACACGCTGGCCAGCTTCTGTTTTGACTTGAAATGTTCATTTGGGGCTTCTCAGAAGTATATAACAGCAAGAAGCGGGAGGGGGGAGCACCGGCCTGCAATGGTGCCCACCTCAGAGGTACCAGAACTGCACTCTGGTGTGATCCAGCTGAAACAAAGCACTGCCATTGATAATCGAAAATCAGAACACCATTTTGAGCAGGCCCGTCAAAGTCATTTCCCACCAGAAATGCAACCAGATTTCCATTGCTGTTTTACATGCTACCCACTTCCCCTTTGAAAAGGTCAGGCTTCTTTTGCCCTTGGGGAATGAACAGGGGCAACGGGAAGAAGGGCTGGCATTGTACATTTTCAGCATGAGGCAGAGCACTTAGAGTAAGCCCTGACAATGTTCACACATCTCAGCAGGCAGTGCATTTCAAGGCACAGCACAAAGTTGCTCGCCAATCCTGAATTTGCTAGGGGTGAGTAACCTTTTCCCATTTGTGGGTCACATTTCCCCTCTGGGCAACCTTCCAGGTGCCCCCATGCTAGTGGCAGGTAGGCCCAGAGGCAAATGCAGGCATAGCAATGGATGCAAATTTTACCTTTGAAGGTTACTGTGCAAATGAGACAGGACAAACTTATGGGAGAACACATGTAGAAGTGAAATAGACTGGAAACAGACAGATTCGCCCATCCTTACATAGGAGCACCGCCATAAACTGATGCTGCTTGAACTTTACTCGCATCAGGCATTTTTCCAGACACTGAGCTTGTCATTAATGCAGGCCTGCCACAGCTATCAAAAGGAGAATGGTGCAAGACAAGAGACTTTCAAGCAAAACACTTCTGGCAGCGCAGGTGCATTGTAGCTGTGAGATATTTAAAGGTCCTTTTCAAAATTCAACTAAAATAAAGGCAGCAAAGTAAACCGTCACTCTCTCTGCTTCTCTTTCATGCTCGCAGCAAACTGCACTGTGTATTGGGTTCAAAGCGATGCAAAATGTGAAAAAGGAGGTGTTTCTTTTTATTTTTTAAAAAAAATGCATTCAAAGGACTATACAAGGTCCTTGTTATAATGGCATTAAGAGGCTCTTGGGTATTTTTACAGCATCATTAATACAGTATGTGGGCAGTCGAAAGTACATGGCCTTTGCCCTTATTTTTCCCAACACACGAGGCATGTGCTAATGGATCTATAAAGTATGCCTGATCAAGTCCCTGCGCCTTAATAAATACTTCACGCTCAAATGCGCAGCGACTTTCAGTTCTGCCTTAGTGTTTTCCATGCAGTCTTACCAAAGCCACAAATAGAGACTGCACATTCTAGTCCTATGTATAGATTCCTATTTATAGAAGAATTCGTATGTGCTATGGTTGCAAATCCACGACCTCAAGAGGAGCTCTGGTGCTTTTTAGGAGCTATGTGTTGGGAGGAAATCTGACAAATACAGCTTCTCTTTTCCCTGGAAAACTACAGACACTTCATCGGCATCTTTGTTTGGAAAGGTGAACCCAAGAGCCAGTGGCATTCAGGAGAAAATGCCTTCCCACCTGCTGATTATCTGTGTGGGAAGATGACTAGGTTTGGAGAAGAAAAAAAGGAAGCAGATCCATTGGAGAGACTGAGTCAAAGCAAGGATGGCAATATTTTGCTCAAGCAGTGTCCCAGCCCAGACAAGGTGTGTGTAGCCCTATCTCTCAAGGGGACTCAATACCCAGCCTATATGGTTGGACCCAGAGATCTGAGAACCATTTGCCCAACAGGAAACTCAGTGTTGGTGGTTCACAAGCCATGGATTCCTAGGTGCAGCCTCATTAGTTCGCAATGGTAGCTGTCCATGACCCATTGGAAGATGTAGAGGCAGCAGGACAGGACCAGGATACAGAAATAGCAAAGCAATTTAATCTGGTGTTCATGTAGCTTAGTTCTTGCACATGGACACAAAGGCATTTAGTGCAAAGCCTGCCATTTCACACACTGCAGCTGCTAAGATATATTGATAACATGTTGTAGGAACATATACAGGACAATTAAATATTCCCCCATCCATGTACATCTTTAAGTAAAAGGCCTTTCACACCCTTGGAGTTTAAATAAGAAGAGAATGTAACTGTTGTAGGGTGCATATGACTACAGAACTACACAGTCGGTATCTAAAAGTGGGCAGAGTGAGACTTGCAAAGTCTAAAGATGTCGTGGATGCAAGGCATGGCCCCATCTTGATCTGTGGAATGCTAGAAGGTGGCAACATAATTTTGTACAAGCCCAGGAAGAAAACTCGGGTGTCTGGGGGGACTTACAAATTACAAGTACTTGAAACGGAGATAAATAAATGTTTCCCCAACATGGTGGTGGTGGTTGCTGCTGTTGTTTAACAAATGCAAAGTCTCATAGCTCCACATGGAAGGGAACAATGGTTTTCAATCACGCACAATGTCTCTGGGTTAAATCCTGCTCCATTTAAGTCATGGGTACCTGCAAATTTGCATGAAACATAGCCAAATGAGTTGTGTTGTGTTGTGTTGTTTGTTTAGAGTACTTTTGTGCTGCTTCATAGTCCCACTGAGTCTCTCAAAACAGCTTACGAAGGAGTCTCATAATAAAAGGGAAGAGCAATAGTGTGATGTTTCTTTGTTGCCAGGATCATTCAGGTGGCATATCCTCATCCTTGATCTTCCTTGGTGTTGTCCTGCTTTAGGAAGCAGAACCCACTGATGACTTTTAAATAGGGTTGGGTGAATCTGCCCATTTCAGTTCCTATCAGCTTCTCATTTTTCCAGTCCGAAATTCTGCCCCCGACCTTTCCACAACACTTCGTTGTTGTTTTTTAATATTCATGAAAGACACCAGCCTATTAGTTCAATTTTCTCAAAATACACCCCTTTCGGTATGCAGTTTTGAGCAATGTATACATTTTTGCTAGCTAGCAACTGTTGCTAATTCAATGCATTCTTGTAAGCTATTTTCACTAATAAATGCAATTTTATGTTCACTTTCCTCTAATACATGCATTATCGTACACAGGAGTTAGCTAGAGAACAGCATTACAAAATTCAGAGAAACACAAATTTCAAAGGATGATTGTTTCGTATATTGAAGTGCAAATTAGGTAGCTTCTCATTAGAATACAAATAAAATCGCATTTCTACTCCATCTCTACCTTTGGAGCTAAGGAGTGGGTCTGTGCAACTGGGTCTTTCTTAGCCCACGATGGAGGCAAATCTTCCCCAAACAAGGTGAGTGCAGTATAGCTTCAAGTGGGGTTCATTCCCTCACCCCCATTTTTTATCTTAGTTCTTTGCTTGCTGCTAAAATTTCCACCTGCTTTTTACATGTAGCTGTGAGGCCCTTGGTAAAAACATTCCTGTTCATCAGCTGCAGTGTATTCCGCACAACCCTGGTAATATGAAATCCCTCACACTAAGCGCTGTTGAAAGGTGTTAGAAGGGGAGGGGGCTGTAACCATTTCTGTTTGTTGAATTTCGAATGCGTTCGGGAAGTCAAATTTCCTATTGGTGATAGAAATACACAGCAGGGAAAGCTATTTCTTCTATCAGTGGGGCTTTTGCATGGGATGTAAATCACTCAGCAAAGGACTGCTTGCTCGCCGTATTTTTATATGCTCTCTTAGGAACCCTGACATATAAGCCACTAACAAAAACAACAACTTTAGTACAAAATCCATTGGCGCAGCAACCGTCATTTGTCTTCCTCAGCAACGTTAGAGACAAAGATATTGATTCTACTTCTCTGCAACCACGCCTTGAAAGTGTGGAATTTGCACTAGGTGAGACTCTCAGATGGTTGTGTTTTGTTTAGAGAAATATACAAGCTTCTAGCCCTTATGAATATAAACCTAGGCCTGGAAATATGACCCTCAAAATATAGATGGGGACGGCTGCTCTGTCATTGAATTATAAGCTTAGAAGAATTCAGGGCATTGCTTTTACGCATTTCAAATCGCATTTGGCATACAAAAGATGATAAATGATAACAGGGTAGATTGAAATGTGTGATTAACCTTAAGTCATCTTTTGCTGCTGTTCATTTTATGTATAGCTTTTAGAAGAAGAAGAAAGCATCAAAGAGCTGTGTATTGTTTTCTCTAAGTAGCTTTTAGCCTGCCAGTGGTAGAAAGACTACGCTAGTGATCTTCCACATGCTTCAAAAGAGGTGTTAGTGCTTATTATGTAAATAAGCCTTTAAGCAATTTTCATAACATGTACTGGAGGGACTCTAAAAATGTGTGCACGTAATGTACCCCACAGACTGAAATAAATTCCTTGCTATTCTAACAGACTGTCATGTAATTATACATTTAAGGTCACTTCTAAGCAAAAAAAAGGATATTGTTTCCTTGACAGGAGTTTGAGGGGTGCAAGTTTAGAATAAGGCATGTCAAAAAATTGCAGGCTTGTTTATTCTCAGCTGGAGTTTAATGCAAATTGCTCCATTATGCTGTACAATTTTTCCATCCTTGGCTTCTACAGCAGACAGTTACCCAGGGACCACCCATCAAAATGAGAGAAATAATTCAGGGCTCTGTTTTGCCCTTAGCACTGTCAGGAGAGTTTGGGGTCCTGGAACTTATGAATCTATTGTCTGATGTATGACGTCTTTGAAGCCAGTAAGAGGCATTGTTATGAGCTGCAACAGAGAGCTAAGATTAAGAAAAGGTTACTACCTTGAATCAGAAGTACTGGATATTGCCCATTTTGAGATATCAGGCTAAAACCTTGGTTTGGAATATGACCATCATTTCCCCCCCTTTCTCCCTCCAGATGGCCTTCTCCTAAATACTTCTCCCTCAATCTCAATGTACTTTTACCTTGTAAAATAGGAGCATTAATTAGTTGCCATTGACCAGGTCTCTGTGCGGTTCTTTGGGCTGTTTCACTGTTTCCACTTGGACTCCATGAGAGGTATCTCAGAAAATAGTTCTGCAAGCACAAGGATGTCTGCTTGTACAATGGAACTTCCACTCCCTCTCCTCTCCCTATGTGCCCCCATGTCTTCCCCAAATGTGCTCTGGAAGATTGTGGGACCCACAGAACAGATTTAGGAGGGTATTGGGAGATGAGAGAAATGGCAAGTTCCATTGTGCAGCCTAAAATCTTTGCACTAGTGGAGCCATTTCATTGACTATCACCCCACAATCTGTATCAGACGTAGACTTGTATATGCAGATTGTCTCACTGTAGGGCTCATAGGCTGTGTTAGGTAAATTGGCTCCACCTCCTAAGCCACCATTTTGCAGCTGGCTCTCATTGATGGACCTCACATTCTAGTGAAAATCAAAACTTCACTAATGAATCAGGACACAGTATGGGCAGATGGTGGTAATTTGCCCCCCAAAACCACGATGGAGCAAACAAGTCAGAAGTTTATTCTCACAACCACTTGGTCAGAGAACACTGGTGTCCCCTGGAAGCACATTGGGGATTTCTCAATGAGAAGGACAGCAATAGCTGACATGATCCCTGAAAGACAGTCTGCCATCGCTATGGATTTTCCCACTGAAAGGGGAAATTGCAAGAAAGTTGGAGGTCTATTATAAGGTATGCATCTTTACACAATGGGCCTTGTCAATGGCCTCTGTGAACGGAGCATGGATCCCAGAAATTGCACCCATCCACCCCCAAATCCTCTGCAGCAGATGATTCCTGTGATCTTTCTGGTGTACCCTGGGTGGGAATCTTCTCAAACATTCAGAGTGAACAGTTCCTATTTTAAGTGATTTCATGCTTTACCCATAACTCTTATTCTCAGTAGTGGTGCCTGCCCTGTGGAATGCCCTCCCATCAGATGTCAAGGAAATAAACAACTCCCTGACTTTTATAAAACATCCGAAGGTAGCCCTGTTTAAGGGAGTTTTTAATGCTTGATGTTTTATCATGTTTTTAATATTCTATTGGGAGCCGCCAAGAGTGGCTGGGGAAACCCAGCTGGATGGGTGGGGTATAAATAATATATTATTATTATTATTATTATTATTATTATTATTATTTCATCATGCCTGAAAGTTAAAAGCAGTGGCCTGCTCATCAGCTTGTTTCAATGATGAACATCAGTGTCGTTTGCCCAAAAGGTGGAGTGATGGAGGAAGTCGAGCAGGCACAGAAAGAGAATGCTAGGGAAAAGAAACATTTCGTTTCCCCAGCACACGATATATTCAGGGTGTCCATTTCATATCAGCCTGCGGTTCTCTGCAGTTGGCCCCTTAAGCATCTGCCGTCAATAAGCTATTGTTTACTGTAAGCCCATTTTGTCATTTTGATGGTACAGATTCAAGCGTGGCAATCTTCCCTTCTCGCTCCACTTCCCTACATACATGACTCCCTTTAGCTAGTGCCATATCATAAAGGCCCACTTTAATGCCATGAATTAAAGCAGGTCTCAGAGCTGAATGCTAATCCCATTAACTGACCTATGAAATCGGGGCATTGTAAATCTAGGTGAGCGGTGGTCGAAGCTTCGTATGATCTGGGTTATCCCGAGGTTATGCCTTACATTAAAGAAAGAAGGATCACCTCTGTGCTCAGCATTTCAAATGAGCTCCCCATCCAAGTAGGCAAACAGCTCAGGCACAGCTAGCTAGCAGGCAAGTCAGGAAAGGAGGAGGGTGGCTGCCATCTATTGGCATATGTTACGGCACAGTCAAATGGCAATTGGATAGGAAGCCAAGGTGAATTCTGCCTTTACACTCCATGTGTGCTTCAATTGCAACCCATAATTGCCCTTTCACACTGCAGAGCAGGGCTAGTTGGTTGGGCCTTGAGCTCATAACGAGATCGCTCCTTGAACCATGCAAGCAAGTCTATGAAAACCACCAGCCCACGAAACAAGGCTTTGGCAAATGGTATGTTCCACAAAATGGTATGTTCCAGAAAGACATCTACTTCTGCTTCATTGACTATGCAAAAGCCTTTGACTGTGTCGACCACAGCAAACTATGGCAAGTTCTTAAAGAAATGGGAGTGCCTGATCACCTCATCTGTCTCCTGAGAAATCTCTATGTGGGACAAGAAGCTACAGTTAGAACTGGATATGGAACAACTGATTGGTTCAAAATTGGGAAAGGAGTACGACAAGGCTGTATATTGTCCCCCTGCTTATTTAACTTATATGCAGAATTCATCATGCGAAAGGCTGGGCTGGATGAATCCCAAGCCGGAATTAAGATCGCCGGAAGAAATATCAACAACCTCAGATATGCAGATGACACAACCCTGATGGCAGAAAGTGAGGAGGAAGACATTGGCAGGATTATTGCAACAACCTGCAGTTTTATCAGAGCATATATTTAAAGAAGATGAATAAGTGAGCAAATGAAGTTAATTCAGATAGGCAGGAAATATTAAAAGCAAATGTAAGGAAGCACCGAAAGAGGGGGGAGGAAGTCAAGTTTTGAAATGTCAAAATGACTGTAAAATTAGTGAAATGTATAAAATTAGTGAAATGCATAAACTTGAAAGGTATGTATGTATGTATGTATGTATAAATAAATAAATAAATGATAAGAGGGGGAAATGAAGTTGTTGAGTTCTTTTTAAGGAAATTTGCCAAGAAAATTATAATCAGCACTTCTGACATGGATTGCCATACGCCCAGGTTCCCCCAGACATTTTAAGTGATATCAGAAATTCCACCCGGATGCTATTTCCGACAGATGAAACCCGGGTATGTCCAGCAAATTCCAGATGTATGGCAAGACTAGAGGACCCCATATTCTAATACAGTAGGGCTATTCCTTGTTTTCTTATAATGAAAAAACAAGAATCCACCTATGGGTGAAGGTGTTCCTCAGACACTGCAGGCCAAATCCAGACAGGGCTTTAATACTAAATACTAGTATCCCCCAGGCACAGTTGCAAAAGCACCATCTTGCACCATCTTTCTTGACAGCCCCGCATAGAGCATCTTGGGGGGAAAATATAGAGTAGAGGCAAGATCTTGATGGTGTTGGAATTACTGATGGTGCTGGAAGACAACAGAGCAACCATCTATTATTCACAGGCCTTTGATCCCCGCTTCTCTGTTAAAATATGCTGCACTCTTTGATCAGCCAACTCCTGAGCTTGAGATGAAAACAGGATTTCACCAGGAAAACTGTCACTTTCATTGATCTTTGGGAAGGATGAGTGCTCCTCATGCCAAAAATAAAATCAAAATGTCCAAATTCTGCAGCCCAAATTCTGTACTAACTAAGAATAAATAATAATAAAACGAATTGATCTCATTTCTGTGCCATATACACGCCACAGTGCTGGCAGCCGGATGTCAGAGCATCTTACCAAACAACAACTAAGCTGCATTCAGAAATATATTTCAAACCATTTTCCAAAAGGAAAAGAAAACATGAAATGCTTGAAAAGAACATGAAAAAAATATACAACATTTGAAAAAAAATGATTATAAAAAGGGGAGATAAAGAAGAAAATATAAAAGGGGAAACGAGTGAAATTTATAAAATACAGTGGTGCCTCGCAAGACGAAATTAATCCGTTCCGCGAGTCTCTTCGTCTTGCGGTTTTTTTGTCTTGTGAAGCACGGCTATTAGCGGCTTAGCGGCTTAGCGGCTATTAACGGCTTAGCGGCTTTAAGAAAAAGGAAACAAACTCACAAGAACTCGCAAGACATTTCGTCTTGCGAAGCAAGCCCATAGGGAAATTCATCTTGTGGAACGACTCAAAAACCAGAAAACCCTTTCGTCTAGCGAGTTTTTCGTCTTGCGAGGCATTCGTCTTGCGGGGCACCACTGTATTAGTAGAATATTAGTAGAAATATTAGTAGAAATGGAGGATCAATAAGGTCAATTAAAAGAGGTGTGGGGAAAGGAGGCCACAAGGCAGATGAACAGTCAAAGCTGGGGGGAGATATGGGAGAAACACACTCTCAGATATTGTCTAAAAGGATAAAAGAAAATTACTACAATAATTACAATACAATATAATTACTACAAGTTAGTATGGAGATAGTACTTAACACTAGTAAGATTAAATCAAATAAACAAGGAATATTTGGTGTTAGGTTGGAGGGGATGCCAGGAAACCGGGACTTATGTTCACATGTGGTGGGGGTGTAAATACATACAAACTTTTTAGCAAAGGGTGTTTAAGGAGATAACAGAAATCACAGTTAAAGTTGACTGAAAGTCCAGAGGTAGCATCATTATCAATTTATGATGAGGTGGAAGGTTCTCAGGCTCACCAATTTATTGACAGCTGCGCGAGTTATTATAACTAGGAAGGGGAAGGGGAAGGGGAAGGTGAAAGGTGAATATAAAATGGAAGAATGGTATAAAGAGGTGTGGGATATAGCTATTAATGATCAGTCAGCATGTGCTATTAAGTTCAGACTGGGAATATGCAGGAGAAATGATTTTGAGGAGATATGGAAGGTGTTTGTAGAATTTGTACTGTTAAAATGGAAAGGGGTCAAACCGTCACAATAGGGGTTGGAATTTTGGAAGGTGGAATGGAATGGTCCCGGTGGTGGGGTGCGCATTTTTATTTCTATCTATTTATTATTATTAATAAATAATAGCATGGATAAAATATACATATATTTGGTAGAAGCCACAGAATACAGAATAATCATGCCTTGCTTTTTGTATGTTCTTGCATTTTATGTGCATGACTATACCTCGTCCAAACTAGTAACAAAATTATTTGCTGCCATCACAATGTAGTGTGAGAGGAAAGCCCTGTTTAGGCATTTCTCACCATAGGCACCCACCAGTGGCGTAGCGTGGGTTGTCAGCACCCGGGGCAAGGCAAGTAATTTGCGCCCCCTCTGCCCTAGGGGCAGAGAGCTGCGAGTGCGAGCACCCCCCCCCCCAGATATTGCGCCCGGTGCGGCCGGGCCCCCCTGTACCCCCCACGCTACGCCACTGGCACCCACCCACCTTGCCCTCACCACTTCACCCAGCACCAATTCCTCCACAATGGTCTGATTCAGTAGAAGGCAGATAATTTATGGCCAATTTTTAAGGGAAATTCTGAAAACTCATAATACTCCCATATTCTAGATTAATTCTTGTTCAGAGTTAAATAAAAAAAAACTGGTGGTCAAGCAAGGAATGTTGCACAGTTAGGCTAGGGTGCAAATGACCAAGAAAAAGCTGTTAAAATGTCACACTTATGGGATCCCAGACAGAATTGCAAATTGCAAATGCTGTCTGTTCCCGAAATGTAAAAAGCTCAGATGAGACTGTTCCTATTATTGCAACATATTGATGTGTTTTGCTATTAATTTCCCATCTTTATTTTCACTTTAATGTACCTTTAATTAGGCAATAATATATAATCTTTCCTCCATTTATTATCTCTGCTCAAAGCGGGGGGGGGGGGGGGGGGGCAGGGAGCCTGGGGTGGCACTGCAGAGAGAGAGACTAAATAAAATGCCAATTCTTGACAGCACCTTTAATGTGTCATAAAAGATAATGGATGTGGTAGTCACACACATGCTAATAATCATTTAATATTTTCCTAAGTTTTGCTTCATATTGTAGTAGGGAAGAAAGAAAGAAAGAAAGAAAGAAAGAAAGAAAGAAAGAAAGAAAGAAAGAAAGAAAGAAAGAGGGAGGGAGGGAGGGAGGGAGGGAGGGAGGGAGGGAGGGAGGGAGGGAGGGAGGAAGGAAGGAAGGAAGGAAGGAAGGAAGGAAGGAAGGAAGGAAGGAAGGAAGGAAGGAAGGAAGGAAGGAAGTTCTAAGGCAATATCAGGTACAAAGGTAAAAGATGTGCAAATTTAAGCTGGCTTAATTTACACCAACTTGCTTTATCCAAGATCCTTGTGGATAGGATTGCTCCCTTGGTGTACTGCAAGATAACAACAACATCACTGATGACAACAAATAAGAACAACACAAAAATACAGGAATGCAGACTTTCAGAAAAAGACAAGAAATTTGCACTCTTGAAATTCTTCAGATTACATATTTCTGCAAAACTAAAATTTTATTTATAGATAATGGAGACAGGATGACTGTAGAAACCAAGGTGCTTATCCTATAGGGTTTGGCTAATTATCAATCACAATAATGAGCCTCATCCATGCTCAGGTAGCTGCCACCAGCTTCCATGCATGTGGCAAGTCTTCCTTCTAGAGCTCTCCTGCGACTTGACCTTAAAGCAACAGTAATATGCATATATGGCTAAACTTGAACATAAGTGGCAAAGCGGCTATCAGAAATGGGTCAATACAGCACTTGAATCTAAGACTGGCCTGTGTTCTCTCCCACAAGACCCACCTTCCTATCTTGGATCCACTGATTTCCAAGGGGTCCCCCCAAAACAGAGACACAAATGAGCTCAAATTGAATCTTGGTCACACGCATAGCGGCACAAGGCACACCAAGGCAGGAAGAAGTGTCCTGACGATAAGAACAGTCCGATCAAGGTCCTGTTAATATATCCAGAATAGTGGGAAAGTTGGGCTGAGGACATAAACCTTAGGAAGAAGATGCAACAGTTCCAAAGACCTAAAGGTTAAGGTAAAGGGACCCCTGACCATTAGGTCCAGTCGTGACCAACTCTGGGGTTGCGGTGCTCATCTCGTTTTATTGGCCAAGGGAGCTGACATACTGTCATGTGGCCAGCATGACTAAGCCGCTTCTGGCGAACCAGAGCAGCGCACGGAAACACTGTTTACCTTCCCGCCGGAGCAGTACCTATTTATCTACTTGCACTTTGACGAGCTTTCAAACTGCTAGGTTGGCAGGAGCAGGGACCGAGCAGCGGGAGCTCACCCCGTCACGGGGATTTGAACCGCTGACCTTCTGATCGGCAAGTCCTAGGCTCTGTGGTTTAACCCACAGCACTACCCGTGTCCCACTCCATAGACCTACTCCTAGCCTATCTGTTTTCTGGACAGTTCTCTCCTCCTCATCCTTATGACTTCTGACTGCTGACACTGCTGGACAGCTCCCTGCTGCTGATTAAGCCAGAACAGGACAGTGTAATGGTAGCAGACATATTATTTTCTAATGCCCCTACTTATTCACACATGCATTCTTTGTATGTGGGCATTATCCTACTCCAACAGTAGCAGGTGCAAATGTGAGAAAGCAGTGAATCTTCCCCCACTGCGTGTCTTACCACCCCTTTAGCCACTCCTTTCTGTTCCTAGTTCACTTCTGGTAAGAACCCCTGGATGGTTAAGTCCAGTCAAAACCTGAATCCTAGCATAACAGAGGTGAGTAGCTCCTGTGTCTGAGAAATTGGTCTGTTGCCTATTCCAGATGGGGTTGCACTCCCCCTGAAAGAGCAAGTTTGCAGTTTGGGGTTGCTGCTGGATTCACCTCGGTCCCTGGAGGCTCAGATAGCCTCAGTGGCTGGAAGTGTGTTTTACCAACTGCAACTGGTTCAACAGCTATGGCCATTCCTGGATCGGAAAAACCTTGCCACAGTAGTTCACGCACTGGTTACTTCAAGACTGGATGACTACAATGTGCTCTCAGTGCAAAATGCTGCAGCACAATTGCTGGCAGGGGTAGGTAAGGTAAAGTTAAATGACCCCTGGACGGTTAAGTCCAATCAAAGACAACTATGGGGTTGTGGCACTCATCTTGCTTCAGGCCGAGGGAGCTGGCGTTTGTCCGCAGACAGCTTTCAGGGTGTGTGGCACAATGGAATACTGTGACGGAAACCAAAGCGCACGGAAACACTGTTTACCTTCCCACTGAAGCGGTACCTATTTATCTACTTCCACTGGCATGCTTTTGAAACTGCTAGGATGGCAGGAGCTGGGACAGAACAATGGGAGCTTCACCCTGTTGCAGGGATTTGAACTGCCAACCTTCTGATCAGCAAGCCCAAGAAGCTGAGTGGTTTAGACCACAGCGCCACCCGCGTCCCTCTTTCCTGGAATCAGGAAAGAGAAAATTGATTTGAG
Source organism: Podarcis muralis (assembly GCF_964188315.1). Lineage (NCBI taxonomy): Eukaryota > Metazoa > Chordata > Lepidosauria > Squamata > Lacertidae > Podarcis > Podarcis muralis. Next base: position 13,649,591 of record NC_135660.1, read on the forward strand.
CAACTGACTGCAGAGGTCTATGGTGCTGGAGGGGAAGAAATCATCCACACAGGTGAGTGAGGTTGAACCCTCGCCCCTCTATTACTTTAAAAATAAGAACCCCTCCCCACTTTTTTACGAACAAGAGGTAGCCACACAAATGATGCCCCCGTCACAATGGCTTTTACTTTCAAGGATGTGGCCAGCATAGCAAGGAAGGCTTGAAACAGCTACTGGCTTTGAACATTCTTTTTCGAAAGGATTCTGGAGAAATATTAACAAAATGAATCAAAATAAATGACAAATGCTTCAGTCAACAAGCATTTCATAAACACACACCATGCTGCGGTGAGATTAGATCCAAATAAAGTGTTCCTCAGGACTGAAATACTCATTCAGACCTTATTAACCAGACAGAACTCAAGGTCTCCTGAGCTGCATACAGAAAATGAAGATTCCTTAAAGCTGTTTGTTCATTTCATCAAGCACAAAAAAAAAGACTGGGAAAAGGTGTCTAGAGGTATTTCCAAAAATCAGAAAATGATAATAACCTTCCTAGAGTCTTGTGTCTCCATTCTTGTTTATTAGCATTAATCCTCTGAAGCACCCAACTGAAATAAAACTAGAATGTAGCATCAGGGCCCCCTCCTCCATTGCTGGATGAGGCACCTGAAACTGTATAGCGTAAATTACATTTGGTACAATTTTTCATTTTATATGTTGCTTGGAATAATAGAGATTCCTCCCCCCCCCCACCCCCTCCCTGGATGACAATTACTTTCTAACAAGGTTCGTGTTCTGAATTCAGAATAGGGTAAAATATCAGCAACATTTTACTCCACCCACTAAGTCATTCATTCATTGAACCAACACAGGAAAAAAGCTCCTTTGATGGATTCATATCCAGAGTGAACCACAACACTTTATGAACGTCAATGGCTCATGCCCATCTAATTTCATTTTGGGCCACATCTGCATCATAAATTTAAAGCGCTCCTGTATCACTTTAAACAGTCATGTTGTTGTTGTTTAGTCATTTAGTAGTGTCCGACTCTTTGTGACCCCATGGACCAGAGCACGCCAGGCACTCCTGTCTTCCACTGCCTCCCGCAGTTTGGTCAAACTCATGTTGGTAGCTTCGAGAACACTGTCCAACCATCTCGTCCTCTGTCGTCCCCTTCTCCTTGTGTGCTCTATCTTTCCCAACATCAGGGTCTTTTCCAGGGAGTCCTCCCTTCCCATGAGGTGGGCAAGATATGGCTTCCCCCAAAGTATCCTGTGACCTGAAGTTTGTTAAGGGTGCCGTTGAGTTGTTACGAAACATCTTTTGCCCTTACAGAGCTATAACTCACAGAGTGCTTTAACAGCCATTCCCTCTTTCCAGGGAATTGTAGCTCTATGAGGGGAAGAGGGGTCTCCAGCCACTCTCAGTACCCTCAGTTCTCCCAGATTCTTTGGGGAAAGCCATGAATGTTTGAAGTGGTATGATGTAGCTTTAAATATATGCCATGGGTGTGGTTTTGGCTTGCCTATGGAAGTGAACCGCTGAAATGTGTACAAGGGCAACTCTATTGCTGTTCACACTAGTGGGGGATAGGATAATCTATTTATTTGGGGAATTTCAGTCTAAACCTTCTGTATGACAGATCCCAGGGTAGAACAAAGTATAAGCATTAAAATGCACAACCTGTAGAAAATTGACCAAAAACAATCAAAACTATAAATGAACACAATGATAAGAGCAGCTAAAAAGAATACACTAAGACTTCAAAACTACTAAAAACTGCATACCACACTTCTTCCAGTCAATCAGTAAGTACTATACTATCCCACAAGTGCCTGATCAAAGATTTTTAAGTTTGTGTAGAGGTTTGTTTACATGTCAACATTGTATACTGTTCCTGAAGAATGAACTTCAGTTCCAAAATGCACTGAGCTACAACAGATGTTCATCGTTGGCCCTCTTGAGAACTGGTTTCCCCTTCTGCATTCTTTTTTCATCCTTGGAGATGGCAAGTGTGGTATGCCTTCCTCAGGAGTCTACAGAACACACATTTACAGAAGTGCTTGCCTTTTCTCCGTGCAAATTCTGCTTAACACATTGCAATGGGAGAATTCTACTGGAGGTGGTTGGAGTATGGATGATGGCTAACAGATTGAGGTTGAATCCTGACAAGACAGAAATACTGTTTTGGGGGGGGGGCAGGGGGCAGGCAGGTGTGGAGGACACCCTGGTCCTGAATGGGCTAACTGTGCCCCTGAAGGACCAGGTGCGCAGCCTGGGAGTCATTTTGGACTCACAGCTGCCCATGAAGGCACAGGTCAATTCTGTGTCCGGGGCAGCTGTCTCCCAGCTCCATCTGGTACGCAGGCTGAGACCCTACCTGCGCGCAGACTGTCTCACCAGAGTGGTGCATGCTCTGGTTATCTCCTGCTTGGACTACTGCAATGCACTCTACGTGGGGCTACCTTTGAAGATGACCCGGAAACTACAACTAATCCAGAATGTGGCAGCTAGACTGGTGACTGGAAGTGGCTGCCATGATGGGCACCTGTGGAATGCCCTCCCATCAGATGTCAAGGAAATAAACAACTATCTGACTTTTAGAAGACATCTGAAGGCAGCCCTGTTTAGGGAAGATTTTAATGTTTGATGTTTTATCGTGTTTTTAATATTCTGTTTGGAGCCATCCAGGGTGGCTGGGGAAACCCAGCCAGATGGGCGGGGTATAAATTATTATTATTATTAAAATGCATAGCATTAATGCAAATGTCTGCAGAATACATCTGACTTAGAGTTGCATCCAACTAAGTCACAATCAGAGTAGACCCCTTCAAATCACTGGGTATGACTAAGTTACGTTCAATGATCTCAGTGGATCTTCTCTGAATATGATTTAGCTGGATAGAACCCTGCCTTCTAGGTAAACCTGATTCAGATCTGTGTGTCAGTCATTTGGAGGGTACGGTGGATGTAGCTGTGTCTAAACATCTGCTGCTTTGCAGGAAGCAAAATAACAATCATCTCACCACAAAACAAAACCTTGAAATAGGTCCAGCATTTGCAGTAAGAAAGAGATTTCCATGAATCGCCCTGGTAACCTCAAAGCAATTTACTGATGAGTTGGAGTAAAGGCCTCCCAAACATTATTTTCCTTTGAGTCCCATTATGGTCCTTCGAAGGGAGAAATCCATCCAAGAGTTGTAAAAAGAAAAAAGGGGGGGGGCAGAGAATATAATGCAGGAAAAGAAAACTGAATATAGAACAGTCAAGGGCAATGCATATCAGTCTTCTTGGCAATGCCAAGTTAGTCGGATGACAAAGCTTAACAATGAAGGATGACAAAAATCTCTCCCTCTTTTAATTACTTCCTTTCAAATAGGAAAGAGTTGAAACAACACTGCGAGCAGACAATCATTTAAATGAATATTGGCATAAGAAAGAGTACAGCAGACGCTAACGTCCTAGTGAGATTCCCTAGGTAGGCAGAAACATGTATTTTAATATATTTCTTTTAATATGGATTAGAAGAAAGTGACAATTTCTAAAAAGAAAAGCTGCCTGACAAGAACCTAGGAGTTGTTTCTAACTAAATTATTACAAGAGTAAACCCGCTGAAATTAATGGATCTAAGTTAACCGTTTCCATTGTCTTCAGTAGTTTTGTTCTAAGCAGGGTGAACACTGGAAAGAACCTCACATACATCGTAAGGAGAAGGGCCATAGCTTAATGGGAGGGTATCGGTTTTGCACAAAGAAGGTGCCAGGTTCAATTGCCAGAAAGGGCTGGGAGACCAATATATATATATATATTCTAAAACATAACAGGGCATACTTGTTAATTAAATCTCTGAAGGTCTGAAGAGCAAACCTGTTTGTGTTCAGCTGAATGTATGGAATAGCTCAGTTGCTGGAGCAGGATCATGAGTTGGGCAAAAGATTCCCGCACTTCAGATCATTCTCATGGTCCCGTGCATGATTCTATGTGGAGGCTTCTACATGTGACAGGGAGCCCTACACGATCAGGGTCCCTGATCGTGTGGAGAGGCCAATGCACTTTCTGCTAGATGGTTTGGCATGTGCATGTGCGCGCACACACACACACACCAGACCTTACGCCCAAGGCATAGACATCTGGCAGTGGCGCCAGTGGTGGATGTTAGAAATTGCAATTCAGACATGGATTTGCAGTCCCACTTCTTCTTTACACTTTTCACGAGCTAGGTAAAGGTAAAGGGACCCCTGACCATTAGGTCCAGTCGTGACCGACTCTGGGGTTGCGGCGCTCATCTTGCGTTAATGGCCGAGGGAGCCGGCATACAGCTTCCAGGTCATGTGGCCAGCATGACTAAGCCGCTTCTGGCGAACCAGAGCAGCGCACGGAAACACCGTTTACCTTCCCGCTGGAGTGGTACCTATTTATCTACTTGCACTTTGACGTGCTTTTGAACTGCTAGGTTGGCAGGAGCAGGGACCGAGCAACAGGAGTTCACCCCGTCACAGGGATTCGAACCACTGACCTTCTCAACTGGTACGTTGAGTTGAGTGAGCTCTGTCCTGTTGCAATAGCTATAAAAAATGCTGGGTACCTAAATCTGGATGCTGGACTTGGAAATAGTTTCCTTGGTTGTGTGGTTTATTCAAATGGTGGGCTGTTCCTCACCTGGGTAACGAACAAGGTGGTGTCGAGGCGAATTCTTACCACAATAGTTGAGAGCAGTCTGCAGCACAGAACGTTCGTATGTCACCTGACAACAGAAACCCCAGGAGAAGAATATAATGATGAGCAGAAAAGGAGGAAGAGCTTATCTGCTCAAGTATGCTGGATATTCATTTCCCTAGGTTAAACAAGGGGTGTTGCTTCAGCAATGATTCTGTGTGTGTGTGTGTGTGTGAGTGAGTGTGTGTGTGTGCGCGCGCGTGTGGGTGGGTGGGTGGGTAGGTGTGTTTGTAAGTTGCTTGATGACCTTTGGGGAATAAGCAATGAATAATCTTAATAAATAATACTAATAATAAATAAGGGCATCTAAAAGGCATCATGATCACTTCCTCACACTTGAAATTCACCAGTGTGGTGTAGTGGTTAAGAGCGGTGGACTCGTAATCTGGGGAACCAGGTTCGCGTCTCCGCTCCTCCACATGCAGCTGCTGGGTGACCTTGGGCCAGTCACACTTCTCTGAAATCTCTCAGCCCCACTCACCTCACAGAGTGTTTGTTGTGGGGGAGGAAGGGAAAGGAGAATGTTAGCCGCTTTGAGACTCCTTTGGGTAGTGATAAAGCGGGATATCAAATCCAAACTCCTCTTCTTCAAATCCAAACATCCTCCTGGAAACACTGCAAGGCCCAAACTGCACTGCAAGGCTTCTGTTTTTTTCAAAACCATGAACTGTAGAAGTCTTTTCAGAGGGTGGGATAGACTACAATATTTTAGGCACAGGTCCCAGCTCTATGTTTGTGCATGTTCGTGCCTGGTCATGGTCTCACAAACACCCTTTATCCATTAGAATCTTTGGATTGCTAACATAGGATCTTCAATTTTTTAATGTCTCTTTTGCCAAAGAGAAAATTAAAAAAGAAAACCCACCAACCAACCTACCTCCTTGCCCTCTCTAATATATATCGGGAATTTGAAAGAGCTTCCTAAAGGGCTTAAAGCAGCCGACCTCGAAAAATTCCCCCCGTTGCAGAGTTGCTGCCCTTTTGCAAGTCATTTCTGTTTTAAACAAAAATAAGCCATAAAATCATCTTCAGCTTGTAATGCAGAGCTTTTCTTCAGAAACCCAGGAGGTCAAGGATATCAGACTTCCCTGTGTACGATCCATCACCAAAACAGACAGCTCACACAGGGTTTGCATTTCAATAGAACGGAGTGGTCGCAGAGGCGAAAGAGGTGCCTTTTCATTTGCCTATCAGAGTGTCCCCTCTCGCAGTATTCAGTGGGAAATGAGTCGGGAGTCAGGAATAAGCTGAGAGATGGATGGAAAGCAGGCCACAAAATGAAGGTGACTGTTTTTCAACGGCATGACAGTATATGTGTAAACAGTGGGCATTTATGAGCCAGTGTTTGAGCACAGCTTCTCGAAGCAGCCAGCAGGGCAGAGTGCGGTGGGTAGAGGAAGGTTGCTTTCTGGCTTCCCACTTCTGGTGACCAAGAGGGGGAGGTCGGAGGTCAGGGCAGTGTGGGTGCAGGGGTGGAGCCAATCTAATGCTGCCATTGCTGAGCTATACTTCATTGTTGCCTTGCCCCTCCACCGGCATTTATCACAATGGGAAGCCAGCTAAGCAACAACAGACACACACACACCCAGCTCTGCCATGCTGGCTGCAACTGACAGCAGCTAAAAGGCATGCACAACAAATGAACGACGCAGAGGAATATCCGGTGCCTTTAACTAGCTTCCTGTCCCACAAATGGCACCAGTGCAGTCATTTGCAGGGCTCTACGGTAGTGATGTATGGAAGTGAGGGCTGGACCACAAAGAAGGCTGATCGCCAAAGAATGGATGCTTTTGAATTATGGTGCTGGAGGAGACTCTTGAGAGTCCCATGGACTGCAAGAAGATCAAACCTATCCATTCTGAAGGAAATCAGCCCTGAGTTCTCACTGGAAGGACAGTTCCTGAAGCTGAGGCTCCAATACTTTGGCCACCTCATGAGAAGAGAAGACTCCCTGAAAAAGACCCTGATGTTGGGAAAGATGGAGGGCACAAGGAAAAGGGGACGACAGAGGACGAGATGGTTGGACAGTGTTCTAGAAGCTACGAACATGAGTTTGACCAAGCTGCGGGAGGCAGTGGAAAACAGGAGTGCCTGGCGTGCTCTGGTTCAGGGGTCACGACTAAATGACTAAACAACAACAAAGCACTGTCTTCTCCTGCCACCATGCTACTGTGATATGGAGAAGGGAACTGCAGATACGGCACAGAATGACTTCATTCTACTTGCAAGGAATTAGATCAAGCCATAGTGGCAGAGGTACAAGTGACTGTTATATATGACATGGGGTTACACTGCTATTTGCACTGCTCACCAACCTGCCTAACACACCCAGGCTTGCCAAAATGCCCCAACCCCTGTTGTTGTTTAGTCGTTTAGTCGTGTCTGACTCTTCATGACCCCATGGACCAGAGCACGCCAGGCACTCCTGTCCTCCACTGCCTCCCGCAGTTTGGTCAAACTCATGTTCGTAGCTTCGAGAACACTGTCCAACCATCTCGTCCTGTCATCCCCTTCTCCTTGTGCCCTCACTCTTTCCCAACACCAGGGTCTTTTCCAGGGAGTCTTCTCCCCAGTCCTCCTCCCCAAGCCCCTTAGACCATGGGTGGGGTTTTCTGGCTCCCAGAGGCCACTGGGAGTTCCTGCTCACCTGTCAAAATTCCAACATCCTGCTCACCTTGTAAAAGTTGAAACGTGGAGTGCAGGAAGGCTTGCAATGCCTGCCCCATGCTGATCCTTTCAAACTAATTTGGCACTCCTTTGTATCCACGTGAACCCGAACATCTCTTTGCGGCCACACAGCTCACATAGTCTTCTCTCCCTTTCTCTTTCTACCCAAGAGCATTTCTTTTCCCTCTAACACCCCACATCACTTTATTTCTCTACCTAAGATCACCCCCACCGCCTTCTCTCACTTTGTGCCTCTACACAACAGAGTATCTTCTTCTGTCCCCAGGGCCAGATTTAGGTTTGATGAGGCCCTAAGCTACTGATGAGGCCCTTTATATGTCCAGCTGTCCTTTGTCAACAACAAATTGTCGCTGTTTTTTGTGTTGAATATCTGCTATATGGTAATTTATGGCCCTATTAGGTATCTAAAGCCATTTGCACATAACAAATAGGAGCCTACACAACACAAAACACCGTTGCTGTATGCAGGTTTTATTTTATTTGTTTATCTTATATTTTGGAAATGTACATCCAGGTTTTTTCCCCTTTAATTTTTTTGGGGGGCCCCCAAGAGAGTGGGGCCCTAAGCTATAGCTTGTTTAGCTTATACATAAATTCGGCACTGTCTGTCCCACGCCATAGATATTTCTCTCCTTCCCACTCTAGAGGAAGTGTAGGGGTTCAAAAAAGGGGCTCCTGTTGAAGGAGTGAGGTTTAAAGGATGGAAAGTTTTGGTGCAGCTGCTTGAGCAAAGTGCTGAGTCCCCCCCCCCCCAAAAGCCATGGAAGAGAGGAAGAGAGCTAGTGGAGGAGAGAAAGTCCGGCAGCACACAGGTGTGGGGAATAAGAAGGCAGCCAATCTCTGACCACAGCAGTCTTGATTGCCCTTTGCTGCCAGAATGGATTGCTCAAGAGGAGAGCACCCCCTGCAGGCACTGAAAACTACAGCATGACGACATTCTTAGGAAAATATTATATAGCAAGATCAGAAATAAAAACACGGAACATGGGAATAGGATCCATTGATTCCAGTGAGATTTATTCTCATGTGAAGACCACACACAGCAGAAATTAGAGGGTAGGGTTCATGTACAGCACAGAACTCTGTCTTTCTACTCTCCTGCTTCCCCAGATGAACTGCCTGCTACCTGTTTTTCAAAGCTCCCTCATTATGGTGGGTAGGAAGGGGAGAGGTGGAAAGTGCTCCTTGCTGTGAAAAGATCTGCTCCACACGCCTAAAGGGGCTTCCTGATTCATCACTGCTGTGTTTCGTATCACAGAGTTGACAAAGCTATGGTGGTGTTTAGGGATGTCATGAGATCTCAATAGTTCAAATGTGAACTGCTCTGATTGATTGCTCCTGGAAGTGAATCAGGGCCATACTTACCCCATTCCCAAGGCTGCCTTCCTTATCACTGAAGCCACCATTCTGCTGGCTCAGGAAACTTACCTGAGGCATTGGAAATGTGAAAGCAGTGCCAGTTGAGGTGGTAGTTGCAGAAAATATTTTGTTAGGCTTTATTCCCCCTTGAGACCTGTTGAATCTTCGATGATTATTTAAAATTGGATTGCTAAAATCTGACATAGCAAAAAAGGGGGGGTTGCAGTTCTCCTGGCAGTATCTATTGAGCTCATAATGAGTCAGGGCAGAAATGATAAGTGATGGCTGTTATTTCTTAAATCACCAGACTGTAGAAGTGGTAAGAAAAAAATGAGCTGTGATTTCTTTTCAAGATTGTCATGATAAGAGTTACCCAGCAAGATTAACCCTGAGCCACAGAACAAGAAATCAGAAATATTATAGGCTTGTAAATATGTTTCCTCTCACATCACAGAGACAATTTCAACTTGTTAAATGGAAAACTAATCATAGATAAATCTAGATATATAGATGATATAGATATAGATGATATAGATATAGATATACACACACCTCCTGATTAATCAGGACCCCTATCCCTATTAGCACATATGTAATATTCTCATATAAATATTTTCATCTGTCCATTTTTACTTGTCTTTATAACAATGTTTTACTTTTTTATGATCCTGTTTTATGTTTCTATGCTATTTTTTCCTGCACATTTGGGGATATTTAAATCACAAGTTATTTAGGAATGCTTATAAACAAACAAATTTGCACTGACTCACTGGATCGATGCATTGCAATGGGCCACACATTTCTGAGCATGCTCATAAGCAACTAGGTGTTAAGAATGAGGCCTACCAGGTCTCCAAACCCTCCAAGCATCCCTATTTTCCAGGGACTTCCCTGGTTTAGAGAAGCCATCCCAGTTCTGATTTGATCCTGGGATGTCCCGCTTTTCCTTAGGATGCCCCTCTTTGCATTGGAGAAATGTTGGAGGGCCTGGAGCTATCCAACCCCTGAGCCATCTCAAGGCAATCCTGTATAGGGAAGGTTTTTTAACAAATGTTAAATGATGTTTTCATATACTTTTGAAGCTGCCCAGAGAGCTGGGGCAACCCAATAAGATGTGTGAGGTATAAATAGTAAAGTTATCATTATGGAATGGGATGTCCTTATTTTCATTGAAGAAATGTTGGAGAGTATGGTGTTTCTGATATCACCAACCAGCCTGCCTTGCATGTGGTCTCCACAGCTCAAGTGTAAGTTAAATTCAGGAAATGGAGAGGGGAGGAGTGCTGGCGTTGAGTCCATTATGGCCTCAGCCTGAAATTCAACACAGAGATATGGGTTTTAATCATAATGGTGTTAGGGAGAACTCTTGAATTCATCACTACAAATTCCCCCTTTCCAGTTTTTGGCAGCAACAAATGGATACTTGATCCGCTGAGCCGGAGAAAACATGTGTTGTGTTGGCTCACTGACTTTGTCAGTGTCTTGTGGATTATTTATCATGGCGCTCTCTCTCTCTCTCTCTCTCTCTCTCTCTCTCTGTGTGTGTGTGTGTGTGTGTGTATGATTTATAATACTGCTTCACCATCAATACATATAGGCAGTTTGCAAAATACATATGTTAAGGGGACTGTTGAGTTGAGTGGTTAATGTGCATAACTAGCCATTGCACACATTCACCCATTTTCATGGATAATGTGCACATAATCCTTCTGTGAAATGTGAAATGCACATCTCACAGGCTTGGGAAATCTGCATGTATGGACTGAATTTTGTACATTCTCTGGCCACTGTGCATAATCCCCAACTGACTTTGGATAATGTGCATATTTTGACATCATTTTTGTACATTCTCAGGTTGTGTATATGTGCATTATGCACATTCTCCTGTCACCATACATAGTCAAGAAAAAAATGGTTTTTTTCTTCTATTCCTTGTTCAGAAGTGTGCAATCTGCTCTCCTCAGGCCCACTGTCTAATCTTACATGGTCCACAACATGCCCTCCTGCTGGATCAGCCAAGCAGTAAGAAAAAAGGGGAAGGGAGCACTAAGTAAAATTCAACTGTTTTCTGCAGTGCAGCAACCTTTTCACCACTCTCAGGTGTTCCCTAGTGAGCTGAGCAGCACAAGAGGATTCTCCAGGCAGTATGCACACGCGCGCGCACACACACACATACATTGGGGGAGGTGAATAGACTGTATGCTGAGACCCTTCTATTCCCTGGATCCAACAAGTGTTAAAATATAAGCCAGACCAGTTTCCTGATGAGGTGATCCCCTGGGTAATGGGCCACTAAGGGGAACAAAGGAAGTGGATCTGTGTGAGATGGAAATGAGTGCTCCCCATCCCTCAGCTGGCTGGCACTTAGAAAAAGACAATGGCAAGAGCTGAGAGTTAAGTGATGTGAGCTACAGTAGAAGCAAAGCAGCAAAAAGGCAGAGAGAGAGAGAGAGAGAGAGAGAGAGAGAGAGAGAGAGAGAGGGAGAGAGAGAGAGAGATATGTTTGGTTTCTGTTTGAATCCAAGGTTCCGGCTATGGGAGAAACAAGACCCTCTTGGAGCATTAATGCTGTGAATCCCTCCATTGTAGGCTATGGTTGCATATGCGTGTAAATAAACCATATATCATAAAGACACCACAGTCCCCGTTGTGCCTCACTTCCAAAGGAAACACGAATCCTGGGTAAGTGCCAGGAACCCCTGGAATATCACACCACTCACAGATTGGGGTGGCATGCAGCAATGCGCATGCGCACACGCACACACATTCAGAGGCTTCTTCCCACAACTCAAGTCTGTGATGGATGGACAGGCAGATAGACAGACAGATTAGATAGGCATTATGAAAGAAATTACAGGTATTTGATTGCTCGCTCCACCTAATAGATTAGGATTGTATCAGGTGGGTGCTCTTTGAATAGAATTGCAGCACAATATACTCACACAAATCAGGAACTGGAAACATATGCTAAGCAGAAAGAGGATCTTGCATACCGACAACACAAGTGAATTGTAAATTATTGCACAACATAGCCCTAGAGGTTCCAAGTCAATATTTAATTGCTCTGAGAAAACAATGAAGACACCAGGTAGGCTATGCGAAAGTAATCTGATACGAATCATAGCAGGGTCTGGACATTGAACATTGTGTCACACACAGCTATTAGATTGCACTGTTCCCTGTGCAAGTGGAAAGGAGAGGACTGTCAGGCGAAGCAACAAAAAATATACCATGTTTCAAGGACTGGAGTTAGATTGCATTCAAAGCCAGAGATGAGCAGGAACACCAAAGCAAGTCAAATTCATTTTCTTGACAGTGCATCGTTTTTTTTAATCGCCAGGTAAAAGCAGCAGATTGATGCTCCCCACTCTCTGGGAGTTAATAACAGGGAATTAAGTGGAGCAGCCAGAAAGACGGGTTCTGAAGAAATTAACTTATGATAGAGCAAAAAGAGTCTTCTCTTAGGGCTAAGGTAATTCACAGGCGAACCACAGTTTACAAACCTGTGAGGCAAACCACAGTTTCTAAAACACACCACCTCTTGCCGAAACTCTTCTGAGTCTTTATGGGTAGATGCTCCTCTCATGCTTCCATAAAAAAGGTGAGAACACCGTCCGATGCTAGAATTAAACATGCATTACAATGCGCTTCTGCAATATTCAGAATAAAACAACCTCTCTCTTTGCCAAAATCTACAACAGCTAAAAACACCCTGAAAGCTCCAGACTAAAGCATAAAAGATCTTAACTCTTCTAACCTTTTGCAAACATCAGCTAACTAAAACACGACTTTTCACTGAAATGTATTTTACCTGTGTGATATAAAACAACACTAGCACAATACTCCCCCCCCCTCCAAGCACAGAGCTTCAAAATACCTGTTCCCCCACAAGCTTATTTTATCTGGATTTTTTTTTTAAACTAATACACTTTCCACTTTAAAGGCGCCAGACTAAATTCAAAATATGAGAAGGTGGAAATTGGCAGTGAATAACATTTCCCAAACAATCTTACTATCCAAAAGTCCGAAGGAACACAATAACCCTGCCAGCGCAATATCCAGATGTTTGTCACAACACAAACAGAAACAATTGTGTCTCAGTCAGTGCTTGCCATTTGCCGTAGATCCCTCTGCACGACTAATTACTGTAATGCAGGATGAGTGCAAGCGACAAAGCAGCGTATCATTCTGAACATCTGCACTCTGCTTCTGTCATCAAAGAGGAGTATAATTGCAGGTTAGGCTGCACAATAACAAATTTGAAATCCACTGAATGCAATCCTTTCCTCTTTTAAAAATAAGAAGCCTCTCCTTTTTTTTTTTAAGGCAGAAGAATCTGCAAATTGTCTTCTAATTGATAGAAAGAGTATCGCACAAGGCAAGAACTATTTAAAATCTGAATCTTTCTTACCAAGTACCCCAAGCCGGTAGTTGACGGTGATGACTATCACATTGCCATAGCTTGCCAGCACACTGCCATCATATAAATTTCCAGTGCCTTCCATGTAGGACCCTCCGTGAATATACACCATCACAGGTTTGGGCCCCCCACTATCTCGAATGTCTGGAAGAAAAATATTGAGAAGTATGTTATCCCGAGAACATTGTGATGCACATGAAAGTCCTAGTTTATTTCCTTTCTACCCCAAAGTTGTTATTTATTTATTATTTATTTTTTTGAAAACTGTTTCCCAAGCAACATATGTGAATTATGACATATTGTACAACATCTATCTCTGTAATGCCTAATAAAGGTTTGGAGATACGAATTATGACATCGTTCCCTAGCAGCACATATGAAACACTACATTGTCACCAGGTGTCATTGAAGAGGAATTTTGAGCACACACCAAAAATATGACGGCCACCACTGGGTCACATGAAAGTCACAAAAGCTTATGGCTCACGCCTCTCCCAGTTTGGGAGCAACTGCGATCCTTTTCGAATGAGATTTAGCATTTCTATGGATTGTGTGGTTTTCCTTTCGTATGGCCATTAGATTAACCGTGGCAGTACAATGATAAATCTAAAAGTTGAATGTCGACTTTTGGTTTGACTTTCTTCTGTAATGTTTTATTCTGGCTTGTTTCATTTGATGTTTTAATGTAGGTTGTAAACCGCTTTCAGATTTTTTCTTTCTTTAAAATTTAAAGCAGTATAAAAATAAAAACAGCAGCAACAACAACCAAAAGCTGTCTGAGAGGCTGAAGAATCCTTGCTCTCTAAATGTCAAAACCAGGGAGTTGTGTATCAGGATATTTGGGGGTTCTGTGGTCTGATGTTTTTAGGGGGCTACTATTAGGACGTGGGTGGCACTGTGGGTAAAAGCCTCAGCGCCTAGGGCTTGCCGATCGAAAGGTAGGCGGTTCGAATCCCCGTGGTGGGGTGCGCTCCCATTGTTCGGTCCCAGCGCCTGCCAACCTAGCAGTTCGAAAGCACCCCCGGGTGCAAGTAGATAAATAGGGACCGCTTACTAGCGGGAAGGTAAACGGCGTTTCCGTGTGCAGCTCTGGCTCGCCAGAGCAGCGATGTCACGCTGGCCACGTGACCCGGAAGTGTCTCCGGACAGCGCTGGCCCCCGGCCTCTTGAGTGAGATGGGCGCACAACCCTAGAGTCTGTCAAGACTGGCCTGTACGGGCAGGGGTACCTTTACCTTTACCTATTAGGATGCATATTCTGAAGTGTAGAAAAACTGCCTTACTCCACACAAAAAGCAGGCCATTTCTCTCACAGCCCCAGTGATGCCACTGTATTCTGCTCTGGTCAGACCTCACCTGGAGTACTGTGTCCAGTTCTGGGCACCACAGTTAAAGAAGGACACTGACAAACTGGAACGTGTCCAGAGGAGGGCAACCAAAATGGTCAAAGGTCTGGAAACGATGCCTTATGAGGAATGGCTAAGGGAGCTGGGCATGTTTAGCCTGGAGAAGAGGAGGTTAAGGGGTGATATGATAGCCATGTTCAAATATATAAAAGGATGTCATATAGAGGAGGGAGAAAGGTTGTTTTCTGCTGCTCCAGAGAAGCGGACACGGAGCAATGGATCCAAACTACACGAAAGAAGATTCCACCTAAACATTAGGAAGAACTTCCTGACAGTAAGAGCTGTTTGACAGTGGAATTTGCTGCCAAGGAGTGTGGTGGAGTCTCCTTCTTTGGAGGTCTTTAAGCAGAGGCTTCACAACCATATGTCAGGAGTGCTCTGATGGTGTTTCCTGCTTGGCAGGGGGTTGGACTTGATGGCCCTTGTGGTCTATTCCAACTCTATGATTCTATGATTCTATAATTGAGGTGAAGAAGATTGGTAAAGAATCAGACATAATTACAGGAGAGAGGTCTCAGCACATGAATTCTAATGATGGGACATCTATTGTTGGAGGCAGAACAGTTCCAGCTCAGAAATATCTTCTGAGAAATGTGGCCCAGTTAATAGTTTACAGCACAGTACATAGTACAGTTTACATTAGAGGCCCATTCAGTACTGAAAACTGAGCATTTCCTACTTACATTAAAGTAAGCAATTACTGGTGGTTTGAGTTAATTAATTAATGGAGGGTATGCTTATTAACTCATCACTGGTAACACCCCAGATAAAAGTAAAGGTAAAGTGACCCCTGACAGTTAAGTCCAGTCACGAACGACTGGGTTGTGGCGCTCATCTCGCTTTACAGGCCGAGGGAGCAAGCGTTTGTCTGATCTGCAGACAGTTTTTGCGAGTGATGTGGTCAGCATGACTAAGCTGCTTCTGGCTCAATGGAACATTGACACCAGAGCAGCGCACAGAAACGCCGTTTACCTTCCCGCCAGAGTGGTACTTATTAAGCTACTTGCACTTTGGGGTGTGCTTTCGCTTTGGCAGGAGCTGGGACCAAGCAACAGGAGCTCACCCTGTCGCGGGGATTCGAACCGCCAACCTTTTGATCAGCAAGCCCAAGGCTCAGTGGTTTAGACCACAGCGCCACCTGTGTCCCTAACACTCCAGGGCTACCCTTGAAGTCGGTTTGGACACTGCAGTTGGTACAGTGTGCCATGCTCCAACTAGTCATGTGAACCATGAGGAGAGATGATGATGATGATGATGATGATGATGATGATGATGATTTATTTATACCCCGCCCATCTGGCTGGGTTTCCCCAACCATTCTGGGTGACTTCCAACAAAATATCAAAATACAATAGTCTGTTAAACATTGAATGCTTCCCTAAACAGGGCTGCCTTCAGATGTCTTTTAAAAGTCTGGTAGTTGTTTTCTCTTTGACATCTGGTGGGAGGGTGTTCCACAGGGCAGGTGCCCCTACCGAGAAGGCCCTCTGCCTGGATCCCTGTAACTTGGCTTCTCGCAGCAAGGGAACTGCCAGAGGGCCCTCTGCACTAGACCTCAGTGTCCGGGCAGAATGATCACATCATTCTGGTTTCGAAGGCTCTGTCAGTGTGCTACCGAGCCGAATTCAAGGTCTTGCTATTTGCATATTATGCCCTGTAAAATTTGGGGTCCGAAGAACCTGAGTGACCACCTTCCATGCTACCACTTGACTTAGCTTTTACAATCAGCAGGTGATACCCTGCTCATGGCCCTGTCCTGGGCAGAAATCAGGATGGCAACAACAGGGCACAGGGCAGTATAACAGTTACATGCATCTCTGTTTATCCAGACATTTGGATCTTCATTCTTCTATGCCAGGAGTGTGGTCCCTTATTTAAACATGTGTTTGCTGTGCTATATTTTATAATGATGCATTGATCTTCCATTTTTTTTGTTTAATGATTTATTGTTGATGGTTGTTTTAACGATGTATTATGTGAAGCTGTCGTGCACTCCAGAATATAAGAACAGTGGATAGATAGGTTTTTATTTCTCTAAATTGCTTATTTTTCTAATCTAAAGTTCTGCTCTCATTTCCACGTTTACAAAAAGAAAATTAAAGTCCTCATATGAATTGCTCAGCACTCTAATGCAACGTTCTCTAAATGTAAACGTTTGTTTGCAGTGTTGCCTAATAGACACCTTTTCTTTGCAAAGCAATTATCCCTAAAATAATGCATCTGTAAGTTATTTTCACTAATATATGCATATTTGTGGACACTTTACTCCAGCACATGCATTTTTGCACATATTACTTGGCTGAAGAACTGCATTGCAAAATTCAGAGAAGTATGGGTTTTGAAGGATGGTTGTGTTTTGGTTCTTGTTTTAAATCCCTGATAGATTGGTTGGGATACAAAGATAGATAATGCTCCACATTCATGTTTCAAGCTTAATTTCAGAAGGGCACTTTGCTTGCCTATGGCATGTTTGCATCCAAGCCTCACAATGAGGCAGCCGGCGTATGGATTAGTTCTTGTTCCTTCCAAGCACAGCTATTGGTGGCTATTTACCCAAAGCATAGTATTCTGAATTTTATTTTTATTTTTTGCTTCCTTCTACATATGCAAAAGTGAAGGAAGAAATAATAAAATATTAATATGGGGATCGCTAAATGACTGTTCGCAGCAAAAACTGTACGTGGCTAATTGTATGCTTGGAAATTGTTTAAGAATTCATTTTTAATTAAAGTCACAGAGCACCAACTGTGAATAGTAATGAAATTTCGGTGGCAAAAACATGTACATATATGCACACATAAACTGGGGTAATTCAAGGGAAATTGGGACACACACACACACACACACACACACAGCCATACATTCCAATATAAAGCAAAGTTCAAGGTATAAAGGATTTTTTTTGAATAAATTCAGCCTACATAATGCCTTTTTTATGACTTCCTTCTGAATATTATGCTCCGAAAGGTTAAGGACAGGCAGTACTGCAAACTCCTCTCAATTTATCCACATGCCACGGCAGATAAGAATAGAGATGATATAAATTTTCTCCACACTGCACTGTCAAAGATCTCAGCACTGACCTACAGGAAATCCACTTCTTTTGTGAACCATGAGATGGGTTCCCCCCCCCCTCTCAGTAAGTGTGAACATTTACTCTCAGTCTTGCATTTCCCCAGAAGTTTGGCAGGAGATGTAGGCAGCATTCAGATGTTACTGAGCCCTCGGGCTCATGCGGTGTTATGTCTGAATAGACTTTGCGAGTTTAATCCCTGCCTTGCCACTCCCAAAGGAATTTAGGGATGCTCTGGAAAATTCAATTCCATCTCCCCCCCCCCCCCGAGATTTTGAAGCTCCAAATTGTTCGGTCTTGTTTCTGAAGTGGAAAGAAAGCACTAGGAACAACCCCTTGTTCTGCCTCCACGGCTGGAGGCAATGTGCCTCTGAATATCAATTGCTGGAAATCACAAATGAGGAGAGGGCTGTTGCACTCAGGCCCTGCTTGTGGGCTACACATAGGCCATTGGTTGACCATCGTGGGAACAGGATCCTGGGCTAGATTGGCCTTTGCTTGATCCAGGAGGGCTCTCCTATGGTCTAGTGCTGGTGTTGTTGCTGCTGCTGCTTGGGGGAGAAGACCCCCTTCACATGACCGTTTTACAAACACGCATCGACAAAACACCACACAAAAGCAAACTGCAATTGTGCATAAGTTCACATTAAGTTTGGGCTGTTTTGCAGAGACGTATTGAGGCAGCTGTGTACATTGGTAACCAGCTAACAGGGAAATGCAAATTAATTGAATTAACTGATACTTGATGCAAAGAACATGGAATTCAGGAGGAGGAGCAGGGGTGGATGGAAAACAACTCATTCTAAAAGAGCTACACTGTTGCCATTGTTGAATCATGGAGCATTTTCCATATAATGCTGATTATAATAATAATAATGAGCTGGGAAAGGTGGAATTAGAGTGGGAAAACGGGATGGCAGAGCATTAATTTCCATTACTGAGCTTAATTATTATGGCAATATTTGCAAAGTTATATTTCAATTTCTGTGGGGAGATTTCAGGTTTTTAATAATTATTTTTATTAATGGTTATTGAAACATTATTTTATTTTAAATGTATTTGCTGGAACATTTATTATTTGCCAGTATTGTTGTTACTGGGTCTTTTATACCTAGTATATTGCGAGTTGCCTCAAAAGCAATTTCTTTTGAAGAAAGGCAGCATATAAAGTCTAATGCAGCCTTCCCCAACCCAATGCCCTCCAGATGTTTAGGACCATAACTCCCAGAGGCCCCAACCAGCATGGCCAATGGTCAGGGAGGTGGGAGTTGTAGCCTAACATCTAGTCTGATCCAATCAGGAGGTTGGGGAAGTCTGTCCTAGTCTAATAGTTAAGGCTACACAAGCAACAGAATCCTTAGGTGGTGAGATGGAATGGACCACTTCGCACTGTAGCTAGGTCATTTATATTTTTGAATGCTCCCATATTGGGAAAAGAGAACATGGGGAGCAGGTAGGTTTTCTCAGAAAAGTGGTGGATAAACGTTGCTAGTAGTATTCTAGTCAAGATATATGGCATGCTTGCAGGATATGACCAAAGAAGCAAAACAGGAATAGTATTAGGTTCAAGAGCAAGTAGGAAGGAATGGTTCAAAATCAGGTACATCCAGGAAATCAGAGCTTACTATAAGATGCTGCTAACTTAATAAATTTCTTCCTGTTACCTCTTTCAGAGGCTGCTGGGGGTCTTGGACCATTGATGCAAGGGGAGTTGTCAGACGTAGCAGTGCATGCCCCAATTTAGCAGATCATGAAAATTATAGGCAAAAAATTACCTATGGGCAACTGGAACTTTTAGAATTAGGTATAGGCTCCTGGTTCCTAGTACAGCTGGGGGCTGGCTCTGCATCTCATGTTCAGATCCAATGCTGAAGAATGCAGCAAGGCTGCTCCAAGTGACAAAGGCTGGAAGCAGATTGAAGCCTTTTAACCCTCTGCCTCCAAGCTACCTCCTCCAGACTTTACCCCCTTGAGAGAATTTCAGAGCAGTGAAAGAACAACCTCCTGGACTGAAGAAGGGCACTTCTCCTTGGTTCCATGGCCTCCTTCCCTGAATCAATGATGAGAAGTGGGAGATATCTGGATGTTGAGGATCAGGAGAAGGTGATTTAAGAGGTTCATGCTCTGATCCAACAAGCCCTGGCAGCAGAGGCGAATTTAGGAGATCATGACCAGTTTCGTCGCAATGGGCATGGAGCCGTGGGAGCACTGCAGAAGATGTGCCAACTATGATTTAGAATGGAGCACAAGAGGTAGGGGGGACCAAATGATGGTGTTGTACAGGCCACCATTGGTCTTTGAGACCCCAAGGTCTGCCACTGCTGGTGATTTCTGAAGTTCTTCTGTGACAACCTTGGGCATAGTGGTCTTCTTATCTTCAGCTGTCAGCTCAGAGCCTGGCTCAGCAACTTTTTTGTTTGTTTGTTTGTTTTTTAAGAATAATTTTTTATTAACCAACCAATCACATCAAATCAAACCAAATTACATAAATTCCAAGTTACACAGCCGAATTTTAAATTTTTGTTGGGGGTACCCATATTTCAAGTTCTGAAGGGGATCCAATCAACTTCTTGCTTCTTACTGCTGTTTTTATGTCCACAAATCTAACCTTATGGTGTTCACAGTACTATCCAGTCCTTCCTTCTTGTTTTTCCACATCTCTTGTTATTTTCATATATTTTTCCTTTCTCTTTGTGACCTCTGATAGTCTCCACAAGCTGGTTAGACAGTTTGTAATCCTGCGTGGATATTATTATTTTTTATCCAGTAGCCATATCCAGACGTTTTCCATGTAACATCACTTCCATACATCAAAACAGTCTTAGTGTCATTAATCTTCACCAATCTGCCTCCTTTCTCAAAACCTCTGAGGAGATTCACCAGGAATGCAATCTGAAAACAAGTCCGTTCCTTCTCTCGGCTATAAATCCTTTGGCAAGATGGCGACTCTGAATTAATTGCTGCGCCATTCCAAAAGCTCTTATTGCTTCTCGATCTCCATAAAGCATACTTTTGGTTAAAGTTTATCTCCACACAGACCTTAATCATCCTGCTTGGGTCAGTTCAACCGACGATTCTAATGAGGAGGGGTTCTTGTAAATCACATAGAAGGAAAGTAAAAAAGGTCCGTCCCCCCATTCAGTCCCGTTGTCAACATACCCAGCCTTTGGTGTATCTTCATCATAAAATATTCCTGTTTCTCCAACCCATCGTCTTTTTTCGCAGAGGTCACTTAAATTAGCAAACTTCACTCCCCTTCTTCACTTGAAATATGTGCATTTGCTTCTTTTGTAATTAATTATTCCAAATTGCTGCAGCTAGTGCGCGATCAGAGACAGCGTCCAGGAGAGCCGAGGTCCACACGGGGGCATTCTGCCTAGGGCCCTCGCCCCCTTCTTTCGAATTAGGGGGTGATTTATGGGCACAGCAGGCAAGGGCAGTGTTCCCCATTTCCTTGGGGCAACAAGGGAGGCTGCCTACTCCCATAACAGCCTCTTAATACCCCGTATGGGTCAGAGAGATGGTATTGTCGGCCATCTTCCAATGCGCCCCCTAGTGGCCCCCCGGCTCAGCAACTTATTTGGTGCCTCTGCATCTTCAAGCTCTGTGTCTGGATCACTACTGGACTCAGCGGTCATGACACTGCCTGCTGGACAAGTTGTGTGTCCTCTTTCTAGATTACCAACACTACAGTGGTACCTTGGTTCTCAAACGCCTTGGTTTTCAAATGCCAAAAATCCGGAAGTAAGTGTTCCAGTTTTTGAACATTTTTTGGAAGCCGAACATCCGATTCGGCTGTTGGATATTGTTTCCGGGGCTCCTGCACTAATCAGAAGCCGCACCTTGGTTTTTAACATTTCAGAATCAAACAGACTTCCGGAACGGATTAAGTTCGAGAACCAAGGTACCACTGTATTTGGTGCTTTTTTCCCCTATTTATTTTGCATTTTTGTTTTTGAGACTTTTTCGGATAATTTGCTTATGTGACTGTGTGGAACGCAGTTCAGCTACTGATTGATTGATTGATTGTGTGACTGTGGGAATCGATAAAAGCCCCCGATCCAAACAATGACTATCATCAGTGCAGGTAAGGGGGGGAAATTATCATCTACAATCCTGTCTTCTTTATTTTATAGTACAGCACATTGATTATTGCTTTCATTTTATGGATCAATGGTCTTGTTAGATAGTAAAATTCACGTTAAATTGCTGCTTCAGGGGTTGTTTTTAAAAGTCTGGTACAGATTAATCTGTTTTTCACTACTTTCTATGGGAAAGCTTGCCTTGGTTTTGGAACACTTTGGTTTTGGAAAGGACTTCCAGAACAGATTAAATTTGAGAACCAAGGTACCACTGTATATATAATTGAATGGGGGGTTATGCAGGGGAACCCTTTTAGACTTTCTTTTCTTTTTTTAAGGAAGCTGCTGAAGAATTTCCTAATTAAACTGAGACAAGCGTTCTTGTATAACTTACCTGCTGCTGGAAATGTTGGCTAGACAATGGAAATGCTGACAGCCCCTTCATTGCTTATAATTATATGGGAGCTATTTTCACGAAAGCTTTGTCAGGATTTATTCTCCCCATACTTTCAAGTGTTACCAATACAATTATGATAATTCGGTGCAAGCTCTGTCTTTGTCAAGTGGGGGCAAAAACATAGCTAATAGCAAAACTGAAAGCACAAATCATTTGAATTTTAAAGCCAGGAGGTTCTTCATGGGGCGCTAAAGCCTTTTCTGTTTATGCGAGATCATCTTGCACAATATAAATATGCACTTGAAGCCTGCAGCGTGGAAAGTGGCAGGCTCGCCAGTGCCACCAACTCCTTCTTGGACTTTATTGCCACACCAGCATTTTCAGGTCACCCTGGGCAAAACTTGGTTGATAATTCGAAGTACCAAATTCACTCATCATACCAGGCATGTATGTTGGGGTGGTCCATCTGAATATGGCCTCGGCGTGGAAAACAGTCCAGTGGTACCTCAGGTTAAGTACTTAATTCGTTCCGGAGGTCCGTACTTAACCTGAAACTGTTCTTAACCTGAAGCACCACTTTAGCTAATGGGGCCTCCTGCGGCTGCCGTGCCACTAGAGCACGATTTCTGTTCTCATCCTGAAGCAAAGTTCTTAACCTGAAGCACTATTTCTGGGTTAGCGGAGTCTGTAACCTGAAGTGTATGTAACCTGAAGCGTATGTAGCCTGAGGTACCACTGTACATGCAAGGCTCAGCTGCATGTGAAGGGGAGAGCAAATGTGGTACAGTTGTGTACAGGATCAAAACTGGGGAGATTTGGGACCAATTCCCTAGTCGGCAGTGATATTTGCCCAGGCTGTAATCCTAAATGTACTAAGGGCCGTCTTAAGCATATCCGGCGCCGTGGTGCAAAGTTCCCCCTGGTGCCCCCCCCTTTCCCAGAGTTTTTTTAGGGAGGACGGCGCTGCCGGTGGGGCTGGAGGAAGCAGGCAGTGGCTGTAGGGCGGCTCCTCCGGTGGGAAAGAGGCAAAGGCTGGACGTGGCGCCTCCTGGCTCAGCTGACCGCTTCGTGCCATGGTGGCTACAGCAGATGGAGGCTCCGGGCACGGCGCTGCTTCGGTACGGCATGGCAGAGGTGGGCGAGGGTGGCGAGCTGATGCCGGGAGGCGCCGCGTCCAGCCTCCGCCTCTTCCCTGGCACCCTCTAGAACTTGGTGCCCTGGGGCCCCACGCCACTAGCCTCTGTGGGTAAGACCCCCTGTAGGGGGAAAACCCATTGAACACAGACAGATTTGCTGCTGAGTAGTACTATTTAGGATTGAACTCTCCATGAACATGGGCAAGAAGAGAATGCTGGATAAGCAAAGTCTTATCTAGTTCAGCACCACTTCAAGAAGAGGTTAGAAATGGAGGCTGCCAGGATAGGGTTCTCTAAAATTGTCAATGGTGGCAAAGAATGTTGAGCCCCCATTGATTAGAGTTTCATTACTCTGTGATAGGTAAAGGTAAAGGGACCCCTGACCATTAGGTCCAGTCGTGACCGACTCTGGAGTTGCAGAGCTCATCTCGCTTTATTGGCCAAGGGAGCCGGCGTACAGCTTCCGGGTCATGTGGCCAGCATGACTAAGCCGCTTCTGGCGAACCAGTGCAGCGCACAGAAATGGCGTTTACCTTCCCGCCAGAGCGGTACTATTTATCTACTTGCACTTTGACGTGCTTTCGAACTGCTAGGTTGGCAGGAGCAGGGACCGAGCAACGGGAGCTCACCCCGTCGCGGGGATTCAAACCACTGACCTTCTGATCGGCAAGTCCTAGGCTCTGTGGTTTAACCCACAGCACCACCCACGTCTCTTACTCTGTGATAGGTAAAGGTAAAGGTACCCCTGCCCGTACGGGCCAGTCTTGACAGACTCTAGGGTTGTGCGCCCATCTCACTCTATAGGTCGGGGGCCAGCGCTGTCCGGAGACACTTCCGGGTCACGTGGCCAGCCTGACGAAGCTGCTCTGGCGAGCCGGCACCAGCGCAGCACACGGAAACGCCGTTTACCTTCCCGCTATAAGGCGGTACCTATTTATCTACTTGCATTTAGGGCTGCTTTTGAACTGCTAGGTTGGCAGGCGCTGGGACCGATTAACGGGAGCGCACCCCGCCGTGGGGATTCGAACCGCCGACCTTTCGATCGGCAAGCCCTAGGCGCTGAGGCTTTTACCCACAGCGCCACCCGCGTCCCCTATTCTGTGATATATTACTGCTAATAATTCCCATGGAAAAATACCAGCGCTGCCCATGGTAAGACAAAGAAATTGATATAGTTACTTTCCCCACTTTGTTGTTGTTGTTACGAAACTAGAGAGCTACAGATCATTAGGCTGTAATGTGCACTAGGTGCCTTTGGGGTCTTCTGAAAGGGGGGAAAAATGAAAAATGTTCTAATTAGAGCTGGGTCAGTGGTAGAGCCCAAGGTTTCATTGCTGCATGGATTGGGAAAAGTTGGATATGGGTAGTGATAAAATGGTTTAAAAAAAAAAGTGGAAGGGAACATTGAAAGGAAAACGGTTCACCTATTATTATTACAGATGTGGTTGAAATACACTTCATAGCTGGAGAGGTGCTCTGAAATTGGCTGGAAATATGATATCTCTGAGTGATCTACTGATATGGATTTTATTACACCATTGGATTTATGCTCCTTGAATTTGCTAAGCAGATTTATTCAGTTTCCTTCCTGTCACATTTTGTGATTTATTAGCTCATGGTTTCATTTCTCCTTGGGAGTCAGACATTCCATTTTCAATCTCTCAGGGCAGAACCAGATGTTACAAAGGGAAGAGGCCCACTAATGAAAACACTACACTGCCTCTCTTTTCCCTCAGTAACATCTGGATGTGACATCGCCATGTGTGCCACGTCCCCCAACTTTGTGAGTAGTAGTGTCACATCTAATGTCTAAATGCTAGCTTCACTTCTCAAAGTGACATGGCAAACTTGTAACCCTTCAGGTGTCACTAAACTGCAACTCCCATCAGCCCCAGCTAGCACAGTCAATGGTCAGGGCTGATGGGAGCTGATGGGGGTCAATACTACAGGTTCCCCATCCCTGTCTCAAATTGTAGGCAGGGGGGCACATGCACAAGCTCCACCTCCAATGTCCCTGGGCACTCAGGCTTTTACACACACACACACACACACACACACACACACACACACACCCAATAAAATAAACTCATGGACCCCTCTCAGAATCTGATGAAAGCTATGGAGTGGCTGGGGAAATCCAGCCAGATGGGTGGGGTATAAATAATAAATTATTATTATTATTATTATTATTATTATTATTATTATTATTATTATTATTATTATTATTATTGATCTCCTCCCCAGAAATATGCACATGAACACAACATTTTGCACACAATTTTATTGCATGGAGGGGAAAATTTGTGTCTGGTTCATAGACCCCAGAAGCCCATCCATGGACCCCAGGTTAAGCACTTCTGTTTTGGATCTTCTTACTGCAATTGGAAACCCTGCTAAGATGGTGTGTGTGCCCTAGCCACAGTTTAAGGCCTTGTGTGTTCAAGCAAGTGCAGTTTACATTTTCCATTCCTTTCAGTGCAGTGGGGTAGGAGAGATGGGGAACAAATTCACATCCAGCAACCAATGCGCCCCTTTGGTTTCAGATAGTACATGGGTAGTTGTTTTATAGTGTGCTACTAGTTTTTTTTTATCGTGTGCCATTCTTGGGCTTCTCTATCGCTCTCTCTCCTCACAACAAGTTTCTAATTTAATTTAAGAGGCTACAGGGGCAAAGAAAGAAAGAAAAACCCACCCGAGGGAACAGGGAAGTTCACCCACCTCAGATCACCATCTTACTCAAATGGTCCTCTGTTGTGGGGGGCCTTCCCCATATGCAGCTTTTGCTCCCGAAGACTCTTTAATTTCTCCCCTGTTCAGTGTTAATTGAATGGGGAGAGCTTTAACTGGCTGCAGGGACAAAAACTGGGTGGGGAGAAACACACTGAGCTCTCATGAAAGACCCTTCAGGTAAACTGATACATCTTGGTGAAAAGGCTTTCAGAACATCCTCATGTATATTTTTTGTTCCTGAAGAACTGCCAAGTCATCCATTACATTTTGAGAGAGATGCATTTTGGCAACTGGAAGCCACACATGGTGTCAGAGCTGTCAGTGTGCTCCGCCTTTGGCTGCCAAAGACCCACAATCCCTGGCTTACAGAAGCTTTTTCTTGGCCACGAAATCTCTGTTTCTCTTGCTGCTCCAAAGCCTTTCTCAGGCACGGAAGTCATGCCTCCTTCTCTAGCTCAGACTGAAATCCAAGTCCTGGAATTATTTTGGAGCTTTGATGCAAGGTTCACAATCCTTTGAACTTAGATTCCAGACGGAGCCCTTGAAAACTTCACTAGGATACCTAGTTTTAATGGGAAGGGTGGTTTTCTATGACAAGCTGAGAAGATGCAACTTAACTCATTTCAGAGAAGCTTCTGAACTGTGCTCTGATTCTTACCATTCTGTCACTGCCTGCCGAAGCTGGATTTGAGCTGATAGGCTTGAATGTTCAGCTCTTTCAACGAATGAAAGGTACTGATTAACTCAACAGATTTTTAGCTATTAGAGCCTGCCCTAGCAATTATGTGGCAAATTAGGAAAGCTACAAAAGGTCCGCTGTGTAAATAGCTGGGGTTTGAAACTATTTCTCAAAATTATCTGTGAGTAACACAGGCTTTTCCAGTTGCTAATTGAATAAAAACTGTGCTTATAAACCTCTAAGTGTTGCATTGCATGGTATGCTTTTATTAATTTCTGGTTATGGCAGGGGACCACTATATTTATGAAAGAACTGCCATCTCTACTGAGAGTGTTAACAGGGTTGCAAAGACACCCAAACAACATGTATCAGAATATGTGTGTTGGGGAGTAGAGGATGGATGTTCATGAATGAAAAGCAGTGGACAATTTGATGAAGCAATCCAAAAGTGATGTCTTTTCCACATGCAAATGTGCCTGTTTTACACCTCATACTAGAGCAGGTTACATATAACCAATATTGATGTATAGTGGCCAGAAAATTGATAGACCTACAGTGGTACCTTGAGCTACAAACGCCTCAGGTTACAAACACTTCAGGTTACAAACTCTGCTAACCTGGAAGAGTTAGCTCGAGTTGAGAACTTTGCCCGAGGATGAGAATGGAAATTGTGTGCCGGCGGTGCAGTGGCAGCAAGAGGCCCCATTAGCGAAAGCACGCCTCTAGTTAAGAGCAGTTTCAGGTTAAGAACGGACCTCCGGAACGAATTAAGTTCATAACTAGAGGTACAACTGTATTGCATTTGTGAAGGACAACAAAAACAGGATGGCTTTGAAGTACATGACAGACTCAGTACATGGTGCTGGCTTCATGAACCATGGTGAGATACTATTTGTGCAAGGCTGCACACTACAGCATTGCACAAGAAAATAAAATAAAAACAAAAAACCCCAAAACCCAAATCCTTATTCCGCTTCAGCAACCTTTTGTGCAAAGGAAAGGAAGAAAGCTGCTAGGCAGCCCATCTATAAAGCACTGTACAAACTGTATTTTCATGCTCCTTGGGTCTTTTTTGGATGCAATCCAACAATGTACAATGTGTGTGTTTGAGGGCAGCTTGCAAAGTGAAGGAATGTGGGGCTAGATGTTATCTGGAATGGGTGGGCAGTTATAGGGATTATGAGACACAATAGTTTATAATCCCCAGTGACATTTTAAAGAGGTGTGTACAAAGTGGGGGAGCGGAATGGATAAAGATGCAATTCTTTGCAATGTCAGAATGGTTAGTCATGCATCGGGGTGGGGGAAACCAACCAGTGAACGAGAATAAAGTAGCATTGGCAGTGGTGACCATTTCTGAGTATGCCACGTTTTTGTCCATTTTCTCCTTGCTTGACTATGTTCTTCTTGGGACTGATCCAAATATGTGGAAATGGACATGGTACAGTCCTCTCCATCTCTGGTTTTTGTTTTCCCTTCTCCCCTTTACTCCACCCTGGTGTTTTCCTAATATGGAAATATTCAATACATTAGTAGTTGTGCTTTAGCAGATGCTTATCTACAGTGTTTGACATCTGAATCACAGGGCTACCGGCAAGCACGTCAAGGGGGTGTGTGCCTTGATTTGGGGCTCCTTGCACAGGCTGAACTTTGCTTGAATCAAATAACCTTCTTCCACATAAACCTTAGGCAGTGTACCAACAGGATTGTCCCATCTCAGAAACTGCACATTTGTATCTTAAAGATGTATGCAAGATGAAAAATAATGTTAGATCCAGGTCTGCGTGGAAGGCAAGGTGATTAGGACAAGAACAGTCCAAAAGGAAACACTCCTAAGCATGGGAAAATGAACTATGGCAAAGTAACCTCTACCACTGACCTCAATTTACAGTTCTCTTAATTCTTGTTTTAAGGAAGAAATAAATGAAAGGATTGTTATTCAACCATAAACACATTAAGGTAAACAGGAGTTATATGAAATGACCCCCAAGGCTGAGAAGCCCTGTTTTGGGGCAAGCTAGGTTTAAATAAATAACTGTACTAACAGGGCACTGTTGCTATTTTATGGGAAATGAGATGTTTAGGGATTTCTGGACAATGAGAGAAACCCATGGCCTTGTAGTAAGCCTGTGTCCCAAGCCTGTAAATCATGTTTTCATTGGACATCAACATTTCCCCCACACATAAACTGAAACACAAACAATGGGCATGACCCAGTAGCCTCAAGTCCACAACCTTGGGTCCTGGAGAAGAGATGGACAGCAGGCCTGCTTGGGATACTTTGAAATTAAATTAGAAGAACTTGAATAAGAAATAATTCTCAGTAGGGTTTTGCATCAAGTGGAAGACTCAGGACAGTCAAAAGAACAGAGTTCTTTGCACAACAGGGAGTTCAACTGAGAAATTCGCTTCCAGTAGCCGTAGTGATGGTTACCCAACCTGGATCGCCTTAAAAGAGGATTGGACAATTTAATGGAGATTGATGTCATCACTGGCCATTTCTACCTCTGCTGTCAAAAGCTGGGAATCACAGGTGCAGAAAAGGCTTTGGTGCTCAGGATCTGCTTTTGGGCTTCCTATGGGCATCTGGTTGGAGGGGCTGGAATTAGATGGAATTAGATCCAGGAACGCTCTGCCTGTGAAGTGTGTTATTATTATTATTATTAAAATTGCATTTTATGAAATCTCTCTAACAAACGAAGACAAATTCATGTGTGTGTCTCTAGAATTCCGTGTTAAGGCTGTCAATTCAGAATAGACTGGGAACTGGGTCTTCAGAGTTTTCTCTCATGTTGTCATGCCTACTAAGGTTACGCAGAGCTTGTGATACCATTTTTGGGACCTGAAGCAGAAGTCAAAGAGTTGCAGTCACAACAATCCAGTTGCTTGGGAAACACTTTTATCACAGTGTTTATCATTCCTTCCCCAACAAACACAACATTTCCATATTTATTAAAATGGCATTAAGTGGGTGACAGAAAAGAAACAAAAACACAGAGTCTTTTGTATTTGGTGAAATATACAGAAACAGAGGTTAGAAAACATGCAAGAAGGTGTGTGAGAGAGAGACTTTTTCCAAAGCGTGTTAGTTATCATGGACAAAATTCAGTCAAAAGTGGGATGCAACATATCAGGAGTCTGTTCCGGGGAAACAAAAGTAAAATGGCCTCCGGGTTGGTTGGTTTTTAAAACACTGTTATCTTAAGAACTTAACAACATTCTTTCTTTTAAGAAAAAATAAAATATGTAACAACAAGCAAGAAGACAAAACACATCAAAAATGGGAATTAAAAAAAAAACAAATCTTCAAAAGAAGACAAGAAGTAAAAAAAAAAAAAAGAGGGGAGAAAAAAGATTTTTCAAGGGGGGGGGTCCTTGTCATGCAAATCAGTTTGGCAGGGGGAAAAAATACCTTCATCCTCTGCACCTTCATTATCACCTAAATCATCTGTCTGTTTCTTTGTTAGGGGACCTAGGATTGAGAACGGAGAAAATGGAGGAAAAAGACAATTCAAGAATATACAAGACTGAGGGAAAAAAGTAGTCAATATTAAACTTCCAAGGACGTTTCAAGAAAAACCACTCGTGGGGACAGGAGTACTCTCAAAAAAAGGATTTTTCAGCAAAATATTCCCTATAGATATATATATATATATATTCCATACAAACATCTAATGTAAAAAACCAAATATGCACACCATAAATTATATTAAAATTAATGAACCAACATCCAATATTTCTTTTTGGAAAGAAACCCAAAACATACCCACCATATTTAATAACATTGAGGAAGCAATTTAATCTATTTAATCTTTTAGTTCGTTTCTCTAAAAAATTAAACCATTTAAAAAATCTTGTTCTTGGTTTCGATGTAGGAGATACCTGATTATAATTTTTAAAACAAAAACAAAACAGGCCTTTACAGTGAGTTCCCTTCGAAAGAAATATTATGTGAAATGCAAATTGTTTTCGATAATTCCAGCCATGGTGGCTAATACATTCCAAGGATAATCATGTCCTAGATTTTGTTCAGTACATCCATTAATTTGTAATTTATTACAACCTTGGATAGAAGAATGTTTTCAAACCTTTCGATACCTGCTGACATATTTGTTAAAAATAACAAGGTTTCAAAATGGGATTCAAACCCGGATACTGGAAGGGTTCCTTCCACAGAGGTGATTACAGTCTCAGCAGGTCACGGTATTATCATACAATCGATTCGTAAGAATAAAGGAATTAAGACTTAGTATCATTCCATGCTCAGGACAGCAATACTATTAACAAGTGTTAGGAGATTAATCTTACTTTGCAAGGGGGGGGGGGGGAGAATGGCTACCCTTCTCCTCAAGCACACAGCATAGTCAGTAAAATGCTCCAGAAGGAAAGTCAAAGGCCATCAGAGAACACCATTTCCATATGCCATGTATTTTCACACTTTGAAGCACAAAACAAAAGCAGCTGAAACTCAGCATTATATATTTCTTTTTTTCTCCTCGAACAAGCACAGCTCCATGACATTCTGTAATCTGCATGCAAAACACACACACAGACACACGCACACCCTCCCCCCGCCGAAGTCAGTACAACTGCGAAACTTTTAAGTTAAAAAAGGCAGCCAAGCACACAGCTGAAAAGGAAGGGGGGGGGAATCTCATGCATAAAATAACAGTAGAAGGAAACAAGAGAGGAGATGAAAGGTTCGTGTTGGTACCTAGAGCATGGGTAGGCAAGAGGCATGCATCGTCTCACAGAAAAGTTGAAACATTTGTATTTTAAAAGCTCTGCTTCTTTCGACTTTTTTCCCCCTCTCTCTCTTCCGAGTGACTGCATGCTAGCACATCAACCCCGAAATCTGCACTGTGGAAAAGGACGCTACCTTTGCATCTAGCAAGTTATATGGAAATTGGACGGCTGAGTTGAAGGTCTCTGCGAGAAATATAACCAACCCATGAGTGAGCATGAGACTTTTTACTTAGAAATAAAAGCAAAACAACCTTCTTGTACAACGGGAGGGAAAACACCTACAAGGTGCTGGAAGTCTCAAACCATGTATCTCACGCTATGCACATCTACCATATCTTGTCAAAAGCAACTGTCTGGTGCTCTCAGCGCTACCAGTTGAGATGGGCAGAAGGTGGGATTGCAGATACAGAATACCGATAGGCTTCTTATGAAGGTGCCACCTTTGGCCTGAGATATTCAGCTAAACAACAACTTCTTCTTCTTCTTCTTCTTCTTCTTCTTCTCCTCCTCCTCCTCCTCCTCCTCCTCCTCCTCCTCCTCCTCCTCCTCCTCCTCCTCCTCCTTTACAAAAATAACAGCTGCTATGAACATACAAATCTGCCTTCGACTGAGCCATATCCTTATTGGTTTAGCACACTGTGGTCTACTATGGATGGTGGAAGCTCTCTGCGGTCTCAGGCAGAGATCATTCCTAGCACCCAAGAGACTGAACCAGGGTCTGAACCTGGAATGTCCTGCATGCAAAAATGTCATAGTCAATTTATTTACCTACCACATCCCCCCCCCCCAATGCATCTGGGTTCAAGCGGTGTGCAATATCTCAACCGAGATATGAAAACTAAGAGCTAAATGGCACCTTAAACCTGGGTTATGGGCACAACAACGGAATGTCCAGGCGCACCTTTTTATAAGAATGCAAAGCTGGAAATGAATGAACTGCAGCTAAAATATTATGTTCGTTTTTCACCTGGTCTAGTCTTTCCCCTGCCCACCCCCCTAATATTCTTCAGAGGGTCTCTTCTCCAGATAGCAGCTGGAAGTGGGGAGGCAGAAAAAGGTCCTCCTTTCCTTCCACTCTGCAGTTTCAATCTGAAATCTTAGGCGCAGCACTGCACCCAGAGCTCAGGAACTGTTCACGCTAATGAAATTCCCTGTCGCAAAAGGCGCCTAGAACAATGGGAGTTTCGAACACTGCAAGTGGTTCACACACAAAAAAAATCTGAATAGCACAAAATAAAGCTGTGCCGTGCAGGTCATCAGTCTTGAGAGCCAACCTAGACAGCATGGCCATTGCCTCCTCATCCTCTTGCTGCTACACCTATATGGGTTGGCTGTGCTTGGACCTGTCATTTCAAGAATTCACTTTGTGCCTCCTCTGCTTTGCTGTGCTCTGTCACCGACATGACCCTTCTCTAAAAACAGACACAGCTCCCACTCCCTGACCCTGAAAACCAAATTTTTCTCCAAACCATTTTTTTAAAAAAGTGATCTTTTAGGAGGTCACGTAATCGAAATTGCACATTACCAGTTACATCATGAACCCGAGAAAGTGGGCTAATTCATACGCAAAACAAAGACTTTTCAGCCTCCACAACGCTGATTCAGAGGAGATTTCTCTTCTTAATCAAGAGACTCTGCCAGGTCCAACCTCCCACCAGGACAAGCTGATGATTCTCATTAGTGCTAATGGGAAAATGGACCCACATGGCAGTTTGGGGGAGAAAGAGCATTTTGCATCTCATCAAGGCGCTATTGCAGAAACAAGAGAACCACTGTACATGAGTGGGGAATTCCTAATGAACTCTGAACTCATTTAATTTCTGTGTGCTGCTTGGTCTACCATTACTAAAAACATAAGTCATCCCTTTTAATCTAGCTTTAAAGCCACCAGTGTTAAAAAAAAAAAAAAGGAGGACGTGCCACATTTTAACCTTTCATGAATTTGATGGTGGCGCCTGCAGGAACACATTTAAAAATGCCTAATCACATGGGCAAGACATCTCTGTAGCCATATGGGTGGATTTTAATTATTTTGGAGCACACAATTATTTTTCCATTTAATGATGCAGCAAAGCAGACATTTGTATTCTTTTAAAAGGAATGAAAGTCTTGTCCAAAAGCTGTGCACGGTCAGACAGAAAGAAGTTAAATTGCACTGAGCCTTATCTATCAGCTGCTTTGCAAACAGAATAACCTAGCAGGCACTGTTTTTAATCAGCGCTTCTCCCTTACGTTCATGACTATCCATTCCCATACCTCATATAAAAAGGAAATTAATATTTACAACAAAACTGCCATAGCCTTTAAATTTAACTAACTCCAACAGGAAAGATAAGCATTCGGAAAGTTTTTTGGTGTCTGGGTTTTGGAAGCAAAGACGTCATTGGAATTTACTCAGAAAGCAATGGCCAAAAAAACTGAACAAGCTTACTTGGGAGTAAGCCTGCAACCCTGTGCATGCTTGCTTAGCCTGCAGTCCCAGTTAGCCTCACAGAGCTTTGTCTATCTTAACAAGCCTTTGTTATTAATCACATGTTAACAGTAAAGTAAAGGTAAAGGGACCCCTGACCATTAGGTCCAGTCGTGTCCGACTCTGGGGTTGTGGCGCTCATCTTGCTTTATTGGCCGAGGGAGCCGGCGTACAGCTTCCAGGTCATGTGGCCAGCATGACTAAGCCGCTTCTGGCAAACCAGAGCAGCGCACAGAAACGTCGTTTACCTTCCCGCCAGAGCGGTACCTATTTATCTACTTGCACTTTGATGTGCTTTCGAACTGCTAGGTTGGCAGGAGCAGGGACCGAGCAACAGGAGCTCACCCTGTCGCGGGGATTCGAAACACCAACCTTCTGATCAGCAAGTCCTAGGCTCTGTGGTGTAACCCATAGCGCCACTCGCATAGTCACTGCTAAATCCACCATGTTAACCATACCTTTCCTCAAAATATCACAGGGCAATGAATATGCTGTAAACCAGATGAGTGTAGCCAATGGGTTTCAAAACCTTGGTGAGTTAGGAACCTTCCCTCCATGTAAAGACAGGCTATGGTGGATTGAGCAGGCGAGACCAATAATGGGTCCAATGGTCAAGAGGCTTCTATGCATGCTGTAGATGGAAGTGAGGGACAGATGAGGCCCATCAAATTGGAAGGTAGCCCATCTAGGAGATGGAAAACTCTTAGCCTAAACCTCTGCTGTCTTGTGGAATATCTTCAGGAGAAGAAAAAGCTAAGGAGTAAACACTACACAAATCTGGAGTTGTGAAGACGTTTGGTGCCAAGCGTATTGCTCTGATTTTTATTTTTATTTTGGATCCCATCAGTGAGTCCAAGAGGGGGATCTTGTCATCTGGGCAGCCCAGGACCTCCACACACACTGCCCATGTTTGCACCCATGTTTGGTGCTGCTAACACAGTAGTTTGACTTCACACTCCATTGTCTCTTGAGATAGATGGATGCCAGTAAGGGGAATGTACATGCAGCTGTCCCATTTTATCCAAACGACAACTTAAATTAGGCTGTAGAACTGTGGCTCTTGCACTAGTGGATGGGCGACTTTGAATGTTGCACAGCAGAGGAATACAGCTAAATTTATGCTAGCAGAAACACATTCTGCAACAGGTTGCAGAATTTAATATGCAGCAAAGTTAACATCAGCCTGTTTATGTAACAATGGTCCACTGGTGCAAAACATTTCACCAGTGGAGCCACAGATGATGATGATGATGATGATGATGATGAAGATAGCAATGATAAATGTTACATTGCGCTCATGAGAATAGACTGTTTGGGTGAGAGAAGAAAAGAGAAAATCAGCAATGCCCTCATATCTGATAAGGTAATCTCAAGAGAAGGCTACTAAACACTTACTGGATGGCAGTGAAAAACCTCATCTGCCTGTATTGAGGACAACAATGCCAAAACAATAAAAATGAGACGGGTCAGTTTTAGGACTGAGCTGTGACATTTCTAACTATGCAGGTGGGAACTCCATAGCATTTTACTCTCCCGAGTTACCTCCTTTCCTTCTCACTTGCAGGAGCACTCCAACCCATAATCAGAGTTAATTAAGCTAATTGCTGGCTGTGACAGTATTATTTCACTATGCTTTGCCCAACCCCAAATATCCTTTGTTCTTCTCCTCCACCACCCCCTGTATCAATAGCCAGCAGAAGAATAAGCTATAAAGAACCAAGTCTTGCTCCCACCTCTCTTCTCCTTCAAACCTATACTAGATGCAACATTGTCTTACACTGAATGTAACTAAGAGGCTCGATGATTTAAAGAGAGAGAGAGACATTGCACGTTCTTTTATAAATCAAGAAAATCCTTAATAAAAAAATACTTCAAGAGAGAGCGCAAAGGAGGATTAAGGAAATATGATGAGGCATGGGAGAAACTTTATACGCTGCAGGAAGCGACAAGTGAACTCCTGAGTTGTGCCTGAACATTATTGTCATTTTGAACTTTTGCTCTAACTCAGGGAGGGAATTTGCACACTTTCCCTGGGATGAAATGCACAAGCAGCAATTTCTGCATCTCGCCATGAGGGAGATGACCAACTGCTCCTTCCGCATGTTATGTAAATGGCGGTGAAACGGACATGCAAACCATCTTGCACATTTGCTTCAAGACACTTCCTGCAAAATGCATGTGAGCCTATGAAGCTGCCTGCTTCCAATCAAATCAGACCTTTGGTCGATCTAGCTCAGAATTTGACAGGCAGGAGCTCTTCTGGGATCAAGGCAGAAGTCTTTCCAAGAAGCCCTTTCTGAAGAGCCAAGGCACAAAACCTGGGACCCCTTTGCACGGAATACACATGCTCCTACCAAGTCAATCCCTGGTTGAGACAGCTAAGTGACAACGGCTCCCCCTCACCTCCAACCCTGCTCTCCTGTCTTTGCGACCAAGACAAATTCAGGTTTTCCCATCTCTGTACATTTCCCTATCCCTTCATCTCTGTGCCAGATAACATTACACACACTGAATTGCTGTCTGCCATGCATCTGTTAAAAATGCAGGAGTTCTGCTGGGAGAAAGCAAAGCTGAATAGAACAGTGTGGCACATGGAGTAGGCAACCTGGTTTTACACCCTAATACAGTGGGGTGGGGTGGGATCAACCATGCCTGCCGATTCTGGACAGCAGAAATCACATGGGGCCCACTGCTGCCCCAGCCCATTCACAGAGCAGTCAAGCTGCCCAAAAATAATTTGGGGGTTTGCTTGTTTGTTTTGTTTTGCTTGCAGCAAGGAGAGAGCAGGTAAGGAAGGAGCGGATGCCTTGACAGCCCTGTCTCTTGAAGAGGGCAGAGGGTCAGTCTGCACTGTCCTGCGTTTCAGGTGTGATTATTTCTCAGGTCATCACCGCAGTTGCTTGCATCATACACTGCTTTCCCACAACTATGCTTTGAATATATCCAAGAGAAGGCCTTGGAACCTTGGTGTGAAACTTATCTCCCCCTTCTGAACGCCATTATACTGGATGCAACCAGAAGTGGCTGCAGACAGGGTGGCGTTGCTCAGGTTGCTATGGGTTACCAAGAAAGGGAGGGGAAAGGCAACAGGGAGCCTATTAGGACCACAGCAAGCAAGGAGGGAAGTTTTTAATCCTTTTATCCTTGAACCTATAGAATCATAGAATTGTAGCATTAGAAGGGACCCTGAGGATCATCTAGTCCAACCCCCTGAAATACAGGAATATGCTTCTGTCCCTTACTGGGATCGAACCTGCAACCTTGGGATTATCAGACCATGCTCTAACCAATTGAGCTATCCAAGCTTGAAGACCCACCTGCTTTAACTGTTTTAATTGCTGATTGTGCTGTTTTACTGCACCATCTAATTTGTGAAATTTTATGTTAACGTTTTGATGGGATTGGGGTGTTTATGTGTTTTACTTATATGTTGTTGTGGTTTGGGAAATGGTTTTATACATGCAAACTGCTTAGGAGATACTTTGGCAATTAAGCTATTTTTCTCTGTGCATGTGCTCCTGCAGAAAGAGGGCAAATGGGTGATTGGGCTAGCTGAGATCATCTATGTGACTTATGTAGAAGGCATTGCTTGGGTTCTCGGTTTGGCCTTGTTTAACACCACTAGCTTTGCCATGCAGCTCAGTGTGCATAGTACTTGCATCCAGTACTTGATTCCTGATTGGCTGGGATCACTTTGGAAAGGAGAAGGATGCCCTAACCCAATCTTTCACAAAGATACTTGTCATTAAAATCCTCAGCCTTCTCACAAGATAGGGGTGGTTTTATTTATGATGGGGTGAGTTGGTCAAAAGTGTAATAGGTGAACATTTGACACAGGTCTACTGCAAGATTTTGTGGTGAGTCCAGGACTCTACCCTGGTGTCTTTTGAATGGTTCTGGGAGGGATCCTATGATTTTTGGAAGCTTATCAAGTGTTCCTTGTTGAGATCACTAACTGTGAACAAGCATGCCCAATAAACATCTTGCCCGCCAATATTGGACTTCCCCTGTAATGCACAATCACAGAGTAACACTGAATGTGAGATCTCATAAACCTCATAGTCCTTTACAGAGCTTAGCAGACCTATGACAGCCAGGTAGATGTGGAAATCATTCCTTGATGCTAGCAGCTTTGGGGACTGCTGCTCTATCCAGTTGGCTCATTCACAAAACACTAGGCAGAACAGCTTCAGCAGAAATACAAAAGCAGCATGGCTAGAAGACTTGAAGAATCCAGATATATGCCAGGAACAGACATTTGCTTTCTGAGATGCCTTCAACACTATTGCAACATGTATTTTGAAGGCTTTTTTTGGCTACCAGATGATGCTGTGCGTCTGACATCTCTTTGGCTACCTGAAGCTTTTATGATGAGCAGAGCTTTTCTGGAAAAAAGTGAAAGCAGCACACTCTCTGGCAAACCCAGCAGCAAAGCATGGAAGTGTGGCATGATGCCATGTTATCCGCACAGCTGCCTTCCCAACTCCCACCCTAAATTCAAAGCTGTTGTAGATTTCCCCAGCTGAAAATTCTGTTTCCTGCATTTCCTATGAAATGCTTGAAGTCACAAAGTCAGATTTTGCCTGAACAAAATCGCTCCACTCCACAGCCTGTCACATTGAGAGGCTTGTCTGTCCTCAAGACTTGATTACCTTAACACACTGTGGGAGGGGGGGCTGCCCTTGTATCTGGTCCAGAAGCTTCAAATAGCACAGAATGCAGTGGACAGACAGAGGAGCAGGCCACTGGCATCATGCTGCCCTTCTGCTGAGTTGAGCTGCAGTGGTTGCCGATTTGCTGTAGGGCCAGGTTCTAGGTACTTGTGTGAATTCACAAAGCTCTAAACATAGAGACATCATCTTGCCAACAAAGGTCCGTATAGTAAAAGCTATGATTTTCCCAGTAGTGATGTATGGAAGTGAGAGCTGGACCATAAAGAAGGCTGATCGCCGAAGAATTTATGCTTTTGAATTATGGTGCTGGAGGAGACTCTTGAGAGTCCCATGGACTGCAAGATGATCAAATCTATCCATTCTGAAGGAAATCAGCCCTGAGTGCTCACTGGAAGGACAGATCCTGAAGCTGAGGCTCCAAGACTTTGGCCACCTCATGAGAAGAGAAGACTCCCTGGAAAAGACCCTGATGTTGGGAAAGATGGAGGGCACAAGGAGAAGGGGACGACAAAGGATGAGATGGTTGGATAGTATTCTCGAAGCTACCAGCATGAGTTTGACCAAACTGCGGGAGGCAGTGGAAGACAGAAGTGCCTGCCGTGCTCTGGTCCATGGGGTCACAAAGAGTCGGACACGACTAAACGACTAAACAACAACAACAACAAACATATATGGGGTAAGGTACTTGAGGGTCGATTCCAAAAGATCCCGCCTGAGAAACGTCTTTGCCCCTGTGGAGACGGTAGCACTGAAACAGTGGCACACGTCCTCCTGTCTTGCACTCTCTATGAAGACCTGAGGAACAAGATCATCACCCCACTTGTACTAACCATCCCAGGGCACTCAACCACTGCCACAATGTCCTTTCTTCTATCAGATCAAAATGAGCAGATAACAGCAAAGGTTGCTAGGTTCATAGCAGGGGCAATCAGAATAAGGGCCTCTGACTGCTGATTCAGGACGTTAAATTGTGCTCTTATATCAAATTTCCCTTTCTGTGTATACTGTAATGTTTTATTGTTGCTATGGCCATTGGCTAATGTGAATAAAGTTTTTTTATCTCTCTATATGGGGTAAGGCGATTTTACAGGTAAACTGGACCCAAGTTGTTAAGGGCTTTACATACCAATAGTAACACATAGAACTTGGTCCAACAGCAAAATGGCAGCTGGTGCAGATGATCACTGGTGTTCTTTGCTAGCAACGCCTCAATCCTGCCAGCAATTGTGCTGCAGCACTCTGCACTAACTGCAGCAACTCGATCAAGTGTAATGGAAGCCCCACAAAGAGTGCATTGCAGTAATCTGGTCTTGAAGTAACCAATGCATTAACTACCGTGGCCAAGTTTTCCTGGCCCACTTCTGGCCGTAGCTGGCAAACCAGTCACAGTTGGTAAAAGCCACTTCTAGCCATACAGGTGTCAGGGACCGTGCTGAGGAGGGCTGCACTGAGGAGGAATGGTGGGAGCCTCTCCCTGCTCCGGATCAGGATCCTGAATCTTCCCAGGAGCAGGAGGACAGTATAGAATTGGAACAGTGGTTTGCAGAGGGACATAGTTCAGAAGACAGAAGCTGGGAAGTACTGGATGGGGAACAGCTAGGAGGAGAAGCACTGGGAGAGAGAGTTAACAGACTCACTTTCTCTGGAAAGTGTTCATCCGCTCAGCCCAAGGTCAAGAAGAGCAGATAAGGTGGCAGCACAGAAAGCACAGCGGTTACGAGATCAGGTTACAAGACACGGTATGACATGGGTGACTAGGGAGGAAGTGGGTGGAACCCTTAATTGGGAGCACCTTCATTCCTAGGAAATGGATTCTTTGTTCTCTCGCTGTGATCATTAAAGTTTCTAACTAGTAAGAAGTCTCCTTTCTCTTTGTTCTGCTTATCTACTGCTGAAGGGGGGAGGAAGTCGATTTCCTGAAGCCTGACGACAGGCTACCTGAGCCTGTAGTGACAGGGCTAGATCCAAAAGCACCTGCAAACTGTGAACCTGGTCCATCAGGGAGAATGGAACCCTCTCTGGGATAAGCAATTGACCAATTCCTCAGACACGGGAGCTACTCACCCACAGTGCCTCTGTCTTGCTGGGATTCAAGTTCAGCTTGTTTCCCCCTCATCCATCTCACCATTACATCCAACCTCTGTGCTTATTACCCATCTGCCCCCGCCCCGTATTTCAAGATCTAAATATCATAAGGTCCAATTCCTAAAGAGGAATTGCCTACTACCATGGAGGAGAGGTATATAATATTGGCACTTTCATTGCTTGCTTGCTGCCATTGTTGAAGTGCCATCTATGGTGATTGCTGCTCATTGGACTACCGGTGAGATTCACTACAGTCTTTGAGCAAAGTGCAGCTTGGTGTCAGAGATGCTGATTCAACATCTGAACAACTCCATCTGTCTAGAAGCACCCTTACAAAAGATTATTATTTTTTTCAATTTGAACTTCCCCCTGCACCTCGGCTGCCTGAAGACATCTATTTTAGCAGAGAGCAGCCGATATAATTACACTCTGTTTACACTGTATTCAAAAGGTAATGCATTAAGTACATGGCTGTAAGGCAGTTTTCTGTAAATACATCACTCTTAGATAATGGTATTAAACACAGACACGGGGGGGGGGGGGACCTTGAGTGCTACTGTAATTATGTTGGGATAATTTTTTATAGCACGGTGTTGTAACATGGGGGGAATTACTTGATCCCAAACTGAATTCCTTTCAACCCTAGACCTGGGAAGTGGGGCGGGGGCAGGGAATGAAACCATTTCATCTGCTGCATGAAAGCATCATCTGAAAGAAGTGTTTCTCTATTTAAAAAAAATCTGTTTATCGGAACTTCCGAGGTCAGTGCAGGATAAGAGGCAGCAGACTGTTGAAAGAACCATACCATAATGGATCTTTTCCCACACAGACATACACACCCTCTCTATATTGTTTCATATGGTCATGTTTTGTGTTATTTATATTCTGACTTTGTGTTGTGAACCCCCCTGAGTACAGTACAAGTACAGGAAGGTATACAAATTTAAGAAAATAATAATAATAATAATAATAATAATAATAATAATAATAATAATAATAATAATATCATAGAACTGTAATGCAGGAATCTCAGCCAAAGCATCAATGGCAGGTAGTCATCCAACCTCTGCTTAAAATCATCCCATGAAGGATGGTCCACCATCTCTCATGACAGTCTGTTCCACTGTCAAACAGCTCTTACAGCCAGAAAGTTCTTCCTGATGTTTAATTCGAATCTCTTTTCTTCAACCAGGCCTTGGGATGATTAGCATCTGTGATGGGTATGAGTTACTCGTGCGTAAACTGCCACC
Source organism: Podarcis muralis (assembly GCF_964188315.1). Lineage (NCBI taxonomy): Eukaryota > Metazoa > Chordata > Lepidosauria > Squamata > Lacertidae > Podarcis > Podarcis muralis. Next base: position 13,691,483 of record NC_135660.1, read on the forward strand.
TCTCTAGGCTGAATTGCCTTGTTAAACCGTTCTGACTGCACAGCCCATCTCAACGTGGCTGCCTCAGTCGCTAGCAGAATCCGTCAGTGGGCGTTTCTTAAACCTCTTCCAACATAAAAGCTGTTTGACTCCCAGTCTCCTCCTCCTCTCACTGCGCAGGAGTCTTCTGCGCAGGGAGGGCGTGGGTAGCGGAGGACCTGTGCTCTCCTCACTGATGTCCAGTGAAGAGTCCTGGAGCCCTCTCTCCGCTTCCCCCATCTGCCCCCCCTTATCCCTGGTGTTGCGCTGATTTCCTTCCCCCTCTACTGAGCTGCTTCTCCCCCTGTTGCTGGGTCCTTCGCCAGCATCATCTGGGAGCCTCCCCTTCGCCTCTCGCTCCGATGTCAGTTCCCTGACAGCATCCTATCTACCTTTTGTTGGTTCAGGTGTTTGTTCTTCTTTTTATTACATATTGTGTGTACTTTTATGTTGTTAACTGCCCCGGGATCTGCAGATGAACAGTGGTATACAAATTTAACATAATAGTAGTAGTAGTAGTAGTAGTAGTAGTAATTTGAAGACATCCTCCATGATACTGAAGTTCCTTCTATAATAGGAAACTATCAAATGTTTTCAGGCAGGAAGGAAGGCGAACGGGAAAGAGCATGCTTATTTCATCTAACTGTTCAAAGATCACAAATGCACATCCAGGTGCTGCAATTTGATTATTTCATGAATAATACAGCACCAGAATTCCCCCCCCCCCACACACACACACACAACACACACCCATGTTTGAATACTTCAATTTAACCTCAGTCGGCTTTCCATTTTCTCTTTCATGCCAGCGTGACACGGGGCAAGCTTCCTTACACCCCACCCTGCTATCTGCTGAAGGAAATGCTTAACAAGCCCAACGTGATATACGAATAATGAATGGGAGATATACTCAAATGTGATAGTGGGCGGATCTTTGCATAATTTGCTTGCACAAATGGTGGTGGTGGGGGACCTCTGTCTAATGCTCTAGGGTGGACCAAGGTGCCAGAGTGGACCAAGGGCGATCAACGAGGCACGCCCAGGTTCCAATGTGCATATGGCGCATTTTATGCTACCTGGAAATGTAAATAACCTCTCAAAATAGCCCAGTGTGTGAGAGATGATTTGCTCCCCCTGTTCAGTTTCCTCTTCATTACCTGAGGCACTCCTATGTTGAAGTTGCCCCCTTAAACATTTCACTGATACCCACCCTCATTTCCATTCTTAACAAAGGAGAGGTACCAAAAGCTTGTCTGCTCTTTTAGATATGGCAGCCATTTTGAGCTGTGCCACATCCCTGTGGTTGCCATTTTGTGTTATGCCATACCCCCCCCCCCCGATAGCAGCCATTTTGTGAACCGGACCAATAGTCCAACTAATGGTATATGGCATGTTCCTATGAATGCGCTGCATGGAAAGCATGGCCTTGGAGCCTCCGGTGGAAGAAATAAAATTTCACCTTTTCCACTGGAGCACTGTTTTAACAATGGTTCCTCTGCAATTATGAAAGGCCCACACTCCCTACTGCTCCAGCCCAGCAAGGCTTTCATTTGATTAAAGCCGCATTAACTTCTCTATGGATGAGTTAGCCATATGATCTGCTGATGTGTCCCTTTAATAAAGAAAATTATATTAACACACCATGAGGTATAAGAATTGCTTTATGTAATAGCTGCAGACATAAAAGCATTAAGCACATCATTAATAACCATCTGCCTTGGAAAACAGTGCCATGGGTAACATTGGGATCTCTTCTGTTTAGTACATAACCAAATCAACACTTTTTTTTCCTGAAGAAGGCTTGTATTTAAAAAGATTATCCCTCAAGGGCTTTATATTGGGATATAAAAGATGCCCAAGGGCTTCTATAAGCTTTTACTCAGAATCTTTATATGCTTTGAGGGAAGCTGTAAGAACCTCAGAAGTAGCCTGCTATGTAAGGGCTGAGACTCATGCTATCCAGGAAGTGATTGCAGAGGTGGACCTACATTTTTGGAGCCCGGAAGGTTGAACTGTCATGGGTCCCCCTTGGCAACCAGCAACAAGGTCTGGGTAACCACGGCTACCGTCTTCAATGGGATAGTTCCATGACAGATCACCAACTTTTATAACATCTGTGCTAAAAAGTTAAAAGGACCCCTGACCATTAGGTCCAGTCGTGACCAACTCTGGGGTTGTGGCGCTCATCTCGCTTTATAGGCCGAGGGAGCCGGCGTACAGCTTCCGTGTCATGTAGCCAGCATAACTAAGCCGCTTCTGGCTAACCAGAGCAGAGCACGGAAACGCCGTTTACCTTCCCGATGGAGCGGTACCTATTTATCTACTTGCACTTTGACGTGCTTTCAAACTGCTAGGTTGGCAGAAGCAGGGACTGAGCAACGAGAGCTCACCCCATCACGGGGATTCGAACCGCCGACCTTCTGATCAGTAAGTCCTAGGCTCTGTGGTTTAACCCACAGCGCCACCTGTGTCCTAAACATGTGTGCTACTGATTCTCAAACTTTGGGATGGTTGAAATAGATACAACAACAAAATAATCAAATGGAGTCATGCAACTCAGATTGGGTCTACTAGATCCATTATTTTTTTTACAGCAATGTGGACAAAAGTTGTTTTTGGGGCCCCTTCGGAATTAGGGTTCTGAAGCTTAAGATTCATTAGTTTCATGATCTGAACCTGGGTGATTGGGGTGCCAGATGCCAGAAATGTGACTCCTTCTCTTGCAAGAGTTTCCTGCCGCAAGCTCAGGCAACATTCCTATGGAAAGATGTAATCAAAGTTCAAGGGCACATTCCAGCCAGGCAAAGACACCCATGGTGGGAATGAAACAGTGAGGAGTGTGGTCTGAGGAGAAATCAAAGGGTCAATCTGAGAGGCCTGGAGGGCTGCACTCAACCCCATGACTGAGGTTCTCCATTCCTAAAGATTATGAGTCTGGATGTGCTTCATTCACCAATGGAAGGCTATTTTTGGTGACAAGTTCTTTGATCGTTTAGGAGAAAGCATGAAACAAAAACCCAATTGTTTGTTACAGATAGGTCCTGTAAGACCTATTGCAGTTGTTAAGAGTCGTCAACAGGCTCATCACAGCTATCTGCCAATCACCCATTCCCACCACCCTTCTGAGTAATACCCCTCCCCACCTTCTCACTATATAGAAGGATCTGGCAACTTCTGTTTCAGTGTATCTGAAGAAGTGTGCATGCACACGAAAGCTCATACCAAGAACTAACTTAGTTGGTCTTTAAGGTGCTACTGGAAGGAATTTTTTTGTTCCAATTGTTTGCTGATATGTATATCCCACTTCCTTCCCAAAAAGGAAATCCATGGCAGCATGACAGTTGTGACTTATGTTTCTAAAAATTAATAGAAACCCAGGAACATTAACTCAGAGCCAACAGACCGCCTGCTGGGTTCCAAAGGTGCTATGAAAGGTCTTTATCACAGAGTTAAGGGGAAAGTTGTGATGCTTTTGAATTATGGTTCTGGAGGACACTTGAGAGTCCCATGGACTCTGAAGGAAATCAGCCCTGAGAGCTCACTGGAAGGACAGATCCTGAAGCTGAGGCTCCAATACTTTGGCCACCTCATGAGAAGAGAAGACTCCCTGGAAAAGACCCTGATGTTGGGAAAAATGGAGGGCACAAGGAGAAGGGGACGACAGAGGATGAGATGGTTGGACAGTGTTCTCATAGCTAACTTGAGTTTGACCAAACTGTGGGAGGCAGTGGAAGACAGGAGTGCCTGGCATGCTCTGGTCCATGGGGTCTCAAAGAGTCGGACACGATTAAACAACAAGAAGTGATGGGGCCGGGGAGGCCTCCCTAGGGAGAACATTTCACAGTAGGGCTGCCATGGCCCAAACCACTACTTTTCTTTTTACTGTTACCCACCCAGGGAACATCAAAGCACACAGAGCAGGGCCTCTGATGCTGCTCTGCGATATACAGATTTACATATGAGATATTCATGCTTCAAGGTATCCCAGCCCCATCTCATTAAAGGCAAGTACCATCACAAATAAGCAGTATCTAAGTGGTTTCAAAGAGAAGAATCTACTCCAGCTTTCTCCTACCGCATTCAAAATCCCTTTCTTCTAAACATGACAATTTTCGATGTGGCATAGAATAGAATATATGAAAATGGGGAGAATGGCTATCCTCACCTCCAATGACCAAATTATAGACCTCTTTGCTGTTCAATTATAACTATTTTTCCAGGCATTCTGGTTTTGGGGTCATGCTCTTGAGACCTTAAGTATGCCTTCTTCTGCCAAGAACCACCATAGATTATTTTAAGCTGTTTCTTGGAAAGTGTGTCTGTAGTGTTGACTCTATGTGGATTTGAAAGAATTATTAAAGGCCATCAGCTGGTCTAGCTTTTACACTTTATTTATTAGAGACTCTCTAATGCTCTCCATCTTGTTGTGCTTCATCTGAGACAGAAGAAAGAGCGTACTTGATTTATACTTTGATGTTCCAGAGTGAACAAAACCAAGCAAACTAAAATGAATGCACAGCAAGCACTGTTTTAAGAAACGCTTGCAAATTTATGGTGATGTCTAGGAGAATGTTCAGTTTAATTTAGATAAAACATTTTAAATCTGTGCTACGGGCTGCCGGCTGCCGGGCCTTCCTTCTTGCCCTTGTTTGTTCTCTCTCTTTCTTTCTCGGCATCGTTTACAAGAAATCCTATGAATAAAAAATTCTACGGGTCCACAATTTTCAACAAATACATATTGGGAGATGTGGGATGAACAAGACAACCAAGTCCTGTCAGGTGCCCATTAAACACCCTGGATTAGTCATTCAGAGCTATCACAGCTACCTATACCTCTTTCTGCTGAAACATTGGTCTTGGAGGTTGGTACATATCATGTATATAGTAAGGGTGGATGAGAAATTATTTTCAGTATGCATTTAAAGCTGAATCTATCAGATTCACACTTTCCCAAACAATATGTGAAATGAAACACAGCCACCCTTACTTAGAAATTCACACACATTATACGATGCAGCTCTCCAGCCTAGGAACATGTACAAAAGCACACCTAAGAGGGAATAGTGTGCATAAAATAAACACATTTGGTAAAAATAGCAAACAAAAATGCATTATATATGGGTAAATTCCTTGCAAAAATGGGTGCATTAGTCAAATGCATTAAAAATGTGTTTATTGGGGGAAATTCACACTAAAATGCTGATGAATTTTCATGAGGATTTCTTTTTTTCTTAAATGCAAATTGCTGCAAAATGTGGAGAACTGGTAAAAATGAGAAAGTGAGAGAATGGAAATGATAGATTCTTCCATCCCTATAAATAGACCTGTACCTCTGACTCCAGATAACGCTTAACGCTACTGATGAAGTGGACTGTAGTCCATAAAAGCTTATGTCACGATCAGTGCATTAGTCTTTAAGGTGCCACAAGACCCTTTGTTGCTTTTGCACATCTCAGCGGCTCGAGATAACGAAAGAAGTGAAGGGCTGCTTCCCTGCCAGCAGGCTTTTCTGGCACTTGATCGAAAGCTCCAGCACTACTCACTCACCACAAGGAGAAGCCAATTGTTCAGTGCAATGCAAAACACATATAGAATGTTACTTCCCGTGCCATATGTCATCTCCCTTTCACGCTGCCAGTTTGCCAGACGACAGCGAGAAAGGGGGGAAAGAAAGCCCCATGGAACTCTAAGTGAATACATATCAGCACAGCAAAAATATCCTAAATTGCATTTCTTGGTTTCTTTATATCTGCATCAGTAGAGCAAGGGAAGAGGAAAGCTGTAGAAAAACCGGCAAGCTGGGTGCTTCCAGCCATGGCATTTACTCTTGCGCAGGCATGGTTTCTTCGCTCGCTTTTTTCAAGATGCAGTCAGTCAATCACCATTTTGCTGTTTCCCACCGTGTTCCTGATACTATGGCTGTTTCCATTTGCACTGCCCCTTCCTCTAAAGCAAGGGTGCAGAGCCTTTTTCAGTCGGAGGAGACAGTGGCATGGGGAAGAGCTCAGAGCTCAGTGGTAGAGGGGTCATGGCACAGCAGTTTCATAGAATCAAGAATTTTAGAGTTGGGAGGGACCACAAGGATCACCTCATCCAATCCCCTGCAATGCAGGAATCTTTTGCTCAGTGTGGGGCTTGAACCCACAACCTTGAGATTAAGAGTCTCATGCCCTACCGACTGAGCTATCCCAGCAGGATCCCCAGGACCACATTGCCTTCTGGGCATTCTTGCAAGGGATAGCAGGGCCAGAGGTAAATGTGGGCAGAGCAAAGAATGAATTTTTTACCTTTGGCCAACTGGCTAGTTTCTCCACACAGCCCTCTCTACCCTCTATCAAAACAAAGGACAGGCATGATCAGACTCCCGCCAGGCAAATACTCTCTGGTGGGATGGAAACAGGGCCAGCGAGGGGTTTGATCTAGGAAGAGGGGAGAGCTGTGGCCTGGGGAGAGTGCCAGGGGCCAGGCAGAGAGCCATGGAGGGCCGCATTCCATTTTGGGGCCTGAGGTTCCTAGCATCTGGTCTAATGTTTCAATGAGAGTTTGTCTGCCAGTGGTGCAGAGGGAACATTAGAAGTTGTGCTGTATTAGTCGGATCGCTGAGCCATTTCGTGGAGAAGAGGTAATGGGGGAGAACCAGTGAGAATAACGAGGGGAAGGAATTTCATGCCCCGCTAGGAGATGGAGCAAATCCTTGGCTGGCAACAAGAATGCTACTTGTGGCGATCTGGGAGATCTCCCCCACTTCTCCTTTCCTGGCCTGTTTGTGGGGTGTTTGTGGGGCAGAATTGTAGTAATGAAAATAACTCAGGGTGGCTTTCCACCGCTTTTCAAAACCTGGCATTTCCCTCACCCTTTGCAAGTGTGGAGGAGCACTACAGATTTTAATGGGGGAAACAGTGCTCTGCATGGCACCATGTTTAGCAATTTAAATCCATTTCCCTGTTGATAGCGGGACATGAGCATCTCAGCGGTGTTGGAAGGACACAGCGTAGGAGCAGCCTGTGACTTTATCTTGATGGTACTGGATTAGGTTTGTGCATTCACCGTGATCACTGAAATTTATAGGTTGCAACATTTGGGGAGCTTTTTAGTTTGAAGCGGGGAGGCAAGTAAGGGGGTGTGATAGAGGTGTATATTATGCATGATGTAGGAAAGGTGGATAGAGATAGGTTATTCTCTCTGCCTCGCATAGGAAGAAAATCCAGGGGCACCCAGTGCAGCTGAATGAAGCTGGAGTTGCAAGATTCAGGACAGACAAAAGGAAATATTTCTGCTCGTCCCACCACTTTCCCCTGGGAAAACATCCATTTAATTGGAACAAACATCTGTCCCCCCTCCCCTGCAGATTGACGTTTGTTCAGATTCAGCAGTAAACAGTGGGGTTTCCCAGGGGAAATGGCGGGACACATGAAAAATTATTATTATTATTATTATTATTATTATTATTATTATTATTATTATTAGTCAGGGCAGTTCACAACGTAAAAATACATAATAAAAGCACAAGATACGTAACAACAACAACTAACTCAATAAACCCCATTCCTCAACTCAAACCCAAGGCTAGAAAGCACGGGAGAAGCAGAAAACCTCTCAAACCCACACTTTCTAAGCACAGAACAAGCAAAAGTGTAAAACTACAGTGGTGCCCCGCAAGATGAATGCCTTGCAAGACAAAAAACTCGCTAGACGAAAGGGTTTTTCCGTTTTTTGAGTCGTTCCGCAAGACAAATTTCCCTATGGGCTTGCTTCGCAAGACAAAACGTCTTGCGAGTTCTTGCGAGTTTGTTTCCTTTTTCTTAAAGCCGCTAAGCCGCTAAGCCGTTAATAGCTGCTAAGCCGCTAAGCCGTTAATAGCCGCTAAGCCGCTAATAGCCGTGCTTCGCAAGACGAAAATACCGCAAGACGAAGAGACTCGCGGAACAGATTAATTTCGTCTTGCGAGGCACCACTGTATGGAATATGCCCCCAACCTGGATGACTTTAAAGAAAGATCGGACAAATTCATGGAGGATAATGGCTCCTAGCCATGCTGGCTATGTTCTACCTACAATCAGGGGTGTAGGAAGTGGGAGCGGTGGAGGAGGACCACTCCGGGCGCCCTCACTGGGGGGGGGGGGTGACATTTGGCACACTGCCTGCCTGCAACTCCCAAGCCTTCCCCTGAGCCATCGGGGTAAGGGGAGAGCTGTGCTGCTTTGCCAGCAGCCTTCTCCCTTTGTTTTAGATATAAAAATACAAACATGAGACATAGCGCAGTAAAGATGTGTGCTTATGCTCTCAGTAGACTTCCATACTTTAAAACTGCATGTTTCTCTAACACATACCACACATTATTCTCTTCTTCAGACCATTCTGTTTGTGTTATGCACATTTATCCTTTCTTTTACAAGTATACAGTTGACCAGAAAGTGGAGGAAACAAACGTCCATATTAAGTGGCTGATTTTGTGTCAGATAATTTTTTCGCTCGCCAGTTACAATACATCTTTATTTTAAAAAGTGCCAGGACAGGACACAATGGTGAGAGAAATTTCCCCCTTCAGTTCTTTGAGCATCCTTGACAAACAAGCATGCACCATACTAGAGATACTCCTACCATTGTTTTGTTTGGGCAGCTTGGGGGAGTGGTCCTTACTAGCAAATCAATAGTCAATTGTAACAAAAACTAAAACTAACATGAACTTATCTCTACTCATAAACTTTTATCTCTAATACTGTAATGAATTATTGTGTTATACATATCCTTATGAGTTTGCGTTTGTAATCTCTGTTTGAGTTTGTAATCCTTGTCAGAATACATACTTTTGAATGGTTTAGTTTTTGATACAATTGACTATTGATTTGTGAGTAGGGACCACTTCCACTATTGAAACTTATATTGGCCAGAGTTCTTGGTGTGCTTTTTTCTTGGTACAATCTCAGAGATGGCATTCCTCTGAATTACATTTCCTGTAAATCACAAGCAGGCACCATTTGGGCACCCTAAAGGAAAGCTTGTGGGCTTTCCCACAGCCATTAAGTTGGCCACCAAGAGAGCAGGTTGTTGGACTAAATGCTCCTTTGGTCTGATCCAACAGATCGCTTCTTAGGGTCTTATGGCTCAATTCCAACTAAATTAGCAGGACTGATTTCCCAGAGGGAAGTATATGCAAAATATATGTGCCAGGAACAAGCTTTTGAGAATCCAGAGTAATAGACATTATGCACTCCTACTATGAAGTATATATTGCAGGTAATCTATTCCAGGGTTCAGTTGCTGGCATGCTCAGCTTAGTTACAAGGGTCTCAGGCAGCAGGATGGGGGAAAGAAAGGCTTTCTTAAGGCTGCCTTAAGATCTGAGAACTGCTGCAAGTCTTAATATATAGTAGCAGCCCAGATGCTTAGGACTGTGCTGCATGGCTTGCAAAATTTGCACCCCAAAGTGCTAATTTAAAAATGAATGTTAATTTCCCATGAGGGAAAATTGTGTACTTCACAGCCTCCAGCTTCCTGCAAAACACACATTTCCCAGGATTGATGGAGAAAATAAATACTGTTTTCATGATGAATCATGTTCAGTGCCTGTCAGTGAAGCTATTTTGAAGTTCATTTCCCCCCTCCAAATCCTGTCTTGCCATCCACATTTCCAGAAGATGATAAGGTGTATAGCTCAGTAAACATCTGGGTGTATCGAGGATCTGGATTTTGAACTCAGATTTTAGAATAGATAAAATAAATTTTTAAAAATGTAAAATGTCTGGGAAAACCGACTGGGGCCTGTCAGATTCAACATCATTCTGTTCAAAAGGAGGCCTTAAATCCTGTGGAAAACTAAAAAGGAATGTCTCACGCCAGGTGTGAAGAACCTTTGGCCCTCCAGATGTTGAACTGCAAAACCCATCAGCAAGTCTGACCAGGGATGATGAGAGTTGCTGTTCAGCAGCATTTGGAGGGTCAAAGGTTCCCCACCCCTGCCTTATACCTAGTTAAACCATTTGCCTATCTTGCCCAGTAAGGAGAGCCTGATGAGTCAGACCAAATATCTATCAAATCCCACATCCCCACAGTGGCCAACCATAGCTCAGCGGCAGAGCTCATGTTCGGTATGCATAAAGTCCCAGACACTGGAGAGCCAAAGATGGTTGGAATAAATAATAATAATAATAATAATAATAATAATAATAGTAATAATAATAATAGTAATAATAATAATTTATTTATTTATACCCCGGCCATCTGGCTGGGCCTCCCCAGCCACTCTGGCCGGCCTGCAACAAAACACTAAAATACAGTAATGCATCAAACATTAAAAGCTTCCCAAAACAGGCCTGCCTTCAGATGTCTTCTAAAAGTCTGGTAGTTGTTGTTCTCTTTGACATCTGGTGGGAGGGTGTTCAACATGGTGGGCGCCACTACCGAGAAGGCCCTCTGCCTGGTTCCCTGTAACTTGGCTTCTTGCAGTGAGGGAACCACTAGAAGGCCCTCAGTGTCTGGGTAGAACGATGGGGGTGGAGACGCTCCTTCAATAGCCAATCTAGACTAGATCAGGCATGTCCAAAGTCCGTTTTGGGGGCCCTGCCTGTGGCAGTTTATTTCCTGGGGTAAAATCCCCCCCCCCAAAAAAAGCTCAACAACTACAAAAAGTTCAACAACTTTGGTCGGCCCTCACGCATGTTCACTTCATCAAATCTGACCCTCTTTGAAAAAAGTTTGGGCACCCCTGGAATAGATGGATGAACAGTTTGCCCAGGGAGAGGGAGATTGGGAAGGAATGTGGTGTTAATCCTCCCCCCCCCCCCCCAGGCTACCTGTGCATGAGCAATTAGTGTGCCTGAGGCAATGTACACATTAGCAGCTTGAAATGCAGCGAGGTCATTTTCCCTCTTTGCATTTCAAGTTGCACTCTTACATTGCTGTACAGAGCAGAGAGCCACTGACAATGTCTTCACTCAGTGACTGTTCCCTCATTTGTTTCCCCATACCACATTCCAATTTGCTGCGGCTGTCATCTGCCCAAGTGCTGTCATCCGAACATGCTCCCATTTTCAAATCGGATGGGAGGTGGTATGAGGGAAAGCACATCAAGCAGGAATATTGCTCAAGAAGCTACAACATACTTATGGATTGTGGGTAACACCATGTGTAAAGGTAAAGGAACCCCTGACTGTTGGGTCCAGTCGTAGATGACTCTGGGGTTGCGTGCTCATCTCACTCTATAGGCCGAGAGAACCAGGGTTTGTCCGCAAACAGCTTCCGGGTCATGTGGCCAGCATGACTAAGCCGCTTCTGGCGAACCAGAGCAGCGTATGGAAACACCGTTTACCTTCCCGCCGGAGCGGTACCTATTTATCTACTTGCACTTGACGTGGTTTCGAACTGCTAGGTGGGCAGGAGCAGGGACCGAGCAATGTGAGCTTAACCTGTCACAGGGATTCGAACCGCCGACCTGACTGGCAAGCCCTAGGCTCTGTGGTTTAGACCACAGCGCCACCCCAGAGGTGGGAGTGCGCTGGAGCGGTAATGTGGACGCAGCCTGATTCTTGCTCCACCTACAGGGGGAGTGGGTGAATCAGGACCACACCACACCGTGAAGAGGGCTTTTACACAGAACTGAGATTCAGCAGGTACCAAACTCCTTTTCCGCCCCATTTAGAAGCCAGATTAAAACCTGAATATTCACTCAGTCTTTTCAAAATTGTAACGCCAGCTGGATTTTTGTAGATGCCTTTGCACTTTTATGACGAATTGCAATTTTCTTTCGGTTTTATTTTGGGTTATTATTTATAATTGTAGTTTTATGGTTTCCTACTCTGAGACCCTCAGATAAAGGGCAAGCTGTACATAATTTAAAGAAGGAAAGAAGAATCAGGTGTGTTAATTGTTTCTTCCTTTCCTCTAGTGAGAGCAGAGGAGATATGAGAATATGATGACAAATTCAACTAGTTGTGGAGCATGGATTGAGTTTGTGAATGGACTGCTTAAATTCATAATTTGTCCCCTTCTAAATATTTATGTGTGTGTGTTTTATATATTGGTCCTTATTTATTTTTGGCTTGTGGGTTTGTCGGCAATTCTGATGTAATCTGCATCAGTTTGGTATTTCTGCGCCTTCTCTTGTTCTTTTGTTGCTCTTGATGATTTGCATTCCTTTAATAATAATAATAATAATAATAATAATAATAATAATAATAATATAATTTATACCCCACCCATCTGGCTGGGCCTCCCCAGCCACTCTGGGCGGCTTCCATAGAAACCTAAAATACAGTAAAATATCACACGTTAAAAACTTCCCTTTTAAAATGTCGTGATCTAGCAACTACAAATATTAAATTTAAATTCTTTTTTTTAAAAAAAGTGATTATATTTATGAGTTGCTATGCACTGATTTTGCACTGAGATATTGTAAAATAACTGTTTTCTATTACCGCATTTTTGTGACTTTGAAGTAAACCACCTTGAGCATTGTTGGAAAAGGTGGGCATAAGCAGTGGGTTTTTTTTCCTGGTGGTACACATGGGTACGCATACCCTAAACATTTTGTGAATCTAAATTTGGCTTCATTGAGGGGCAGTATTCCAATATGAGTAGGAAAATGAGAGTACCCCTAAACATTTTTTTTAGAAAAAAAGCACTGTGCATAAGTAAACCTAAGATGGGCTTTTAATACACTACAGCTCCAATGAATCAACTCTTAAACACTTCTACAGTGGTATCTCGGGTTACATACGCCTCAGGTTACATACGCTTCAGGTTACACATTCCACTAACCTAGAAATAGTGCTTCAGGTTAAGAACTTTGCTTCAGGATAAGAACAGAAATCGGGCTCTGGCAGCGCGGCAGCAGCGGGAGGCCCCATTAGCTAAAGTGGTGCTTCAGGTTAAGAACAGTTTCAGGTTAAGTACGGACCTCCAGAATGAATTAAGTACTTAACCCAAGGTACCACTGTATTTGATATCTGAGGGAAGGCCCTGGTGATGACAATTGAAATTTCTCACCCAGAGCTAATAGCAGCCTTGGGGGGCAGGGGCAGGTTGAGGCATGGATTTTTATTTTATTTTTATTTTTTAAAAAGTTTTTCCATATGTTGTGGTCCTGGTCTCCCTCCATCTGCCCCCACTGATGACAATTGCTGCATGAATAAAAACCAGATACATCAAACGTCTGCTTGCATTTCAACCACATCTAGTTTGGCTCTCAGATCCAAAACAAAGCATAGGAATGAATCTTCCCAGCAATAGCATAGAAGCATACCCTCCAACGTTTCTCCGATCAAAGTAGGGGCGTCCTAAGGAAAAGCAGGAGGTTCCAGGATCAAATCAGAAACCAGGATGGCTTCCGTAAACCCGGTCCTGTCCCTGAAAACCAGGGGCACTTGAGAGGTCTGTAAAAGGACTGTTTACAAGTTCAGGAAATACATCCGTTGGGCTAGATGTTAGAAGTGGATCACTATACCCTTTTAAATAAAATCTGGGCAAAGTTGATGAAGCAGCAATTAGTCTATTTGCAAAGTGGGTGACCCAAAAGGCAGGCACACCCTTTTACATCAAAACTATGAATATATATATACCCTTTCTCCGAGTGCAAGTCCCTCCCTTGCCAGCCCGCACATATCGAGTCCACCTATTACAATGTTAAATACGCCCTATTCCCCTTTCCCATTCCCCAAAGCCCCTCATTTGGTCAAAGCCTTTACCCCTTACCAACTGTTTTTAGTGATAAAGCCATGTTCCTCTGTTTCACTCAAGCATGTAACCCCTGTTCTTCTTGCTAAAAGCCCCTGACCACAAGGTTGCTAGAGATACCCTATTTCTACAGCAGCCTGCAACAACTAGTTTTTCTTACTAAAAATCCCTAGCCACACAATTTCTAAAGAAAAAAACACCCTGTAGAGCGTTCAGCCAACAGGGGCGTAGCAAGGAGGGGTGCGGTAGGTGCAGTATGCCCTGGGTGTCTCCACTGAGGGGGGGTGTGACAAAATGGTGGAAGGGCATTCACCGTGGGGCCTGCAGCGTGCCAAAGCCACACATCTCTCCTGGGAGAGACGCGGTGGCTTGGGTGCCCGCAGGCTCCGCACTGCCCAAACGGTCTGCCCGCTGCCTCCCCCCCCCCAGCTGTAGGGCGGCTGAGTGGGAGGAGGCAGGCAGAGTCCTTGGAGGCCCTGGAGAGTATACTGCCCCGGTTCACCCTGCTTCTGTGGGTGGCTGGCCCCACCCCGGGCGCAGGGCACATGCGCCACCCCAGGTGCCCGATCAGCTTGCTCCGCCGCTGTTAGCCACAAGCTATTTTGCAATGTGCTAGCAGTAGCAACCTACGCCTAGCAACTCTAGCCCAATGGTTGCCATTAATTTGATCTTGAATTGATTTTAAAATGAATTGGTTTTAGAATGCTGTGTTACTTTTATTGTTGTTAGCCGCTCTGAGCCCGGCTTCGGCTGGCGAGGGTGAGATAATAAATAATAAAATAAAATATTTTATTTTATAATAAAATATTATTATTATTATTATTATTATTATTATTATTATTATTACAGTCATACCTCATGTTACATTTGCTTCATGTTACGTTCTTTCAGGTTACGTCCCACGGCGACCCGGAAGTACCAGAAAGGGTTACTTCCGGGTTTCGCCGCTCGCGCATGCGCAGAAGCGCTAAATCACGCTTCGCGCATGCGCACAAGCGCCAAATCGCACTGCGCACCTGGCGCTTCAGGTTGTGCTCTTTTCATGTTGCGAACGGGCCTCTCGAACAGATCCCGTTCGCAACCAGAGGTATCACTGTATAGCCTTATGACCTTTACAATCAATAAAAATTATCTATTAAAAAAGCAACATATATATTTATCGCACTAGATAAGAGGATCAGAAAACTATGGGAGGGCTGTAGCTCAATGATAAACCATCTCTGCATGCAGACGGTCCCAGGTTCAATCTTTGACATCTCCTGATAGTGTGGGAGATAATTATGCCTGAAACTCTGGGGAGATGCTGCCAGTCCGTGCAGACAGCATTAAGCTAGATGGAGCAACAGCGTCACTCAGTAGAATGCAGCTTCCCATGTACCTATCCGTGTTTTAATGCAAGATAATTTAAAACAGGCTGAGAGAATAAATCAAACCAGAGTTTAGTATGGGAGCAAGCTCACCTATTCAGAGGCGTGTTTCTCAAGCAAAAGTCTGAACGGTGATCACATGATCCCAGCTGATAGCTAACTTGATCTAGTCAAATGAGATATCATTAGGGGGCTAATAGTGTCAGAGAACAGCAAAGGAAAGGAGCTGGGGAGTGTAATTAAAGACTCTTCTCGATTCATAGAAATGCATTATGGAGAACGTGTCAACGCGAAGTTCCAACAACTGAATTCTATTTTCATGTCATGCCCATTTAGCTGAAAGGCACCCCACTGCTCGCTAGCTAATACATCTTGAAGCCTGCACTCCTGCACAAAAATAAAAGGCGGGGATGACAAAGAGTTGTGTAATCTCAGAAATATCAAAGTCAAAATATCCTGGCCTATCGCCAGATCACACCAAGTCAGTACAGTTTTATAATATGCCACATTATGCGACCTTGTTTGAGGATTTCATTAATCTGGAGTACAAAGCAGAGCTAAATGTCAACCCCAAAGCCCAGAGAACTGTAATTGAGAAGGCGAGGGGAACTTCAGATCAGAGCAGCTCTGCCATTTTTGCCTAAATGATCAAAACAAGTAGAAATACCGGTAAATAAGTGGGGGGAAAGCGGATTTGCAAACAAAGTTGATCAACCCAACTTCTGATGTATTCTCTGCTGTGCTCAGGTTCCCATGGGCATATATATGGCTTGCCAATGGATTAACTGGGCCTTTGGCCTGATCCAGGAGTCTGTTCTTATGCTCTTATGCCTGTTCAGCCATTATATTTTGTAAAGCAGCATAAAATACTATGAACAAAATAGGGGGGATTGTTGCAGTTATGGCCGGCGTGCTAGAACCCTGACTTCTTCCATTTTACTTCATTCCATCCCCCATCCCCATCCCCCAGTTTTCTATCTCCCTCAGATGTCAGTCACGGCCATGGAGCATGTGCCACCATCACCAGGCAGTTGTTTTCGAAGGGCGTTCCCCACTGAGGCTTTCCTCCCATAAATATTTTTGTAGCTTCTGCAAATCCCATAATGTCCTGGCATTTCCCCCTTGTGCATCAACGATGCGATTTTGGGTTACCTGTGGGTCAGCACTTGGGAGAATTGCCATCGTTATAGGATTGCTGAGCCCAGGTGCTGTTTTATTGAAATGTGTCCTGCCCCAGCATAGAAATGCTGGGTGCAAAAGCAGGTCTCTGCATGGAGAGCCAATGCAGATGCAAATCTCAATGTGGAATCGCATCTGTAGCTGGATTCTGATGCTGGCTGTCTTTTGAAGCAGCTGCCTCCATACTGAGTGACACAACCCATCACATGCAACTACTTGAAGCAATTATAGATGGATAGAGACCATGGGATCTAAGGGATAATTCTAATGCATGGGTATGGCACCTCAGGCCTGAGGGCCACATGCCTCTCTGTCTGGCCCTTGGGCCTCTCAGCACATCACACACACTCCCAGCTACAACCCAGGTCATGCCTCTTATTGGCCCAGCTTCACATCTTCCTTTGTTAGTTTGCATTGCTGGGAAGGGTCCTTGAACTCCAACCATGTCTTTGCTTGTCTGGGTGGGAAAATAGAGAAGTGTGTGCAGTTTATATTTCTTTCTCTGTCTGCTTTTGCCTCTGCCCCTCTCCCCCCACAAACACCATGCAGCTTTTGTCCAGAGGGGAATGTGTCCCCCCAGGCTGAAAAAAGGGTTCTCCATCCCTGTTCTGATATTAAACATTTTACCAAATATGAACCAACGCCCACCCTGACAACATGAACTACTCCTAGTTAGGATTGCTAGCCCCCAGATCAGAAGGTTCTTGAGTCTGGGCCTTTTTCCAAGGGTTTCCAGAGGAAGACAGAGATTCTCTGGCAGAGTGGTGGGAATTAAGGCTGCAAGCTATTTCACAAATGGTTTTCCCCTATTCACCACCTTCCCACATCCATCAGTCTCCTTCCTGAGTCTCCACGCTGCTCTACCAGGTGCCATTTCTCCCTCCACCATGCATCAAGTAGGCTCCATACCTGTTTCACCTGCACATTCCCAAGAATGCACTAGAATTTACATCATTACACCCCAGCCAGATGGGTGCGATAAAAATGTTGTTGTTGTTGTTGTTATGTCAGGGGTGAGGAATCTGTGGCCCTCCAGCTGTTCTTGACTGCAGCTGATGGGAGTTGTACTCCATGTTGATCTGGAGGGACCTTGATTTACACCGGAGGTAAAAAGTGAAATTATACGCCAGCGATTCAATGCGTACATCAAAAGCGGGAATATTTTGTCTTTGCCTGCAAGATGCACCCTGCCACTTTTCTAAAGTAACACCCTTTCTGAGATATCACCAACAGCTGGCTGGGAAAGATTCCCTCTCTGAAACCCAGAAGAGCCACTTCCACTCAGTGTAGACAATAACTGAGCTAGACAGACAATGATCTGACTTAGTGCAAGGTATCCTCTTATGTTGCTATGACAGTTAGTCCCAACTGGCTCAGTCGAAATTCTTTTTGTGTGTACCTAACCACCACCACCTGCGATTTCCAGAGTTCCCTGCAAGAGAAAAGCTGATCCATTTCAGCCAGGCTCCATCTCCTGATCTGTACGGCACCACTCCTTAAATCCCTGGATCTGTCCCCAACGGCAGCTCAGAGTTTGAATAGAGCTACCAACCCTACCTGTCCTGAAAGGTATTGGAACCGGCTAGGAAATTTAGCTACTGGTGCAAGATGATAAAGCTCACATTCGCTACTGAAGCACCAGCTGCAGCTGGCCTTTATAATATTTTATTAGAGAATGAAGTAATGATTCCAAATCCTCATGTTTCAGCCCAGTAAAAACCAGTGGTGGAGGAAAACAGAAGTGCATCAGCAAAAATTAATTCTGAGGTATAGGATGAAAAATACAAGGGCTTGATCCGGCCAACACTAAGCACTTAATGAAGGCTTATAGGTTTCAACAAGAGAGTTAAGCATCTGCTTGCATCTCTTCTACTGTTGAGATCAACAGAACTTAACATGTGTTGGTATTCTGCTCCTAATTCCCATCCATGCCCAGAAATTCAGAATAACTATAAGAGCAAGGGAAGGGTGCAGTTGAAAAAGTAAAAGTGCCATCACAGCAACACAACCAACACCATCCTGTGCCTCGTTATTTCTGTGGTTAAGCAGCAAGCAAATTAGTCAAAAGCTTAATTAGTATCTGTGTAAGGAAAGCTGGAGTCTTTCCAAAAACATTTTGAAATCTGTTCTTCTCTCCTTTTTTAACGATTGGAAACCACATTAAGGTGACTAATAAAAATGTGTTATGGATTTTGTTTCTGTGCTAGCCAATAGTAATGATTGATATATTCATCAAAGAGAAATATAGAATTTTTATGAGGTTACACTCATTTGTCCTCTGGTCAAATTTAAAAACAAGCAAGACAGGCAGTTACTGGTACAGAGCCACTAAATTATAGTGTAGCACCATTTCTTCTTCTTACTTGTTTTGGATACTACAATCTTCCACAAATTTGTTAGAACTACATCAACATGCAGATTCTGCTAAGGGAGGAGAAGGGAGGGGTTATTTTATTTTGTTGCAAATTGCCACCCCCCTTTCCTGTGTCAGGACCCTGAGATGAGATTCCACTTCTTTGGAGGAGGAGAGCAAGGGCACTGAGTTGAAAGGGGAGTTACACACAGGGCTTGCCTCAGAAGCATATCTACAAGATGACCTCTTGGTACCAGTGCCCTTTGCTCTGACTCAAAGGAACAGTCTTGATACACCTGTATAGGACATTTCACAGTAACCCTGATGTCCTTAAACAGTTGCAACAACCCCAGCCCCAGCACAACCCTTGCTCTGTCAGAGTAAAAGACTGCTGAAGTGGGCTAGGCCCCTTTAACTGAAGAGGCACATTTCAGCGTAAGTGGTGCTTACAATTGGAACACAACTGTGGCTCCTATATAAAGCTCAATTGAAGTCTGTTGCTGAACCAACACTGAAGTTCTACTCTCTGTTACAGCACAGTAGGACCCCCAAAAACCTCATACCCCCTTCTCTTCTGTCAACAGTTGTCTGCCTCTTGAGCAAAAGCTCTAGGAGGATCAATCGGATTCTGCCACAGATTTGTGGTCCAGCCACAAATCTTTTTACCTGTAAGAATCCTGTGGGGCAAGTTAGGCTGAGAGACAGGGCCAGCCCAAGGTCATCCAGAGAGCTGCTGCACGGCTGGATGCAATTTTGTATCCTGATTTCCCTGGTTAAATGTCCAAGACTGTACCAACTAAATGGCAATGGCTTACTCCATAGTCTGTCGATAACAAACCCCGGGGAGCATTTCAAACTCAGAAGGGATGTAAGGAAGGGTGTGGTCTGAAGACACATGATATTGCAATCTTACTGAAGAAAAGTGGGTTTAGGTCTGAGAGCCCATACAGAAACCCCGTGCACACTGCAGTATATGGGGATGAGTGGGACATGAACATGGGTCAGCATCAAATTACAAGATTAAGTCCTGGGGCTTCAGATAACAGCTCAAGGCAGTTTGACCTGACGACTTACATGTCAGATAATTTTTGAGTGCTTGTTTCGAGGCTCTATTGACGAAGCAGCATTTTTTTTCATTTCTGTGTGCCTAAACGATTACCGTATTTTTCGCTCTATAAGACGCACCAGACCACAAGACGCACCTAGTTTTTGGAGGTGGAAAACAAGAAAAAAAATATTCTTAATCTCAGAAGCCAGAACAGCAAGAGGGATCGCTGCGCAGTGAAAGCAGCAATCCCATTTGCTGTTCTGGCTTCTGGGATAGCTGCACAGCCTGCATTCGCTCCATAAGATGCACACACATTTCCCCTTACTTTTTAGGAGGGAAAAAGTGAGTCTTATAGAGCAAAAATTACGGTACTTTGGGAAGTGGCACTGAGATCAGGTGAGCATTATCACTAAACACTCTGACTGGCGATGGCGTTTGGTGATTTGAACGTACACTATTTGACATCTCATTTGCTGAACCAGAGTCACTTTGTTCTGACCACTGAGGAAGGCATTGGTCAAATGATTATGCTTAAGGTTGCCAACGATATTTGTTCAGTTTCTTTTCGATCTTGTATGTGTTGTGACAGTTCATTCATTGTTTATTCTCTCCCCCTTGCACACAGACCACACCCATTTCCATGCCACTGCCTCCCCCCTAACTTTGCAGTCCTCCTGCTTTCTGAAAGTATATCTTCTTGTATCTTTAAGATGAATATACAGTGGTACCTCGGGTTACATATGCTTCAGGTTACATACGCTTCAGGTTACAGACTCCACTAACCCAGAAATATTACCTCAGGTTAAGAACTTTGCTTCCGGATGAGAACAGAAATCGTGCTCCGGTGGCACGGCAGCAGGAGTAGGCCCCATTAGCTAAAGTGGCGCTTCAGGTTAAGAACAGTTTCAGGTTAAGAACGGACCTCCGGAACGAATTAAGTACTTAACCTGAGGTACCACTGTATAATACTGTATAATTGATTGAATTTATATCCTACATTTCCTCCAAGGACTTCAAGGTGTGGTATACATACTTCTCACCCTCCCCATTATATCCCAACAACAACTGCCCTGTGAGGTAGGATAAGCCAAGAGGCAGTGATCACTCAGTGCCCTTCATGGCTGAGTGTGGACTTGAGCCTTGGTGCCCTAGGCTCTAACCAAGGCCATCACAAGGGGGGTGCGGGGGGTGCAGCTGCCCCGGGTGTCATGCCTAGGGGGTGTGACAACCCCCCCCCCAGGCAGATCGGCGTGGTGGCGCTTGCACCCCCACCGGGTGGATTTTTGCAACCAGCATTCAGGTTTTTGTAATCGGTAGGTGGCACTGATGGGACACGGGTGGCACTTTGGGTTAAACCACAGAGCCTACAACTTGCTGATCAGAAGGTCGGCGGTTCGAATCCCTGCGACGGGGTGAGCTCCTGTTGCTCGGTCCCTGCTCCTGCCAACCTAGCAGTTCAAAAGCACGTCAAAGTGCAAGTAGATAAATAGGTAGCGCTCTGGCGGGAAGGTAAATGGCGTTTCCGTGGGCTACTCTGGTTCGCCAGAAGCGGCTTAGTCATGCTGGCCACATGACCCGGAAGCTGTACACCGGCTCCCTCAGACAATAAAGCGAGATGAGCAACGCAACCCCAGAGTCGGCCACGACTGGACCTAATGGTCCTACCTTTACCTTTAGGTGGCACTGACATGGTTAATTGTGATTGTCGGTCAGATTTGCGTGATCTGCGGGCGTATCTGTTTTGTGGCCAACCCTCCCTAAAAAAAACTGAACAACTCTGGGCAACCTTCCCAAAAATTGCAATGTTGGGGTGTGTGTGACAAAACAATTTTTTTGCACCGGGTACCACCTGACCTTGCTACACCTCTCGCTCTAACTACTACACCACACTGGTTCTCAAGAGAATGTCTGCCAGTTAGTTTGTTCAGTTAGAGGTGGTTAAGTGATGGTGGATGTTGTCAATATATGAGTGTTCACTAGCTGACAAGATTCCTGTTCTAAATTACAGCATTGAATTTCAGGTAGAAGACAACACACTGTACCAGGAGTAAAACAATATCTGAGAGCTCCTTTATCTCTCTCACATGAGGCAGCTGAGGAATGGAAGAGGGAGACATTTGAGTAAAACAGGGATACAGGGATACAGGTGGGTGGAGTTTGGCTGGCCTGCCCACTGCTGTGTCCAGGCTACAGCAGGCTGGCAATCGCCATCACACACTGGTTCACAGGACTAGCACCATCTGTTGGCAACCCCACAAATACAGCACAACAGTGCAAATATGGCGCAAGATATATATTGTGACAGCACTCACCAGTACTGTACAATCACCTCTTATTTGCTTCCCATTGCAGCCTTTTCCTGCCAGCACCCATGACTCTCTTATCAAGATATGAGTACCAGCACCTCATTTATTTAGTTTTTTTATCAAAAAAAAAAAGTGCACATACTCCTTCTCTCTCTATATATATATCTCTGCAATCAAAACAAGCTGAGCTATTTTGCAAAAGTATCTTAATCACAGTCAGGCACTCTGCAACAGCCTCGCTCTGTGTTCTTGGGTGGTGTTTTGACAAGATCAAGAGCCTTAACACTTTTGTGATAACTTTCTCAGGCCTTTTTTGCATCCACTAACGAGATAATGTTTGAAGCAGCACTGTTTGCAGTTTTGGCAGAAAGATTATAGGAAGCATATTGCGGAGTCTGAAAATATGCAACAGATGTCAGCCCAAGTGACTCAGGGCTGGAAATATAAATTGGAATGAGATTGTTCTAAAACTAGCACCTAAACTTCAGAGAACAGAAGGCTAGCGAAGTATTTGATGCAGACCTAAAAAGAAAGATTGGTGCCAATGAACATTCTAAGCAACAGCTACTTCTTAGCATGTTAATGTATTGTGAAAGTTTTATTTATTTGTTGCATTTATATTCTACCTTGCCCCAACAAGTGTCCCTATTTTCCAGGGACGTCCCTGATTTAGAGAAGCCGTCCCGGTTTCTGATTTGATCCTGCAATGTCCTGCTTTTCCCTATTTTCATTGGAGAAATGTTGGAAGGGATGGAATTATCCACCCTTTGAGCTGTCTGAAGGCAATCTTATATAGGGAAGGTTTTTTAAAAAAAAAATGTTAATGTTTTATTATGTTTTTATAGATGTTGGAAGCCACCCAGAGTGGCTGGGGCAACCCAGTAAGATGTGTGGGGTATAAATAGTAGAATTATCATTATGGAATGGGACGTCCCTATTTTCATCAGAGAAATGTTGGAGGGTATGTTTTAATCCCCACAACCACCCAGAAAAGTAGGTTAGGTTAGGAGATAGTGACTGCCCCAAGGTCACCAAGTGAGTTACATGGCCAAGTCCTGGTCACAACACTCTAAACCAATATGTCACCCTCCAGAAATGAAGCAATAACACCCCCTCCTTCTCATCCATTGTGGTTAACATGAAGGCAGTCAAGGCACACACACACTAACTTGCATGCAATGCTGACACATGGCATACAGTAGGATGAGATGGTATAATCTCTTGTCTGTATTTCCCTTCCCTGTTGCTTTCCCCATGCTAAATAGGGGAGGGGAGCTGTCCTCTTGTACACTGCAAGGCACCGTGCACTTGGATGTTTTCCTTCTTAATTCTGGGACTGCTTACAAACCATGCCTTTAAAGCCTGAAATTTCCCCCTAGAGAATCCTGGGAGCTGCAGTTTATTAAGAGCACTAGGAAATGGAGCCCTGTGGGGGGTAAACTACACTTCCCAGGATTCTTTGGGGGAAATGCTGTGCTTTAAATGTATAATGTGTATGTATCTTAGGACTGGGGACGCAGGTGGCACTGTGGGTTAAACCACAGAGCCTAGGACTTGCCAATCAGAAGGTTGGCGGTTTGAATCCCCACGACAGGGTGAGCTCCCGTTGCTCGGTCCCTGCTCCTGCCAACCTAGCAGTTCGAAAGCATGTCAAAGTGCAAGTAGATAAATAGGTACTGCTCCGGCGGGAAGGTAAATGGTGTTTCCATGCGCTGCTCTGGTTCGCCAGAAGCAGCTTAGTCATGCTGGCCACATGACCCAGAAGCTGTACGCCAGCTCCCTTGGCCAATAAAGTGAGATGAGCACTGCAACCCCAGAGTCAGACACAACTGGACCTAATGGTCAGGGGTCGCTTTATCCTTTATCTTTATTTTAGGACTAATAATATAATAAATCAGGGATGGGGAACCTTGAGATTAAGATTAAGAGTCTCAAGCTCTTACCAATTGAGCTATCCCGCTCTGCTGATAGGTATTTTTTTTAAAAAAAATCCTATTGTTTCTTCAATCACGGATAACCGCATAACTCTTTTTCACACTGGAACACTATAATTTTTATTCATCTCATGAAAAGCATTTGTTGTTGGCCTTAATGCATGATTATCCTTGGGTCTCTCAAAGCAAAATGAGTTTTATGAAGTCACTAAGATTTACTTGAGAAGCCCTCAGTCTATTTCCTTTTCAGGTGCTAATTCCTCTTCTTCCTCTGGCGGCTGTTTCCATTTGCCTTGAGCAATGATGGAAATACGGTGGGCCTGCTGCTAGGGATGTTCAAGAATTTCATTTGAGATGCCTTTTTAACTGTTCAACCCAATCTGGGAAGGATCATAACTTAGTGGTAGAGCATCCAAGGTCTCAGGTTCAATCTTCAGCATCTCCCAGAGTGGGACAATCATTGTGGACAATCCTGAGCTATATGGACCAATGATCTGTCCAATGAAGCTTTGTTTGATTCACACTTCCTCGGCTAATATCCAGATTGTACCACACTAACCCTACAGTTTTCGCACTATTCTGAATTTTGTGATACACTTCATGGCTCAGAAAACATGTCAAATGTGTGTTTAAAAATGTGTGCTTACTTTAAAATGCATACATACACTGCCTATTTCAGGATAAAATGAAAACAAAAATGCTTATTTACATTAAAAACAATGTTGGTTATTATTTAATAGCAGGTTGATGCAGAAATGGGAGGAAAGAGAAGACTGAAAATGCACGTGGTCTGGAAATAGACTTCCACCAGTCTGTTCCTACCTGCAACATATTTAACTGAACTAGAAACAATTAGATTTTAAAAAAATAAAACCCAGTGATGCACCTTTCTTCATAAAATTAAAATAGCTGATGTAAATACTTCCAGAGCAATGGACTGTGCTTTGGTATAGAGCTGTGGCGATGGCACAGAGATTCATAATCTGCTTTGCATGTAAAAAGGACCCAGGTGCAATTCCTGGCACCTCCAGGTAGGTATGTGAATGCCCCTTCTGAAACCCAGAACAGTGAGAATACTGTAGACAATACTGACGAACCAGTGGCCTGATTGGTATAAAGCAGCTGCGCAGGACTATGGCAGAAATGGACAAAAAGAATGGAATTTATTATTATTATTATTAAAGATTTTACAAGTGCTATTCACTTGTGTTCCTTTGGTGGTGAGAGAGGTTGGGGTTGGCCTATGGTGTGGTTGTTTGTTTGTGATTGGCTGTGGTGATCTTTGTTTTCATGTGTGAGTGGGGTGGGTGGGTGTTTTGGATCAGGTTAGCCATATTGATTTGTATGCTGTTGGTGGATTTTGGTCATTGTCTTGTTGGGCTGTGTGTGTGATAAAGGGGAACCATCCCGGGGTGAAGGCATCTTCTACTATTTGGCCCTGTGTCAGTTTCAGTTTATTGGTTAATTTTTCTGGTAAGGCTGTTTCCCATACTATTTGGTACCATTGGCCCATGCTTACTCCTGACAGGTCTCTCCAATGTCTGGTTATGATGTTTCTGGCAAAAAGAATAGAATTGAAACACAGAATCGGGAGGGACCATGAGGCTCATCTGATCCAACACATTGCAGTGCACGAAACTCTTTGCCCTGTCTGGGGCTCAAACCCAGCAGCGGAGCTAGCCACTCGGGCCCCCAGGGGCTGGGCGATCCGCTCAGGGGGCAGGGCGATCCACCTGGGGGGGATTTTGTCATCCCCCTCTGGGATGACACCTGGGGCGAAAAGTCTTAGACCTTAGACGAAAAGTCCTGCACTCTACCAACTGAACAATCCAGCCATTAAGTGCACCACTCCTCTCTGCTGCTGCTTTTAGTTGAATTTGGAGGTCCCCAAAGCTACATTTCAGCAAAAGGAAAATGCTAGGGGACTGTGTTTAGGCTGCCCCTTACAAATTAATAAACAAAAGTTACCACTCCTTGTTAGAAAGTATTAATGATGGCCTCTCCTCCTTTTTTTATTTCATAATGAAGTAACGCACCAGAACCAAAAATAGCTTCAAAGCACAAGCAAGTGCTCCCTTAACTTGCATTCTCCCCAATTAAAATTTGCCCTCAATGGTCCAAATTGCTTCTTAGTGTTTAATCAAGTAAAGTGTTAGCCGATTAATCTACCAATTCAAACTTGCAGCCCTAGCAATTTTTTAAAAAAACACACACAACACTTTCCTTTTAAGGGTAAGTAACATCGCCTCTCCCATGACTCCTGTTCCCAGTGCCATGCTTGACCCCTTTGAAAGCCTTTCAATCCTGCCTCCTGCTCCAATTGTCTTCTCCATCTAACCCACGGAGAACACATTGTCTTCCACACATCCTACTTATGCCCTTCAAAACACTATAAACCAAAATACCATATTTTTGTATTCAAGTGTGACTTAGAGATGTCACTGTTTGTTCTGTTCCTCAGAAGACCATGGGTGGGTGGGGCTGCAGAGAGAAAAGGAAGCAGATAATAGGATTTTGATCTAGGTTTTTATCCAAGCAATTGAAAGAAAGGTGGCCAGCCCTTTGACCTTCTTATAGAAGATTCTTTTTTTCCCCTGGTTGGAGGCTCTGACCCAGCGTCAAAGCACCCTTTAGAGCAAAAGAAGCGTGTTAATGTTCATTTCGGATTCTTCTGTAGTCTAAGTTGAAAGGTGATCTACAAAGCCTCATTTGCAAGGGCAGCTATAGAAAAACTAAGAAATTAAACACCAGGCAATGATCAGACTTTTGCAACAGAATGGATAAGGTCATTACAGCTGTCTTCCTTCCAGATGCAATACAGAGAGAAGTTAAAATGGCATGACTTATTTTTAATATTGCAATTAACTGACAGTTGCCTTTTCTGGTTTTGTCTAGTTTCTTGGGAAATATAAATCTTGATATCACTGAAGGATATCTTGATGACTTTCCTAGATGTTAGATAACGACATATGAAGGCTACATTTTTCAAGGGAAAAAGAGATGCTAAGTTAAATGGAATGAGACTATACACCCAAACTGGCCTCTGATCTGCTCTTCCAAGAAGAAGCAGCTCTTGTCTCCACAGTAGACAGAAAGAGTCCTGGGAAGTGATGGAATGTGGCTTGCCTTGAGAACGTCCAAATGAACAAACAGCTCAGAAATAATGCAGTATGAGCTGCTTTTGAATGCAGTATCTTACATTGCATAAGAACAGGGCCAGATTTAGGTTTGATGAGGCCCTAAGCTACTGAAGGTAATGGGGCCCTTTCTATGTCCAGCTGTCCTTTGTCAACAACAAATTGTTGCTGGTTTTTGTGTTGAATATATGCTATATGGTAATTTATATACCTAATAGGTATCTAAAGCCATTTGCCCATAACAAAATATGTATTTTATCAAAGTAATTGTTGAAAAGTCCATGCAGAATGCAAAGTCCATGCGGAATGTAGGCACCCTATATATAGAAATGAGCAAACCAGTGATATTTTAGGGAGCAGAGCCAGCGTGGTGTAGTGGTTAAGAGCGGTGGACTCACTCGTAATCTGGTGAACCGGGTTCGCTTCCCCGCTCCTCCACATGCAGCTGCTGGGTGACATTGGGCTAGTCACACTTCTCTGAAGTCTCTCAGCCCCACTCACCTCACAGAGTGTTTGTTGTGGGGGAGGAAGGGAAAGGAGATTGTGAGCCGCTTTGAGACTCCTTCGGGTAGTGATAAAGTGGGATATCAAGTCCAAACTCTAACTCTCTCTGGACTTACATCATAGGAGCCTACACAACACAAAACACTGTTGCTCTATGTAGGTTTTATTTCATTTGGTTTTTATCTTATATTTTGGAAATGTACATCCAGGTGTGTTTTTTTCCTTTAATTTTTTGGGGGGCCCCCAAGAGAGTGGGGCCCTAAGCTATAGCTTGTTTAGCTTATACGTAAATCTGGCACTGCACAGGAAGGCATCCCCCTGCCCTCTGAACTCTGGAGCATCTGACATAAAGTTGCATGCTGGAAGGTTCAGGACACAAAAGGATGTACCTCTTAACCTGGCACAGAGTTACACTAACATCTCTGCATACCCTCTGCATACAGGGGCTGTTTCTGTAAATCCAGGACTGTCCCTGGAAAACAGGGACACTTGGAGGCAGTGGCGTAGCGTGGGGGGTGCAGGGGGGGCCGGCCGCACCGGGCGCAACATGGGGGGGTGCGCTCGCACTCGCAGCTCTCTGCCCCTACCTGCGCCCCCTACCCCCATGGGTTAGGGGGCACAAATTACTTGCCTTGCCCCGGGTGCTGACAACCCACGCTACGCCACTGCTTGGAGGGTCTGATACCACAGACTAATATCTTACCCATGGGTAAGAGAGGCCCAACGGTGTGAAACTCTAAGAAAAAATCCTAGCTATGCTTACTCATAAGTAAATCCCACTGCTTTCAATATAACTTAATCCCTCTACAGTGTGTTTAGGATTGCAGCCTCAATCAATCAATCAATCAATCAATCAATTACAAACACACACATAAATCCATGGCCTGCTTTATCTCTCAATTGAGGACAGAGCATAATTATTGCTTTACCCATCGCAAGAAAACAAAAAACAAAACCAACAAGAGAAGCAAGACAATACTCAAGTGGACTCCAATCAAATCTGGGTAAGCAAATGCTGCATGGCTTTCATAACTGCCTTTCCACATTCAGCCCGGAGCTCTTTGCAAAGGTTCCAAGCCACTGGAAGAGGGAGCATTCTGAAAACACTCGGAGCATCTTAATTAAGGCGCAAGGCTTTGGTAGGTGCATAGCTGTAATAGCTGTAGAATTACAGCACCACCACCGCCCAGCACAGGTAAAACAGGTAAAGTGCGTAGGAAGGTGCGCAGAGGGAAAGCAGCACCTTAAGTCATAACTGGCAAAATGACAAATGGATTCTGACAGGCAGCCCTTTATGCATGTAGGATAAATATATAAGCTTATTATTATTCCTTCCCTATCCTATTTCTAACAAATCCATGTGGAAGCATCTAATGTCAGGAACATATTTAGGCAGATTATGTTCAGCTGCTTTTCTCTCCCTCCTCGGTATGACTGAGCCAAAGTGCTGGTGGGGAGGGCGGGGGGAAGAGGAGCAAAAAAATCTGGGTATCCACCTACGTGTACAATTTAATACCGGCAGTTTCGAGCTCACAGTACCACCCACGTTAGGCTTTCTCTCAGGAGACTGTGCAGCCGCGCTGGCCTGTTACCAAACATCCCCCTGGTCCTGGAAGCCTCTGTGACCTTTCAGTTTCTTGCAGTCTGTCTCTGAATTGTGAGAGACAGGCAGCACGCTCACAAAGGGCTGCCTGAGCAGACTAGAAAGTCTGCAGTCAAGAGAGACTGGAGATTTGCCTAACAACCTGATTTGAGAAGCAGCTGCACCTGCCAAAAGGTAAGTTCAGCCTCCCCCCAACTTGGTGCACTCTGGATGTTTGGGCTCTGTGTTGGCTAGGCCTGGTTGAAATTGAAATCCCAAGCATTTTGAGGGCACCAGGTTGGGGAAGGAAGGGAGCTAGACCTCCAAACTTTCAGTACACTGAACTATTGAGACCAGAGACAGAACAGTCCTGCACAACTTGCAGCCGACCATGTAAGACCACAGCCCACCAGCAAAATATTTGTGCTCAACAACCCCACCGTGGTTCTTCTGCAGAAGAAAAAAGAGGTTTAAGGAACCCCTGAGTTGCCGCTGTTCAATTAGTTTGTTTCAAGTAATGCATTTATATCCCAAAACAGCTTAGAGCATTTAAAATGGCAACTTCATGAAAATAAATGAACACAGGAGGAAAGATCAGCCATTCAGACCAAAGAAAATAGACATTCCCTGCTATAGACAATAAAAGCCTGCAGATATAAAATGATTGGTAGTAATCAGCAAAAGACAGTAAGAGAGAGAGAGGGCCAGCCATCCTTCAAGGTCTTCCATAATCTCAGGGTAACCACTGAGAAGGCCAAGTGTCAGTCAAACACCTTTTCACCTAAAGTATTACATGGAGAAGGGATTTGTTGGCCCTGGGGTGGCCCTGCAGCCCCCGAACTCCGAGCATCCTCCAGTATGCGCAGCTCTGGAAAAGGCATTTCACTTCCTCTCCAGTGTGCTTCAGTGATGTATATCAAATGATATGTGCACACTAATCTTCTAGCATAACACAGCAAGAAGTGTGAGACATCGTAGAGCTAATCTACGTATTTATTTACACACTATGTACAGACAAAGGAATCATGGCGTCCTCTCTCTCCAGCTCCGAGAGAAGAACAGGAACAAGTAAAACAAAAGTACAGTACAATGGTACATACAGCGGAAGAGATAAGACTGTCTTCCGTTCCCACACTCTTCCCAGACAGGCATGTGATTCACACCAATCTCATATGCATCACTGGAGGCGTGAAATACTAGCAGGCTTCTCCTTCAGATCTTAGGAAATAGGCGGGGTGGTATGGAAGGAGGCAGTCCATTACTGTAGCTATCCTGGATCATTTAGGCCAGGGGCTGTCAACATGATGTCTGCAGTGCAATGGCACCCTTGAGGTCTTTCCCTGGTGCCCAACGCCTCTGACATACCACTCAACTGTCCTGATTTAAGCAGGACATCCTGGAATTACAGAAGCCATTCCCCACTTCTGAATGGATCCCAGAATGTCCCATTTTTTTTGTCTGGCACTCTGGTGTGAGCCAGCTGGCTTCCACGAAAGCTCAAGAGCAACAAAAACCCCCCAGACATCCTGATTTGGATCACCTGGACGTTGGAGAGTATGCTGCAAGACTCCACATCTCACACACAAGCTCATCTGGTCAAAGGTGGGTGAGAGTGGTTGCCTTTCTCTTCTTTGAAAAATATAGAGAGCTGGAGGTAAAAATTGGTAGAGTGGCACTCTTTCCTGCTTCCTCTTTCAGCTTTTCAATATTAATTCCATTGGATCTGACTTTCTCCCAGTTCCTTTGGAAAAGAAACATACGTGCTTTCTATTTTTCTGTATATCTGTGGGGTGGGGAGGAAGAAAAATGACCAGAGGGGTCGGCCCTATGGTACTTGTTTAAAATACCCAAATGCACCTGTGGGCTTTTGGTGACCCCCTAATTTAGGCCTTTGAAGGTAAATACCAACACCTTGAATTGTGCCTGTAAGCAGATGGGTAACCTGGTTAGCGGGCAATTGCTGTCGTTTTCAGCTTGTGGGTTCCTGCAGGCATCTGGTTCAGATGTCCTCATGGGAATTGTGTTCAGCTTGATAAGTAGCCAGTCATAAAGGGTTCCTTCAAGGTCACTTGTCCAAATCCCTTTCTATGCCCTGTTACCTTTGATTCATAAAACAAGTGATGGCAGGAACTAGGCCCAGACCCTTAATGTATGCAAAGGATGTAGACATGCTCCATCGCGAGACTGCATTCCCCACTTAAAAATTAAGTTTGATGCAGATTTTCCTGATTCTTTAAATCTGCAGCGGATTTGTCAAGCCGATGTTCCACTCTGGCTGTTGCCTTACTGTTTACAGAGAATTTCTATAATTAAATTCTGACTTGGCACAGATGCATGATGCAGCTTTCCATTTGTCCACATGAATTGTTTTTGTTTGTTTTGTCCTGGTAAAATGTATCTTTTAAAAAAAGAAAGGGATCTTAATTTCATCTTATACAGAGAAGCACAGATAGGAGCGTTCGGCTTGCTTGTTTACACAATGGAGAGAGGGACACGAGGCTCTCCCCGGGGTTGTGGAAATGGCAAGCAGGCAGATAAGTCAGCGGTCTGAACCATGGACCTTATCAGGGCAATTAGGCCTCTCCCATGAGGCCATCTGAGCCACCGCTCACCCACCTGGCCTACACCTGATGACACATACAGATGGTACCAGTCACAGGGCATGTAAAGTCATGGGAGAAAGACCTGGGGGGCAGGTTCACAAAAGCACCTACAAATACATTAGCCCTTTCAATGCTGCCAATTGGTTGGTCATTGGCACTTGCAAAGCCCTGTGCCATGACTGTCAGTGCTTGCAAAGGCACAGCACTGACAATTGACGGATCACAAGTGTTTGCAAAACAGTGTTTTTGCCCACACGGTTTGATTTCAAATGATGCAGCCAAAGGAAAATGGGTCTTCTGGTATTCTGAGGGTGATTATTAGGTGACTGGCAGGCAGGTGGCTCTTCTTCTTCTTCTTCTTCTTATTATTATTATTATTATTATACACCGCTCTGGGCGGCTTCCAACAAAATATTAAAATACAATAGTCCTTCAGATATTAAAAGCTTCCCTAAACAGGGCTGACTTCAGATGCCTCCTAAAAGTCTGGTAGTTGTTATTTTTCTTTTTGACATCTGATTGAAGGGTGTTCAACATGGTGGGCGCCACTACTGAGAAGGCCCTCTGCCTGGTTCCCTGTAACTTCACTTCTTGCAGTGAGGGAACTGCCAGAAAGCCCTCAGAGCTGGACTTCAGTGTCCGGGCAGAACAACGGGGGTGGAGACGCTCCTTCAGGTGTACTGGGCTGAGGCTGTTTAGGGCTTTAAACTTTAAAGGTCAGCACCAACACTTTGAATTGTGCTCAGAAACGTACTGGGAGCCAATGTAGGTCTTTCAAGACCAGTGTTATGTGGTCTCGGCAGCTGCTCCCAGTCAAAGAGGTCAAAGTAGGATTGCAGAGGTTGAAGGTGATAAGGATCCAGACTGAAAGCCAGTTCTAGCTCCCCAGCCTTGACATAAGCAAAAACCAGGGCAAAGAGGTATGCATGCTCACTGAACAAACAACTCCCCAGCCAAAATAGCATGTGAGTATCTGGAAGTGGCTTGGAATTTCAGGTGCCTGCATCTGACTCATGTGAAATTGACTAGCCAGTTTACCATTGGCTTGGTGTTTCTCTTGTCTACGGACAGAAAAAGTGAAGGCTTCCATCAGCTAAGCACCTGATCAGTTTAAGCCAGAGGGCTGATCAATTGCAGGCATTTGCTGTTGATTGATACAGTAGGTAAGTGCATCTGTACTTGTGTGGAAATGAAAAGGGGGAAAACTTGTGGGAGGGGGAGAGAAACAATTTTAAAACATAAATAAAAAGAGAAGCAGCTGTGAAGTCGATCTCTATCCCTCCACTTTTACTTTCACTGGAGAAGGAGTGCCAACCCCAGTTAGCTGAATAGCCAATATTGCCTTCCTTCCCTAGGCCAAAATTATACTTTCCTGTTGGTGATCAGTAGGCCAGGATGGCTGACATACAAAATGGGGATAGAGGTGGCAGCAGAGGGTAAAAAGGAAGAGAAACTGGAGCAAAGTAGAGTAGTTTATAGTAAACTCAGTTCAAAATATTTAGACAAGAATGTTGGTACTTTCAGGTGGTGGGGTGGAGTGGAAGGTCCCTCCTCCCCCCCCCCAAAAAAAATACTGCAATAATCTTTGAAGGTTTCTGAAATCCATGCATTTTCATAGGGAGGAGAGAAGTTTTACCAATATTTAAGATGAGGTGGCAGTTTTTCCCTTAAACAAGGAAGAGGAAGTAACAGTACAGTGGTGCCCCGCAAGACGTATGCCTCGCAAGACGAAAAACTCGCTAGACGAAAGAGTTTTCCGTTTTTTGAGTCGTTCCGCAAGACGAATTTCCCTATGGGCTTGCTTCGCAAGACGAAACGTCTTGCGAGTTCTTGCGAGTTTGTTTCCTTTTTCTTAAAGCCGCTAAGCCGTTAATAGCCACTAAGCTGCTAAGCCGCTAATAGCCGCTAAGCCGCTAATAGCCGTGCTTCGCAAGACGAAAAAACCGCAAGACGAAGAGACTCGCGGAACGGATTAATTTCGTCTTGCGAGGCACCACTGTATTTTCCCCTGTATAACAAGCCCCCGTGTATAAGACGATCCCTTTTTGGGGGACTCCAAATTGAGAAAATGGGGGGAGATTGTATCTGTGTATAAGACGACCCACAATTTTGAACAGTTTTTAAAAATAAAAAATCCCTAGTCTTATACACGAAAAAGTACAGTAGCTTCTCCAGCTGTTCAAAGTGGCAGTGGGGTTGTAATCAAAGTAGCTCAGCTGAGTTCTTATTTGCTGCAGAATCACCCAATGGGAATGATGTTGCTATTCCACGCCCCCCCACCAAGCAAACAATGTCCATTTTACAGTGTGTGTTTAAATATGCTGTGTGTGTGTGTGTGTGTGTGTGTGTGTGTGTGTGTGTGTGTGTGAAAAATACAAACAATGCATTATATTAGGAGAAATGTCTTGCAAAAATGTGTATATTAGTCAAAGTTTCATGCAAATATATTAGGAGAAATTCACACCAAAATCTTGATGGATTTTCAGGAAGATTTCTTTTTCAATTTTTTGGGGGGGAAATGGTGTATACATATGGAGGACAGAAGAAGAAAAAGAAGAAGAATTCATATACCACCCTATAGCACAGGTCCCAGGGCAGTTCACATATTATAAAATGAGAAACTGAGAAAACAGATCCTTCCACCCCTATTGCCCACTTTTCAGGGAGATATCTGGGAAGGAGGAGATACATAATACAACATTATGTAGCTTCTGAAAAACCAACATGAAAAAATATGCCATATTAACAGCAGCTGCTCTTGGGTGAATTTCTAAAAACATGGTAGCATGAAAATATATTGGCTCTCTTATGTGAGCTGAACACCCCTGTGCACCACTGTCTATAAAATTGCATTCATTTCTCTTCCCAGCTTTTTGAATAGTAGGTGGTCATTTCATTTGTTTGTTTGTAGATAATTTTTTCAGCTGTTTTATTATGTTGGTGAGAATAAAGTAAATTTCAAAATCATCTGAAAAGCTTTTGCTGCAATTTTCTATTTTGCGACTCTGAAATTCGAGACCCTTCTCTCCTCCTTCAAACAACACACAAAACGGGCAATTAAACTGTGGCAAGGGACAAGATGTGGGGCTTGTTCTGTTTCCCTGCAGATAGTGCAATCACAAGTTTCAAAGGAGGTGAATATAATGGTTCAGATCCTGATATTCGTGTATTTTAATGGCACAGGCCCAACAAATCCTGCAAAATGGCTCCCGGTTGCATGCCTGGTAGCAATCTTAGAGATGGCTTCTGGAATTATGGGTACAAAAGGTCTTTGTTTGGTCTGCTTTTTTAAAATGCACCGGTCTGATTTTACACTCTGAACTAATACACAGTTATCCTTTGCCTTTTGCAATTCTCTGAATTTTGCAATGCAGGTCTCACAGTGTCCAACCAGATTACTATGAGACGCCTGAAAGCGAGGGCTGAGCACACCAACTCCTTCCCCCACTTGTGATTCCCAGCAATGGGTGTCCAGAAGCATGCTATCTCTGATATTGGGGGTAGAAGTTAGCCATCTTGACTAGCCACTGACAGCCATACCCTCCTTGAATTTTCAGACCATCTAAGTTGGTGGCCATCACAACTCCTCATGGGAACCAATTCCATAGCGCTTGGTGAGAGCAAAAGCCTAACTAGTCTCTGCATGACGACTCACACGAGGAAACCTGTTGCTGCCGCTTATTCTACTGCCTTTTCACATGCTACTCACGATAATCTCTACTACCCTGTAATTAGAAAATGGAATGAACGGCATGTCTCACATGTCACAGCCCGGCCATTGCTAGTAAATTCCAGTCAAAAAAGGCGAGGAGTGGATATCCAGAGAGTAGTTTAGCTAAGCTTAATCAGGTGCCACTTAGCTGAAAGGTAGGGAGTTAATGGCTTAATTGCTCTTTAGGAAGAGCCTGCTGGATGATGGCTGGGTACCAAATACTACCTGCAGCAAACAAACAGAATACATTTCTAAATATCTGGTCCCTATCTCTCCCTGTTGAAAAGGCTGCTGGGGGGCAGAGAGAGAGAGAGAGAGAGAGAGAGAGAGAGAGAGAGAGAGAGAGAGAGAGAGAGAAATCTCCTGCACCAGATTTCCCCACCATAAATCTTTGTGCCTCAACTCACTGCATTGGGGGGACAAGTGCCACAAAGAGAGCTATAGATGCCTTCGTGGTGGGGACAGGGGGGCACGGAAAGATTTATAGAGCCTTCAGCCACCAGGACAAGCAACCCAGAGAGATTTATATGAGGCTACCCAGAGAGAGCAGGCAACATGGAGAGATTTATCGGCACCTTCCCAACAGATGAGGAACCGCCACTACAAACGCACTCAGTCAATCTGCAAAAGAGAGTGGCAGGGCCCTGGACTCCACTGTCAATCAGTGACAGCCACAAGCTGAGCAGTTAGGAGGTGTTTTCGAATCTGGGGACATTGCAAAGGCCGGTCTGTTTCTTAGTGCAACCCCACCTGTAGCAATATAGGAGACAGGTCACTGGGCTATCTAGTTCAGTCTTGGCTACTCAGACTGGCAGCAGCTCTGCAACATTTCAGATAGGAGTCGACCCTAGCTGCAGATATAAGGAATTGAACCAAAGACCTTTTGCATACAGAGCACGGGCTTTATCACTGAACCACAACTAATGGGACAAAAATGCATTTCGGAATTCTCACTAAAATGTTCATGAACTTTCAAGACAATATTTTTTAAAAAGCAAATTGTTGGAGAAAGGTGGACAACTGAATGTCAGATGCAGGGTGGGGAAAAGCTCATGAGATAAACTAAACTGAGAAATTAATCTATCCTGGCACATACCCCAGGAGCAGTTCACCAGATGGGGCAAAGCTACTCCACTAGATTCCCAACAGGTGGGGCTCTGTTGCT
Source organism: Podarcis muralis (assembly GCF_964188315.1). Lineage (NCBI taxonomy): Eukaryota > Metazoa > Chordata > Lepidosauria > Squamata > Lacertidae > Podarcis > Podarcis muralis. The sequence continues at coordinate 13,728,062 of NC_135660.1, forward strand.
CATTAGGATGAAAAGGTGGGGGGGTGAAGTGGTGTGGAGGTCTGCGTGGTGCAAACTCAGCAGCAGAGTCAATCTGGTGCTCCTACCAATGTGTTTGCACTACACCGCCCTCCCTGCTGCCTTGCCCCTCTCCCTCTCGCAGTAAACAAGGGAGACCCACCTGCTGGAAAGCTAGCATGGTGGCTTCACCCCACCCATTGTGCTGCTCCTTGTGTACCATAAAAGCATTGTGCCAAATGTGACACATAGGCATCTGAATCCACGTATGTATTAAAATAAACAGTCATTAGAGAGCCAGGACTGACTGCAGCTCCCTGTTGCAGATATGCTCTGCAGCAAGCAAGTCCTATTCTGCTGCTCTGTAGTGCATGAAATTATGCTCAAGGGCACATCTTTTTTCCCCCTTATTGGGAGTGCCTTTTTAGGTATTGCATGGCAGTAAAAATCCAACATCACAGAAGTTAATACTTGTTTGCATAAGAACTATGTGTCTTAATTTGCACATATCGATGCAAATTCAAAAAGGATTCTGGTAACTTAAAAGAAATGTTCATAGTGGGAAAGACCAGGTAGCTTGTGTTCCAGCCCAGACTGCTTGATGAGCAAATCCAAGGCTCTTTCTCTTTAAAGTGGTCTTTCACTGGACAGACCTTAAACAGAGGACACCGTGAAATAGAGCACAGTCCTCTGTAAAGCAGGACACATGGCCACCTTGTGTCATGAACTGGCAGGACAAAGGTGAGGAGGAAGAGGATCACGGCGAGGGGTGTAGCCACGACTGGTACACACTGGGGCAAGTTTGGGATGGAGAAGGGGAGGTTGGGGGCATAGAAAGTACTCACGGGGTGGCAGAGGATGGTGAGGGGTTGGGGGTCAGTGCACAGGAAGCAGAGCAGCAGGACCCTTCACCAGAGTCAGAGGGGCACCGGTCTCCATGAACACAGCAGGCGCTGAGGCAGGGGGAGCAGTGGGAGGACAGCTCTAGGAGGCTGAGGCAGGCAAGGGCCCACAGCCCAGCTCCCTAGCTGGCCAGGTGGGGCTTGTTAGCTCTGGGTTGAGGTGTGTGATTCCTTAGCCGAATTATGCTCAGGGCAGATCACATGCCTCGTTGATGCTGCAATCAAGGGACGCAGAACTGAGGTGTTGTATCTCCTCAACTTCCCATAGTGATGGACCACTGCTTGGGTATCTTGGGAGTGCCGCTCCAGGTTCCTATTCATTAGCATCTTTTATTTATTAATATAAATACGTCTTTTGTTGTTGTAATTGCTGCTTTTCAAGCCACCCCGTAATGGCGGCCTATAAATTTATACAATAAATGAAACCGGCAAACCTTCTGCACTTCCTCTCCTCCTGGCACCAGCTCCTCTGCTGGTTTACATAGCTTTTCTTCAGCAAGAATATCGGTTAACCAGAGGCTGTAAATTTTAATTCCTGCCCTGCAGTTTCAGCCCACAGCCAAACCGCAATAAAAGTAAGCTGGCACCCACATCTGATTGCTTCTGTCATTCATGCTTCTAGATGAAATGCAAGAATATATAAGACTTCTTTGAAGGGGGAAACTGAAGCTGTAGCTCCTACAGTACCGCCAGAAGGAAGGGATATGCACTGAGGGAAACTGCTGGTGGGAGTAGAGATGAGCAGGAAGGTACCTTGTTTTATTTATTCAGTATGTTTGTATGAGTTATCTGTATAAGGTTCTTAAGGACTCTCCCAACAGGGCACTGACTAGACCAGGGCCTGCCAACCTTTTTGGGCCAGTTGATTAGAACCAGTAACCTTTGGTCTATTATGAGCTTGCAGCCAAAACTGTGATTAGCTCATTGAAATTAATATATGGACTTTAGCCTTCCATGTCTGCATTTCATGATGAAATACCTCTCCTCTTTGCCTTTGAACAATTTACTATCCTTCTCATGTTTTTCTAGGCCAAGCCCTCTTCCAACTCACCTTCTAACCTCCTTGCTTCACCTATAGGCTGCTTGTCTTCTTCCTAACCCTTGTCTTCTTCCCTAGGCTCCCTGTTTCCAATTTCCCTTTTGCTTGCCCTGTCCCTTTGAAGGACCACTGCAGCTCAACCAATAAAAACCCAGAGATTCTTCTGCTTGCCTTGCCCTTCTCTGGCATCTGAGCAACTCAGCCAATTGCTTCCAGAGACTTCATCATGGCCAACACAAAGCCCCTTGGTGTAATACAAATAATATAAAATGTTACAGCTTGCTATTCTGATATAGCTAACCATCAAGTGTGGGCACATAATTACCTGTGGGGGATATTTAAGTGAAAGACACCAACCTAGGACAAATCTAACAATAGTTCTGCTAATCCACCGTTGCTGCACAGTTACAGAGACTAACACAATACTACAAAAGAAACCTAAGATAAGAGAAAAACCCAGCATTTGTCTCTGGAGTGCTTAAACAGGCCAATTTGTATTCTGTTCATTCACCCTATACTCTTGTTAGGTATTATGAGTTTAAATATTAACATAGACATAAAACATTAATGGGAAAAATATATTCAATTAAGACCTCAGAAGACAATTGTCAGTTTTGTACTGCTCAAGGAAGAAATTATTTTCTAAATGCATTTTTTAAAGTTTCTGAAATGTGAAAATTCAACCACTGAGCTATGTACATCCAGCAGATTTTCACATTGCATATTTATACTAGCAGATATGCAAATTCCCCCCCCAAAAAAAATATGATTTGGGTTATAGAAAAAGCGTAAAGAATAAAGCCTTCGAAGAAGACTCTGGCAACCCGTAACAGGTTCAGTTTATTTCCTGACTACGTTTTATAGGCTGCCTTTCAGTCCTAATGGCTCCCAAGGCGGTTTGCAATAAAAACTAATTAAAACAAACAACAGTTAAAACGGTTCAAGCCCAAAGAATAAACTCCAGTAGCCAAACTGCCACAACAGCAAGGCAATCAAAACAGAGACTGTGCCAAAATTGCTTATGGATACACATTGTAACAAAAGAGAACAACCTCCGATTCTCAATTATTTCCCCGTTTCAAACTTTAGGGTTGTTTACAGTATAGTGCCGAGAAAACTCTGCAGTTCAATCCCTGCATGGTTGTAGTTTTCCATTTCATCGATAAGAAGGAAAGGAGAGCACTGCCAAAACAGACCAAAGTCCCATCTAATGCAGCATGCTGTTCTCACAGTGCCCAACCACGCACCCATTGGGTGGCCATAAGCTGAGCAGGAATCTAATAGCACTCTCCCTGTATACTGCCAGTATAGGGATGAACCAAGATACCGCTTCCTTTCTCTCCCCCCCCCCCCACCCCCATTTCCAAGAGGCAAAAGTCGATAGAATATTTTAAGCCATTTGCAGGAGGGGAACAAGGCACAGAGTTTTGGGGGATAGTACTGAGCCTCTTTAGTGATGTATGGAAGTGAGAGCTGGACCATAAAGAAGGCTGATCGCCGAAGAATTGATGCTTTTGAATTATGACGCTGGAGGAGACTCTTGAGAGTCCCATGGACTGCAAGAAGATCAAATCTATCCATTCTGAAGGAAATCAGCCCTGAGTGCTCACTGGAAGGACAGATCCTGAAGCTGAGGCTCCAATACTTTGGCCACCTCATGAGAAGAGAAGACTCCCTGGAAAAGACTATGATGTTGGGAAAGATGGAGGGCACAAGGAGAAGGGGACGAAAGAGGACGAGATGGTTGGACAGTGTTCTCAAAGCTACCAGCATGAGTTTGACCAAACTGCAGGAGGCAATGGAAGACAGGAGTGCCTGGCGTGCTCTGGTCCAGGGGGTCACAAAGAGCCGGACACGACTAAACGACTAAACAACAACACTGAGCCTCTTGGGTTTACCGATCAGAAGATTGGCAGTTCGAATCCCTGCAACGGAGTGAGTTTCTGTTGTTCAGTCCCAGCTCCTGCCCACCTAGCAGTTCAAAAGTACACCAAAAAGTGCAAGTAGATAAATAGGTACCGCTCCGGCAGGAAGGTAGATGGCGTTTCCGTGCACTGCTCTGGATCGCCAGAAGCGGCTTAGTCATGCTGGCCACATGACCCGGAAAAACTGCAGACAAACGCCGGCTCCCTCGGCCTGTAAAGCGAGATGAGCGCTGCAACCCCAGAGTTGGCCGCGAATGCACTTAACTGTCAGGGGTGCTTTACCTTTTTATTTTTATTTTTTTAACGTGCATAGCCTGCTGTAAAGGGCAGGGAGCTCTGCCTTCATTCTAACTGCCTTTATTATGATACTATGTGACATAGAATTGTCATTAATTCAATCAAGAGTGAGGGCAATGTTCCAAGGAGCAGGGTTGCAACTGTTACCAGCACTGTGAAGCATGGGGGTATAGCAGAACGACCTTTCACTGCAGCCTCCCCAAATCCCTCTGATTTCTGGCAAAATAGCTCAATTCAGCAACCCCATATCTCCCATAATGACAACAGAGAATTGACACCTAAAAGAAGAAGTGGGAACAAAGCAAGTAAGAATTTTAGTTCAGAATTACAAACAACTAGTAGTAGTAGTAGTAGTAGTAGTAGTCAGCTACTTTTCTAGAAGGCTTTTGCCTTCTAAAGTATTCTGAAAGTCTGGTTCAGAAACATCTTGGTCTTGGAACGTGCTGATGTCATTGGTTAATACCAGAGAAGCTCATTACTGCTCTAACCTACATAGTGTGTCTTAGGTAGGGATGAGTGGACCTGGAAATTCCAGTTTCTCATTTTCCCAATCTTAGATTCAGTTTTCCACATCACCATGTTATAAAAAACAATCCTCATGAAAATTCACCAGCATATTAGTGCAAATTTCTCCTGTTGAACACATTTTGCATATTTTTGCAAAGCAATTTCCCCTCATGCAATGCATTTTTTTTGTATTCTATTTTCAATAATAAATGGATATTTAGGCTCACTTTTCCCTAATAGGTGCAATATTTCATTGTAGAACTACATCACAAAAGTTGGAGAAGTGTGAATTTCAAAGAATGGCTCTGTTTCAGTTCGTGTATTGTTTCAGGGAGTGTAAATTAGGTGGATTTACCTTTAAATGCAAACTGAAACAGAATTTCTTCCCCATCCCTAACCTTAGGTCTTCTCCAGTGCTCCTGCAGAGTCACCTGGAGATGAAAGACTAAGTATTAGATGGACCCAGTTTTCCCCTTGAGGTCTGTTCTCAACATGACCCATGATCGTGAATGCCACAAATAAGGGATTCAAAGATAATATGCATATCATGACCTCGCTCTGATTTCCCCTCCTGGGATGAATGAGAGGGCTCAACCTAAGATGTATACCAACAGCAGACATCAAGACCTCTGGATTGTGGCAACCTTTATGTTTTCTTTCATTCACTACTTTGTTTTTTGACAGCCTTTGACAATCAGTCAGCAAAGCCTAGTTTATTTGTAATCCAACATCATGTTGGGTCCAATTTCCTCTTTCAGCAGACAGCATTTTTCTTGCTTCGCACTCATGCTTCCAGGTTTCTGCAAAAAAAAAACCTTGCACTCTAGCAAAAAGGACAAACTTTTGTCCAGGCAAAAGTCTCGTGCTGTGTTCTTTATCAGTCACTGCCTCACATTACCTTTATCAGTGGGTAAATTGTACGAAAGAGAAACCCCCCTAAACTCTCCCAATATCAAATAGGTGAACCTAGATGCAATCCTGAATCAGTTTTACAGTCCCTTCGCTTTTGGCACTCTTAAAGGGCAAACATCCTCTAATTTATTTCAGTGTGAACGAGAGCATATGTGCAATTGTGGAAAATGTAAAATTACTGCAGAAAGAAAACAATTCAGTTGAAAGCTAGAGAAATTAGGACTTAGAGTGCTAGTCTGGAGAAGCACTTGGAATCATTCTGAACATTGTGCAGAAGGAGAAGTAAATCAAAATGTCAGAATTCCTGGACCCCATTGCTCCAGGATGCAACTGCAGCACAACAATATATTGTTAGTGACCTAGTCTGCACACAACAGTAACTAACTACAGCTTGCGTCTAGCAAGGAGAGAGCTTAACCATGTGCTTGCCAGCTTTTTGTGTATGCACACAGTCTGGTTCACACACACCACTATCCAACAATGGTTTATTACACCATGGCTTAGCATTGTTTGCAAACCCTGCCCAGCAGCTTACCTATGGTTTGCTCCCTACCAACAAACCACAATCTGAAGCCATAGTTTGTGGTTGGCTTATGAACCTTGATTTAACTATGGCTTGATGTTACAGGTAAACCCAGCAATGGTTGGTTTGATGACCCCACACCTGCCACAAAATCTTAAGGTAACTGCATGCTTTAAAAGCCTTAATACACAGGACATCTTCCGGAGAATAGAAGGCTAAGGAGCAAACCCTACACCAATACCTCAGATGGTTGGGTGGAGTCTTGTATGCCTCCTTCTCTCAACTCCTGCAGTCAAACTGGTGCCAAATGTATTGCTTTGTTTTCCTTTGGACTATGTGGGGGTACCTTTGAAGGTGACCCAGAAACTACAACTAATCCAGAATGCAGCAGCCAGACTGCTGACTGGGGGCGGCTGCCGAGACCACATAACACTGGTCTTGAAAGACCTACATTGGCTCCCAGTATGTTTCCCAGCACAATTCAAAGTGTTGGTGCTGACCTTTAAAGCCCTAAATGGCCTTGTCCCAGTATACCTGAAGGAGCATCTCCACCCGCATCGTCCAACCTGGACACTGAGATCCAGCTCCAAGGGCCTTCTGGGGGTTCCTTCACTGTGAGAAGTGAAGTTACAGGGAACCATGCAGAGGGCCTTCTTGGTAGTGGTGCCCACCCTGTGGAATGCCCTCCCATCAGATGTCAAAGAAATAAACAACTATATGATGTTTAGAAGACATCTGAAGGCAGTCCTGTTTAGGGAAGCTTTTAATGACTGATGTTTTAATGTATTTTTAATCTTTTCTTGGAAGCTGCTTAGAGTTGCTGGGGAAACACAGCCGGGTGGGTGGGGCATAAATAAATTGTTGTTGTTGTTGTTGTTGTTGTTACATCAGTGAGGCTGAGAAGGGGGTTGTTTCAATTGGGCAGCAAGGACCTCCATAGACACTGCCCAGGCTTGTGCCCTGGAGAAGTCACTTCAGTGCTGCATTAGCCAGTCAATGTGAATAAACGGGTCATCAGATCAATGCAGCTCCACAATAAGACTACAAGAAGCTATCATGAGTGGGCAGAAAGGCCATCATGTAGTGGTTGACCATATGCTTCACATTCAAAAAGGTTCCAGGTTCAATCCCTGCCTTGACAGGGCTGGAAAATATTTCTGAACCCCTGGAGAGCTGCTGCCAGTCAAAACACAAAGCTAATGGTCTCCCTCAGTAAAATTTCTTACATTCTTAAGAGTTCCTTGATACTGCATCAGTCCTTCTCTTTTGGTTTTCTTGTAAGTTAGAACACGACATTTTATAGATTTCTGTACTATGCAGTGCATCAGACACTATTCCAATGCTTATGGGTTGCTTGGCACCATCACTTATAGGGTTTTTCTAAATTAGAACATAACAGGGACCATTCTTATGGCTGCTTGTGTTTCAAAGCACACAGTGCACCCATGAAATATATCTTAGATCTATGACTCACTGCTTTGCACAGACACAGCTGGAGTTCACACATCTGACCCAGAACACAGTATATGGGTGGCCTGTTTACATTAAACACTGTCATGAATAGACAGCGATGGATATTACATTCCACTACGACTCCTTGACTCCAAAACATCACATTGGAGCGACTTCTTTGTTTTACAAGCCTCAATATAACAAGCCCTAGAACCAAGTTACCTTGAGAGTTTGCTAATAAAGCAACGCATGTCCTCAGAAACCACTTTGTTTCCTAATGTGTAATATATTTCCTCCGGTAACTCTATCTCGTAACAGCAACCAGCTCTCTGCAGCACTTGCAACCATGGCTTGAAAGTGTGTCTGCCAGCAGCATCTGAGGCCTACATTGACTGTGTATCCTAGGCAACCAAGTAATGGCTAAAGAACCACTGTTTTTGTTAGGAACGTGATGTGGAAAGTAATCATAGGGTCTTCATTTCAGAAGAAGTTCTTTTCCACTGTGTGTGTGTTTCATTACACTGCTGGGGCCGCTATTTGTCCTAGTCTGGTTGAGAGGTCTTGCAACTTCCTTCAGGTTGCTATGTTCTCATTACACGAATTACAAGTCAACATTATGCCTATGCAACCCTCATTGTGGGCATGTACGAAAGGAACTGTAGTTTGAAGAACCTCTGTAGTAACTCTTGGAGACGGTATTGTTTCTTAAAGCCCAGAGAGCAGCTATTGGCTGGGGTCCTTTTTATTTATTTATTTTATTTAACAGCATCTGTACACCACTTAATTGCGAAACATTTTTATTTTGACAGGATTTCCCAACCACATAAATGGGACTTTATAGAGAGTGTCTACTAGTTAACGTTTTAGCTTTGTATTTATTTATTTTTTGTAACTGTTTCTTATTTATTATGTGCAAATTGACTTGGGACTGTTGGTTAGAAGGTGATTAATAAATCAATAATAACGATACTATTACTATTAATTGTGTTAAAAGGAAGCCGGTCTCTCAGACCATAAAACACCAACATTACATCATCTTCCTCAATGCTGAGTTTGTTTCGAAACCCAATGCTGAATTCTTGATGATCATCACTAAGTGATTTGAAACCAGGGTATCTGAAAGACCACCTGCACCCATTCAAAAACTATCCACACCATCCTCTGATTTGCATGAAGGTCTTTCGGATAGCAGGATCCAAGCTTGAAATTTGCTGACCAATGGGACTATGGATGTAGTGGGGCCCCCAACTTTTATGTGCTGTAAGCCACCCAGAGTGGCTGGGGAAACCCAGCCAGATGGGTGGGTTATAAATGATAAAAGTATTATTAAGAGAGGATTGGACACATTCACAGAGGATTAAGCTATTGTTGGTTACTAGCCACAGTAGCAATGCTCCAACTTCACCACCAGAGGCCTTTCAACAGCAGGTGCTGGAAATTTCATTCATTCATTCATTCATTTTAGACAGCCCTTCGTCTGAAAATCACGGGGCAGTTCACAACATGAAAATATAAAGCGAGAATACAAAATGCACAATACAAACACAATCACAGGTGTGGAAGGTTGCTGTTGCATTCAGGCCCTGCATTCAGTTGGCCACTATGAGGAGAGGATGCTAAACAAATGGGGCTTTGGTTTGATCCAACAGGGTTGTTTATTGATTGATTGAATTTATATACCATCCTATACCCAGAGGTCTCAGGGCGGTTCACAGAAAAGATCACAATCTACAAAATCAAAACAATAACCCAATAACACCCTGATATGCTTTTCAAAGCATATGCAACATCTCATACATTCAAATCAATGACTGGATCATGCTGTTTCACAGCTTCTCCTGGAGTATTTTACTGTGCTTATCTGATTCATCTTCCTAACTGCCACACCATAATAAATGGGAGATGTGTGGCTACCACGTGCCTTTCTTCCTGCTGATATTCCTGCCTTCCCAAGCCAGTATTGCATGTTGAAGAAACTTATCTGCAAGAACTGATAAGCAAATTTTCACAATGCAGACGCAAACCACTTTTTTTGTGTAGCGGGTTCCTTGTTGCTCCAGTGTTTTTAAATAGCTTTCCTTTCCTTCTATAGCTTATCAATGCACACCTAGCATTTTGCAGAACAGGGCCAGCAACTACAGATGGACCTTTATGCCTGAAAAATAAGAGATAACACCCTCCTTTTTTTCTTTTTTTTTATTCCGGCACAGCTGCCTAACTCAAGCTTAGCGATGGATAGACTCACTCAGGTCAGAAGATTGCATGCAACAGTATTATGAAGTACTTCAGCATACACAATCAAACTAATCTGTATATCGCCTTGCAGAAGTCAACACTCCCCCCCCCCCTTAACACATGCCACTAAATGAATCAGAACTCCTAGAAAATACTCTCTGGAATTCCAGGCTAATGTGCATATTTGACTTGTTCTAAGACTCTGCCAGTTTGAACATTCATCACCTAAGGAAGCATTGTTCTCTCACAAGACCCTTGGTGCCTACAGGCTCACTATTTTGTGGGAAGACTCAAGCGCATACTTCAATTTTAAGTTTGAACAATTAAGGTGGATTAACGCTCTCTGTCACCCTAGTGCAGAAATAAAAAAGGGACATTTTGCAATTAGTGCATTTCCTTGTAGTTTTCCTGTCACTTGTGGGGTGAACAAATGATTAAAGGGAAGACGTGTAAACACGCTGAGAGCAAATCTGGTTGAATGTTTGTTGTTGTATATCGGGTCCTCCCTTAAAGAGGGCACGTATTGCGGTGAGACCTGGAAAACCGACACCATGTGTTGTGGGTGGGTACGATTGGTCAGCCACAACACCCGATTGGCAGGTCCCTTGAAGCTGGGTACAATTTGGACAATGGGACATAGTCCAAACGGTTCGAGAGACCTATTTACACCCATGCACATGACCCAGAGCTTCCTCTTTCCGCGCCTGCATTCGGAACACCCACCCACCTCTCCCTGCTTTTAGGGCTTTGTGCTTGACCTTGCTATTCCGTCGTGTGTCATCTGTTGTTGGGACAGGGGCACGGCAGGAATTTTCCCCACTTGGCTGATTGGCTGGTGCCATTTGGGCTTCACCAGCCGCATAGCAAATTGTTACAACTTGCGGATAGGCTCTGGTTCAGGTGACAGGGATGGGAGAATGCTCTCGCCATCCCTATGTGAAGGGTATTCCGTTAAAGGAATCCAGGGACTCAATGGTTTGGTCAACCCCTGAGAGGGGGTTGTGTCCGTGCCTGAATCCAGGGGGACATTTGGGTGGTGGAGATAGCCTGTTCCCAGCTTTCCGCTTATCCAGGTGTTCACCCTTGGCTGACCTACGCTGGTGCCCTGGGTCAGCGCTACCTGCATGGCAGGGAACTAGTCGAACCAGAGCCTATGCAACCAGTCACTTTCTGTAATCAATAAAGTTGTGGCCTAAATTCTGCCAAAAATCAAAATCAAAATTTGAGTCAAGTGTGAATTTATTTAGGGGGGAGGTTTCTGGGTCTGAACACGCAAAACCATCCCTTTTGGTTATGGATCAGAGTGGATCTTCAATAAAATCCATGTACAGTCTAACCACTATTTAAGTTTTGTACGAGCAAACCAGGGTGACTGCTAAATAAGCAGGGTGACTGCTAAATACAGTGGTGCCTCGCAAGACGAAATTAATTCGTTCCGCAAGTTTTTTCTTCTTGCGAGTTTTTCTACTTGCGAAGCACAGTTTCCCATAGGAATGCATTGAAAATCAATCAATGCGTTCCTATGGAAACCGCCTTCAGACCAGGTCCGGGGACAGTCTGTCCCCCGACCTCTTCTGAGGCTGGGGGGGGGGGACAAGGGCTTTTCTTCCCACCCCCAGCATTTTAAAAAACCCCGGGACAGCGGAGGACTTCTCCGCTGTCCCGGGGCGATTTAAAAGCCCCCGGGAAGGCAGGCAGGGGGGACAAAGACCTTTGCCCCCCGCCAGCCTTCAGAAGAGGTCCTGGAGATTAAAAAGAGGTCCCCGGAGATTTCCCTATGGGCTTTCTTCTTGCGAAGCAAGCCCATAGGGAAATTCGTCTTGCGAAGCAACTCGCAAACGGAAAACCCTTTCGTCTTGCGGGTTTTCCGTCTTGCGAGGCATTCGTCTTGCGGGGCACCACTGTAATAGTGAAGAATCTTCTACCAAATGGATTGCTGTTTGCATGTAAACACTTACACATAAACATTAGGCCCCATGGCAAGATTAGAGAGAAGCAGATTTGCTATTCCCATTCCTGGAGCCTGCTGTGGGTTTCCTTCTTGGAATGCCTGACAAGTTCAATCTTTGCAGATTCCGCTACTGCCTGTCCTGATCCCCACCTCCTGGCCTACGCTATCCAATGAACTTAGTTATCCACTGTTTTCTGTGCTTCCCCAGGGTTATTGGCTAAAAGAAAATATCAAAGTGTGTTTTAAAATGTGTATGTCGATAGGAAATATATTTAGAATATGTGTATCTCAAGGGGAAACACTTTAGAAATGTGTATTTTTCAATGTCAATTTCCATGCAGTTTTTTTATACAAATCTGCATGCACCAGACTTATAAGTGAGCACACACATGACAGAAACATGGATTAGGAATAGTCTCATTTGCTCATCCCTAGTTTGTTATGCCCTTCATTCCAGTTCTCCCAAATTCAGTTCAACTAGAATCCTAGAACTGCAACATGTGCAATTTTCTCAAGCTTTCCATTCCTTCATTTGCTGTCAGAGAGCATTGCTGGTTGCTTCTGCTAATCTTGAGAGGACTGTCCAGGACAAACAAAGATGCCAGACCAGGCTGTTATGAACATTCATCATCCCATTTCAATCTACAGATGCTTTTTAATATCTCAAAGCGCGGGAGGAATGTTTTTCATCTTGGAATGCACCTGAAGATACAGATGGCATGTATATATATTTAAGTTCTTGTGAAAGTACACACCTGTACATTCCTTAAAATAGGGTTAATTTTGAATGTTATTGGTATATGTAAGGACAGAACACATGGAAACGAGCAGTTCTTCAGCATATTGCCATTGTAGCAACTTTTTAAAAAGAAGATACTTCAAAGCAGCTGGGCAGTACATTGGGACTACTTAAAGCAAGGATGTGGTCAGATCTTCCACATGACAGATCTAAAGCCACCCAACACACCAAAGTTATGGACCAGTTTAAGTGTTGATTTATAGGTACATACAAGCAACCTGCTGCAGCGTTCCTGGGACAAGGAAGCACAAATAAGGGAATCTCATGTTTGAATCCTCCTACCTATTAAAATACTGCATGCATAAAAAGGTAAACGGTGTTTCCGTGTGCTCTGGCTTCTGTCACGGTGTTCCACTGCGCCAGAAGCGGTTTAGTCATGCTGGCACATGACTCAAAAAGCTGTCTGTGCACAAACGCCAGCTCCCTCGGATTGAAGCAAGATGAGCGCCGCAACCCCATAGTCGCCTTTGACTGGACTTAACAGTCCAGGGGTCCTTTACCTTACTACATGCATGCAGGGTGTGCAAATCAGCCCATGTCACTTTCTTAGGCATTCACTCATAAATCAATTCCAGCTCATATCCACATCGATCTGATTAAAAAATAAACCACCTAAATCAATTTTAAATTTATTTTCTCTGTAAGAAAAATCCAAAAAAACCCCACATTTTAATATGTACTCTTGTTGGTTGAGTTTCTTAAATTGGGAACTGGGCATTTTTAACTGAGCACTGGAGCATTTGAGAAGCACAAAAATCTAGTGGGTAATTACTGTAAGTTCCAATGCACACATTTGTCTAGGGCAGAAGAATCAAGCCCAGTTCACTTTGAAATTCATGAAGACTGAATCCCTCCAGCATTCCTGGGTCTCTTCCATGTACTGTACTACTGTAAGTCAAATGGCCTCACAACAGCAATAGTTCTCTAAAGATTTGAAAAAAAGAACTTTCCTAGTTATGTTACCCGAAATCCTTTTAACTGGCTACGGCCAGGATTGAACCTACGACCTTCTACACACAAGGCATGTGCTATATCGCTGAGCTATAGGCTCTGTTCATGATCCAACAGTTGCTGAGTTGCTGCTATGGCTCATTGGATTAAACCACTGGATTACCTCTTGAAAAACTAACCTAGTTTGTTTGTTTTTTGCAGGTATATTTGCGGAATTCGCTCATGTGCTATATTTGAAAAAGTTACTAGTTGCAAAACCAGCAGCAGTCTGCTTAAATATTTCCCAACTTCATGAAGTTGGTGATACTCTCTCCTTCATGCAAATTGCAAAATAGGCACATTTGTTTAGATTTCAGGTAGAGTTTTCTTTCCCCTTCCAAATGCATCTCTCAAAAACACACTCATTTCGCAATAATTGGAACGTTCACTCATTTTTAATTAGCCCAATTATAGGTGTAAGAAATCTGGGTGTGTGTTTTTCCTTTCCCCCATGTGTGCATTTATAAAGAAAGAAGGGGGAGGGAGGCACTTATATTGATGTACATCTGTCGCAAACAGTAGAAATCAGAACGGCAGAACACATTTGCATTTCCTTCAGTGACACCCTACACACAGGAGAAAGGAAGGAACTATTAGCAGATTTCAAACAGCATGTGGATTGCTTTTATAACATAGCCTGATTGCCTGTCTCTTACACCTACACAGCTTATGTTCCTTGCTAGAACAATTTAAAGAATAAATTTTTGTTTCAATGCCCTCAGGATTTCAACTCCTAAAGAAAAACTTGCTGAAAATAACTCTGTGCACCAAAACCATCACAAAACTGAAGCTTGGGCTCCTTTAAACACAAAACACCCTTTCCCCCCTTAGTGTTTTGTCTCCAAAAGCCCCTATCAAGGAGTCCATATGCAGCAAACACAGACCAAAAATAGCCCCTGGTCACATGTGCTGGCTGGCTATCATGGTGAGGCCCTCAATGGGTAACTACTCAGGAAAAGGCCTTTCCAGTGGTGGCCCCAGTCTTTTAGAGAGAGGCATGCCTGGCACATGTTACTAGGCACCAGGACAAGGCTTTCATATTTTCCCAGTCTTATTTACCTGTCCCATTTCTTTCTTTCTTTTCAGTTTCTTTATTCGTTTTATTTATTTCATAAAATTTATACAGTGCTTTATTGTTCCATGTAACACTGGTGGGTTGTTGTTTTTTTTACAAATCGGTTTCATTTGTTGAGACATTAGGAAGGAAAGGGGGAAAGAGGTGGAGGGGGGAAAGATGAGTGGGGGTAGGGTCGAGTGGCGATGTTTCTATTTTACTTAATATATGTGGGGTTTGGTGTCAGCGTCGCTTGTGCAGGTTCTCTGCTGTTCTCTTGTGTTCCTTTGGTGGTGAGAGAGGTTGGGGTTGGCCTAGGGTGTGGCTGTTCATTTGTGGTTGGCTGTGGTGGTCTTTGTTTTCATGTGTGAGTGGGGTGGGTGGGTGTTTTGGTTCAGGTTAGCCATACTGATTTGTATGCTGTTGGTGGATTTTTGTCATTGTCTTGTTGGCCTGTGTATGTGATAAAGGGGAGCCATACCGGGGTGAAGGCGTCTTCTTCTATTTGTCAGTTTCAGTTTATTGGTTAATAAGCATTTCCACCCCCATCATCCAGCCCGGACACTGAGGTCCAGCGCCAAGGGCCTTCTGGCAGTTCCCTCACTGCGAGAAGTGAAGTTACAGGGAACCAGGCAGAGGGCCTTCTCGGTAGTGGCACCTGCCCTGTGGAACGCCCTCCCACCAGATGTCAAAGAGAACAACAACTACCAGACTTTTAGAAGACATCTGAAGGCAGCCCTGTTTAGGGAAGCTTTTAATGTTTAATAGGCTATCGTATTACAATATTCTGTTGAAAGCTGCCCAGAGTGACTGGGGAAACCCAGCCAGATGGGCGGGGTATAAATAAATTATCATTATCATTATTATTATCATCCCTATCTTCTGTCCACTGAGCCCTATTGACATCAAGACCCAACACTGTATTTCACTCTCTGGGGTTCTCTCTCTCTCTCTCTCTCTCTCTCTCTCTCTCTCTCTCTCTGCATTTGACAAGGGAGATCTAGTACTTCCTATGGTCCTTGGAATGCCATCCCAAGGATTGTAGGATCACATGGTTTGAGAGACCCATTAGAGATACTGTCTCAAGAACCACAGCTCCTAGACCTTCTTAATTCCCTCTGGCCTCTTACTTCCCTCATTCCGCTTCCCCATTCTTCTTCTTTTAAAGTTTTACTTTTTTCATCTATCAGGTTTTTTTAAAAAACCGCCAGCTTCTCTGCTTGCTTTGGCAGGTGCCAGAAGGGGAGCAGCGGAGGTCCCAGCTGGTATTCTTCCTCCCCAGAGTGTCTCCACAGCTGCCCAAGGATAACACATGTCGACACTGGACTGACTTGCGCAACCTGGTGCTATGAATTCCACAGGCACCTTCAAAGTCTGACCTTGGTCTGCCCCTACACTCACAGTTCTTGACATGTTGTGGTCTGAATTATATGTATTGATCTGAAGGGAGAAACGGAATAGATGCACCTTACCCTGGATAGAGCAGTAAGACAGCATATTTTCACATCTCTTCTGGTCCCATAACTTCACATTCTATCTTACAGCTAAAGTTTTCTATCATTCATAATAAATCTGAGCTTTTCTCTCTCCCCCCCCCCACCCTATGTACCTCTGCTTTTATTTATTTATTTATTTATTTATTGCCAATGCCGATTGCAAGAAGAAGAAAACTCTTGGGGTGTTTTGCAAAGGAAAACACATTGTTGTTTTTTTCATTTTTGTTTTCCCTATGCCAAAGCATAAAGCTGCTCTGTTCCTTAGGAAAGGAGGCAAGGCCAACGCAGCTGCTTCCGTGCAATAAACATACCTTTTTATTTTCTGTTCTGTTACTGTACATTGGTTGCTATTAATTTTAAACTTTCCTTGCATTTTGCAGGCAGTAAAAAGAGCAATAAAACTGTTCTTTTCTGCAAAATGTGCAATTCTAATGCCTTGTTGTTAATACAGGCCTCCGTGCTTCGAGAGGTATGTGCAGCTATTTCCCTGCTTTTAAACACAGTTGTATGTAAGCCCTGACAGCCCCATATTCCATAAACTGGAGAGCTAGTGTATTATGTGGGCAGTGCTGCACTCAGTTATACCTAGCAGGCTTTGGTAATTGGCAGTACAATGTGGATGAGCCAAGAAATTCATAGCTAAAATAATTCAGGAGGGCAGCTCTGCACACCTTGCTAGTTTGACGCTGCAGGAAAGAAGGAAAGGGGTCACTGAGAGGTTTATATGAGAAAAGTGAGCAGGGTGGTTTGCTGACACCATCCAGGTTCCTGGAAGGTTATGTTCTGTTGGGCTGAAAGCAACCCTTATTGAGGCTCTGCTTCAAAGCTGCAATGCTGCAATGCTGACCAGGATGACAGCAGAGGTACAAATCCAATTTGCAATTGTCCCAGAATCACTTGCACAGAATCACCCTTAAGCACCCACTTGTACCTTACTTGCAACTTGAAATAGGCAATATCTCCAAAGTTTCACTGTCAGTTTTTCAGGGGGAGGGGGGAAATATACATCATTTTGCCAAGGCATTTTGCTTCTCCCTTTCCCTGACAGCCCTCACCATCCTCAAAAGACCTTCCTGCCAGCTTCCCCATCACAAAAACACACATTCTACCTTCTGTTCAGTTACCTGTCAAGAGCTGGTGGTGTTAGAAGAAGAAGAGGAGGAGGAGGAGGAGGAGGAGGAGGAGGAGGAGGAGGAGGAGAACAGGGAGAGGCAAAGAGGCTTTCTTTTTTCTCTCCCTTCTTCGTCAGCTGCCTTATGCACATCGGAAGAATATGCTGGAGCATGAAGCCCAAAGGACAATGGGAGAACCACATCTCCCAAAGCAGTTGTGCCCTAGCTGTTATACACTGGAGAAGGAAGGAGGGGAGGAGAAAACCTCCTTCTTCTCTGCATCTGCTCTTCCCACCACCATTTGAATAGTAAGCAAAGAGAAGATGATGAGGAGAGCTTTTTGGAACAGTGAAGGTTGGCAGGGGCAAACCAAAGGAAGCTATGAATTCTTCTCTGGCTTGGATTTTTATATGAGACGAAGGGGGATTGTAGCGCTTGTCCATTTCATCTGTGTAGGGTTTCTTCTACAAGCTACCTAAGTTCATACACAAATCTGGTTCAGGAAAACACCTCCTGTGTCTCTAGCTGGAATACTTAAAGCCAGTGAGATTGGAGGAAGTAGAGGGGGAGCAATTTCAACATATTTCTGGCCCTTCAGCCAAAGAGAAATTCAATGGATTGTACTGTTAATGAACCATTTCCACTTCTTACCTTACCTTGTCCTGCACAGAAGTGTCCTTGGTTTTGTACATTTCGAGTCATGTATCTAGTTCTGTACATGTCTGTATTTGCTGAAGTGTATATCTCCTCATTCCAGTCATAAATACAGAAACAGGATGACAGGAAGTGCAGATCGCTCGAAAGCTGAGAGCTAACTGCACAAGACTCTGGCATCTCCCTCTCTTCTGTAGGGTGTCCCATTCAAATAACTCCAAAATATTGTGTTTTCACTAGAACCTCTGCCTCTTTGCATCTCTTGTTCGCAGCGCTAAGTGCTAAATATAACTTCAGCTCCACATAAAATGGAGAATTGTGCTATAAAGAAGAAAGAGGAGGAGGAAGTCCATAAAAGGATCAGATGCAGTAAGATCAAGCGTAGAACAGGGTGAATGGAGAAGAGGAACTGGGTGAAAAAGAACCGATTTGCCTCAAGGCTAACTGATATAGCATAGCAGCAAAGAAAATGAGCTGCCAATCAGGTTGCCTCTCTCAACCAAGAGAAAAAATGCCCTGAGCCAACAGACAAAATAAGCAAAAAAACAAACTGAGTTATACATCTACAATCCACAAAGCAGAATGGGACAGTGGTTTCTCATGGACCACTTGAAAAATCACTGAGGGTCTTGGCAGACCTCTTAATTAGTTTCGTGGCTGTTATAGTGTGCTGTGCTATATGCTGTGTGATTTTTAATTGTGTTTTTATTGCTTCTTTTATTTCTTATATATTGGGCGGGATTCAAGGGGGGGTCATTCTGGCAGCATAAATGTTTCTGCTTGCCCAACAGAACAATCTACCCCTCCCCCTTCCCACACTGTTCAGGGTGCAGGAGGGTCCTTACCTTCCAGGATTTAGAGGAATCAAGGGGAGGACAGGAGAGAAAACCCCATTGCGCTCGTGGAAGTCCTTGTGCTGGCTTCTGGTAGCAGAATGTGGCCACTGATTCCAGCCCATTGTATCTTATTTTAGTACAATATGAATTCCACTGAATTCCATCTGACATCGATGCTTTAGTTGAGACTCCTGCATATCAGGGGGCTGGACTGGGTCTCTTCCGACTCTACAATTCTGTGGTTCTATTATTCATCCATCATTCGTGTAACGTGCTCCGAATACTCGAAAGCAGTGGACAAATGCAGAGTAGCACTAACTCCCAAAGCAAATTATGATGAGTTTCCTCACGCCCTTCTGCCATGACTCTACATTGGATACAGTGGTCCAGATGTCCTTAGACTACCATTCTCATCAGCCCCTCCCTTGCCTGGCCAGCGGTCAGGGATGATGGGTATTGTAGTCCAACAACATCCGTAGGGCACAAGGCTGCCTCTATCCAATTACACCATTCCCAAATCCAATACAATTGCCTACAATCAAACAATATTGTGTCATTGCAACCCTCTGCGAGTCAGTGATCTCTGGGCTCGCCTACTGCTACTTAGTATTTTGCCTCCAGTAGCGGTTGACAACCTGGTTTCTCTGCACTAGGCTATCCTTCTGCAGAGGAGGGGGACGGAAATCCACGAGGAGCAGAAATAAAGAAAGGAAATAAATAAAGAAATAAAGAAAAAATGGAGTGTTATTTCAAAACGGGAGGGAGAGGGAAGCTGCATCACAATATTGGAAAGCCTTCAACAAGACACAGTAACATATATTTGAATTCACAACTCTTTGATGGTGGTAACACTTTCTTCTTTCTCTCTCTCTCTTTTTCTCCCCCTCTATTTATTTACTTGAAGCTGTTTCACAAGCCCAGAGATAAAAGTAGATATTCAGCTCTGATTACTTTCAATTCTGATTATTAGTAAACTAAGTTCACCAAAGGTGCTTTGTAATAATAAGATTTACTACGTTGGAGCAAGGTGTGGGGAGGAAAAAAATCAATGGAATTATGCTCCTTAAATCTACTGTTGCCAGGGGTAGTTTTCCCTTAATTGCCTTCTCTTTGGAATAATGCTGTGATATAGCCAGGCTGAGGAGTGGTTAAAGCCATCTGATCATCGGCAGTCACTTAACACAAAAGCAACTTGCAGTGGTTGCTGGAGGGGAAATCAAATACGAGAAATGAATTCAGACCAGCAAATCGAAGCCGCCTTTTCATTAGCGCCCATCAGAACAAACCGTGGGGCTTGAAGGCTTGGGGCTGACCGCTTTCTCAATTCATCTGCGGTGGAACACTTGGCAATTAAGACATGATCCCGAGCGATCTAGCAAGCTGCAAAAGGCAGCGTTCCCAAGAACTGCAACAACAAATATCTCTATGATCCCTAACGAAGAATGGCCTGTGGTCACTTCTTATGCTTCGGGTGGGTGGGTTTGCATCCATTGCCATGTTTTAATATATTACTATGTACCACAGTGAAGAGCCTTTGACTTGAAGGCCTGTTGATGCTCCCTTGGCCAAGAAGAAGAAGAAGAAGAAGAAGAAGAAGAAGAAGAAGAAGAAGAAGAAGAAGAAGAGTTTGGATTTGATATCCCGCCTTTCACTCCTTTTAAGGGGTCTCAAAGCGGCTAACATTCTCCTTTCCCTTCCTCCCCCACAATAAACACTCTGTGAGGTGAGTGGGGCTGAGAGACTTCAAAGAAGCATGACTGGCCCAAGGTCACCCAGCAGCTGCATGTGGAGGAGCGGAGACATGAACCCGGTTCCCCAGATTACCAGACTACCACTCTTAACCACTACACCACACTGGCTCTCTCAAAGTGAGATGAGCGCCAAAACCCCAGAGTCATCCGCGACTAGACCTAACTGTCACATGGACCTAAATCCCAGTTTAGGACTGTGATGGATAAGGCTGCATGGGCCATTCTTCCATTCTGGTCTTTGACATAAAGGCAGCACATCTAGAACACCCTGTCTCTGAGAACTATTCCCTTCATCAATTGCTGTTCACAGCCCTTGATCCTCTCATGTGCTGCTTCTCTAGCCTCTTTCTTCTTCCCTGTGTGATTCCAGCCAATCAGGGTTCGCATAGTGTTGTGACTTCAACATGCACACTGTGTAGCTTATTTTTGTGGCTACATGATGATGTCACTGAGTGCAAATAAAGCTCATTCAGAGTGAGGGGAAAGCTTCTTGGCAGCAGTCATCAAAGTCTTGTCAGGGCTACATTTCGTGATTAGATGAATGCCCTTGTTCCTTGCTCAGCAATCCATGCATGATAATCAAAGGGGGTCTTTTTCCTGAAAATCACTTCCTCTAGTGCTAGTAATTCCTCAAAACATCTGAAGGATTGGAGTTGTGGGTACTGTTCTAAAGACATGCACAGTGCAGTTCATAACACTTTGCTATACTGCCTATTGCATATGTGCCGATGCAATTTTAACACCGTTTCCAATAAGCCAAAGAACAACTGAGCCACATCTATTATCCATGAACGGCATATTAATACATAATTTACAGATGGAGCCCTTTATTTCAAAATGTTACCAATTAACTAAACAACCACAGCACTTGCAATTAAACTGCAGCCCCCACAACAAACTGCCAGGCACAAATTAAAAAGCTATAATCTTTAGCAAAGCTACACACACACCAAAGGAAAGGGAAGAGGCAACATAAAGAAAAAACGGGGGGGGGGGAGAGAAGACCCTTAACAGAGTAGCTGGATATGGATATTCCACAGAACTGCTGACAGACTCCTTAGGAAAAGCAATTTCAGAGCCTTTAACATAAAAATATATAAACTTTGATTTCACACCCCACAGCTCTTTAAAGGGAAAAAAGGAGGGCATGAATGAATACTGTAAATACAGTGGAACAGCAGAAATAGGTTGCTGAGCATCTTCATAGCTTCCTGAAGAGAGCCTTCGACAAAATGGAGATTTCCTAATTTACACTCCAACAGCTTTTGTGGCACAAAAGACAGTGAATTACAGGCTGGTACCTGGGGGCATTTGGGATGCAGGTGGAAACCAGCGCCCAGGAAAATGGCTGGGTTTCCCCCGGTAGCATGCATTTTGCATCAGATACAGGCCCCAGCCAGGCACATTTGTGCCTCCAAAACAAATCACCTGTACTTTGGCCATCTCTTCAGTAATGCAAAGGCCCATTCTTCACACAAAATGTTCTCAATCTGGTTTGACACATTTAGTTCAACCCCCTTCTCATTACCAGACCAACCAAGGGTCCCTATTTTCCAAGGACAGTCCTGGATTTACAGAAGCCATACCACTTCCTGATTCAATCCCGGAATGTCCCACTTTTCCTTAGGACATCCCTGTTTTCATCAGAGAAATGGGAAGATATGGAGTTATGCGAGTGCTGAGCCAAGAAGATGAGTAACTATACAACCTTTAGAACACATCTAAAGGCAGCCCATTATAGGGAGGGTTTTTTAATGTTTAATGCTTGAGTATGCTTTATATATGTTGGAAGCCACCCAGAGTGGCTCGGGCAACCCAGTCAGATGGCTGGGGTATAAATAATAAAATTATTGTTAAATAGGACATCCCTAAATAGGACAATGTTGGGTGCTATGTTACATTCCCACGGTGGTGGTGGTCTGCCAAATCTTGCACTTCCACTCCCCAGCTTGTTCAGATATGGCCCTTCAAAAATGGCGACCACATCACTAGGTTTGAGCAAACAGAAGCATTATGCAAAACCTTCAGT
This sequence comes from Podarcis muralis, assembly GCF_964188315.1. NCBI lineage: Eukaryota > Metazoa > Chordata > Lepidosauria > Squamata > Lacertidae > Podarcis > Podarcis muralis. The sequence continues at coordinate 13,750,523 of NC_135660.1, forward strand.
GTGCATCATGGTCCGACATAGTTAACATATGCAAAACATGACACTGCCCCCAAGAAATGTGCAGTTAGAGCTGCTCTGTGCTATTTCCATCATCATATTTTGCACTTTTCTCTGTGCAAAATATGCCCTCATATATATATATATATATATATATATATATATATATATATATATATATATATTTGCTTTCGTAGATTTTCACGGGTACAGGAATGCAGGTTTTGGTGTCCTCGGGTGTCTTCCCGTGTAAAAGTTGGGGTGTCTAGGCGACGTTTCGACGAGGTCTCACTCGTCATCTTCAGGCTGGTGCTTTCGGCTTCTTGTTACTGGAGCAGAGCAGGATCTCAGTGTTTGAGTTCCTATAAATACTGTTGAGGAGGTGTGGTGTATAGCCTCCAATGTTCTGGGCAGAGAGGAAGTTCCCAGGCTAGTGTGCCTTTTCTTCTTTTGTTCCTTAATTGCTTGAGGGATATCTTGAGTGATTTCTTGAGTGATATCCTGAGTACCACTTAGGTGGGTCATTAGGTGTGGATTATATATATATTTACAGTGCCCCTATAAAGCAGGTTCCCATTTTACAGCTGCAAAAGGGATTCTGAGAAATCACCTAGAGAAGCCTGGATTAAAATGGGTCCTTAAATCTGACCTCTGAGATTCTAGTTTTTAATTCTGTTTTTAAGTAGTAATAGCAAAAAGAGGAGACGTTCAGCATGCATTGTTAGTTAAGGACTGGGAATTATTTCCATACCCCTATTCCAGTCTCTTGCAGGAGGGTGCAGGAGGAGGGGTTGAAAACAATGAAAGGCAAGCAAGTGAACTAAGCTGAACCCTTCCCAAACAAACTAAACTTAGCAACTGGCTGCAGGCTAACATCATGTCCACAGTCTCCATCAACATGCAGCTGATGGATGTGCTAAACTGATGACAGACGGCAACACAAAATCTCATTTTCAAACACCGTTTTGCCAAAGTAGGTATCTGCTTCTCATCACTGTAATCTGCACAAGTAGCAGAGGAGGTCCTTGAAATCCATACAAAGAAGCAGGTGCGCAATTTGTGGCAGGGAAAAGCCCTTGAGCAAAAGGGTCAGTTTGCAGGAGCTGGGAGGGAGGTTGTACCCAGGGAATACTTGTCACTCTCAAGTGAAGAGACAAGGCTAACACTGTTCAGCGGTAAAATGCAAACACAGAGAGAGACTTTATATACTGTTTTAGATGGATCAGAGTACTTCCCAATCATCATTTCTTTGTGATCTTCACAATCAGCTTGTAAGGTGTGTGTCAGTCTACTGCTGCATCTTTTGGTTTGAATTAAAGACGCAGGGCAGTTATAATTACTGAAGGCAGCAATTTATTCAACTATCAGCCCAAACAGACTAAGAAGCTGCCTGCATGGCTCGGATATACCTTGTGTACATTTGTGAGCCAGGAAGAAGAAGAAGAAGGAAGAAGGGGAAGAAGAAGAAGAAGGAAGAAGGGGAAGAAGGAGGAGGAGGAGGAGGAGGAGGAGAAAGAGGAAGGGGAAGAAGAAGAAGAAGAAGAAGAAGAAGAAGAAGAAGAAGAAGAGGAGGAGGAGGAGGAGGAGGAGGAGGAGGAGGAGGAGGAGGAGGAAGCCACCCATCTGGTTGGGTTACCACAGCCACTCTGGGCAGCTTCCAACACATATAAAAGCCTAATAAAATATCAAACTTCCTGATTCAGGGCTGTCTTCAGATGTCTTCCAAGAGTTGCATTATTATTTATCTCCTTGACATCTGAAGGGAGGGCATTCCACAGGGTGGGTGCCACTACCAAGAAGGCCCTCTGCCCGGTTCCCTGTAGCCCCACTTCTCACAGTGAGAGAACTGTCAGAAGGTCCTTGGAGCTGCACCTCAGTGTCTGGGCTGGTTGATGGGAATGGAGAAGCTCCTTCAGGTACACCGAGTTGCGGCCATTTAGGGCTTTAAATGTCAGCACCAACACTGTGAATTGTGCTCTGTATGTACTGGGAGCCAATGTAGATCCTTTAGGACAGGTATTCAACGTTGGTGTAGATACGGCATTGTAGCTTGCTTATCCTAGCCCAGTGGGGACTCCTTCAAAGCTGGCGGAGCAGAGGTCAGTGTATGTCTCCAAAAGGTGGCATTCTGGGTGTTTGGCAGGGGTGGGACCAGAAAGAGGGGACTGGATCCTGGGCCATTTAGTTTGGCCATGTGACCTGCCAACCTAGCAGAAAGCAGTATTTTAAAGGCTTGTTTTCCCCCTGCCCCACTGCTGATAGGGGTTTGGATCTGGTGTAACTTTATGCCAGCTTAGTTTACACTGGCTTGCTTTATGCCAACTCCTGGTGCAAAGGATTGTTCCCTGCACCGGTTATGACTGCTAATACACCCATTATGTTGTCAGCAGTCTTTGCCTGTTGAGTGTTTGGGCACCAGAATATCCAGCATCTTAATGTCTCCTGCATCCCCCACACTTGGGTGCTACAGAAGGTGAGGCACCCCAGACCATATATATCAAATACATCTTGCACTAATTCCTCTGGATCCTGAGCACTGCTCTGACTTGGACCACACCAGCCACACTATTGCTCTTTTACTCTTGCTTTCCCCACCTATGAACCAATCTTTTCCTGGCAGTGACCCACCCTAGAGCTCAGTCGGACCAGCCACCAGCCCAATCGCTCACCCTTTATCACTGTCTTGTTTCTTCCTGAAGCACCAGAAAGGAGCCAGCAAGATGACTTCCATTGTTGTTTCATCTGCTACAAGATGCAGTCAGGCACTGTGAAAGATGAGCAGGCAAGGGCGATGGTGGCAGCCACGCTGCTAAGAGAGGGATGGCAGGAGGCTATTATAGCTATCACAACTGATAGCAGATACAGTCACTCAGAGGCTCCTCGCCACATATGAGTTCACTCAGGGGGCCTGTGTGAACCAACCATAAAAAGATGCGTCATGTTACCCTCTGTTCACTCAACTGAATAATGTTTGGAATCACTGCTTTATTTCTCTTAATCTCAGATGCTAACATAGATTTTCCTTCTTGGTAGAATATAGAAAGCAGCCTTCTATGGAGTCAGAACAACTCGCTTAGTATTTTCCACACCAGCATTGGCCAATGTGTTGTCCTTCAGGGACTACAACTCCCATCAGGCTCAGCCACCATAGCCAATGGTCAGAGAGGATGTGAGTTGTAGCTGGCTACCCAGAACACTCACTGGTACCAGCTCTCTGTGGTTTCAGATGCAAGAGACTTCCAGCCCTGCATGGAGAGGGAACCAGAGACCTTCTCCCTGCAAAGCTTCTGCACTGAGCAATGGCCCTTCTCCAGGTATGGACCCAGGATTCTAGGAACTATCTATCATCTTTCACTGTCCTTTTCATGCATCTGATGCAATAGGCCCTTTGCCTACAAGCCCACACGCTGAAAGGAGTTTGGTCTCTTTTTTAAAGGCATAATTGGACTTGCCCGTTTTTGCTCGAACCGAGTGACAGCTATTCCGAATGCTCTTATAAATAAAATCATTTGTCAGGCAATTTTTTTTTAAACAGCTTCCGAACGCAAATCACTTCACCTGTCAACCATTCATTAAACCTCTCCTTTGTCAACATATGATAAGTCATCTATTACAGTAAAAGCCATTACATTACAAACCACTCTCAAATTGCAAACCATAATTGCTGGGATTATTTTATTTCGAAGGGCAGGTGGCAGAGCCGTAGTAAAACTCACCGGTGGCGGGACAGTTCCGGCAGCTCCATTCCAAAAATTATATCACAGTCCATTGGCTTTAGTATTGGCAGCCGGCAAGCTATAATTTTGCAGGTTGCCAATTACATTTATCCATTAATTTAACCATTCTGTCAAATGGGTAAGGCTCTGTAGGCTGTTGTTTGCCTTGCATCTCTCTCTCTCCCCCCCCCCCCACTTTAACTCCTGTTTATGGAGGCTGTGAGCCAATGCATTATAAGCAACTGGTAAACATGGCAGGGAATGGGCAGCTACTTACTTGGGGAGAAATCTTATAGCAAGATCTGCCAGGTTGAGTGGGTTCAGCAGAAGCCCAGCTGAACGGGGAGGTTACTGGTGCAGTTGGGTTATGCTAGCTTCACTCCCTCAGCTAGGAATATGCCAGCATCTCTCTTACCCAGTCGCATAGCATGGGGCCCCCACAGGGGCAGTACCCCCTGGGCACAAAATTGTTAGGGGGCACAAAATTTCAATACCCGGTGCTGCCTCAATGCAGCCGTGTGCTTCCATCACTGGGTTCCATTGAAAATGGCTTCTCCATGCGAACCAGGAAGTGACCTCTCCAGACAATGGAATAACTCTTCTTATATCTGCAGCTGTGATTCCCTGGGTGACGCAGGCAGCTGAATGCGTTTGTGTACTCCATCCCTCTCTTCCACCCCCCTCCCACATGGCCCCAGGCACTGGCAACCCATGCTATATCACTGCTTTTTATCACCAGTTATTTTAGAAGAGGCAGGAGGGGAAATGAATACCCGTAAAATTACATTGTCAAGTAGGGTTGGGGGAAATCATGCACGCGAGACCATTATATCTGTTTTTGTCTTTCAGTGAATGTGTGGCCGATATCTCACTCAAACCCAGGAAAGGCACTCCATTCCCAAACCATACCACAGAGGCTGTGCACTGCCATCAGTCTGGGTATTTTATTAAGAATCCTTCCTAGAGGTCTAGATTTTCTATATTGCTGGCAGCTGCTTAACAAAAAAACAAAGCCAGCCAGAGGGCTGGATGGGAGAGGGAGAAAAGGTTTCTTTCAGAGGGATGACACAATGTGGATGTGATAAGTACCAGCGCTCCTGCTAATTGCTCTTAGGGTTTGCATTGGGAAAACCATAAGGCATTTCAACAAAAGACTGTATGCAGGTAGGACTATAAAACCTAATTATTTCTCACAAAGCAGGCCATTCCACTTAAAATAAAAGAAAGCTATGAGCAATAAGACTGTGCCATTAACAATTAGTCTTCTGCACACATGATTAGACTCGCAGAGATAAAGCAGCCTCTAAATTTAATGACAAATCCCATATTTCTGGCCAGGCTCAATATTTTCTGCTAATTATGTGGAAAGACCTTGCGCTACTTTAAAAAAGTACCGAGGCTGCAAATATGACACCCCTCTCCATAGATTCACTGTTAGCACTTAACATTTAACACTGGGCATTAAAAAAAAATCCATGGGAATTAATATTGGCGTTCAAGGGTTTCTCGCCAGGCCCCCTCCTCCCCTTCCTCCCAGGCCGCCTTGTTGATAAAATCAGGATCACTCTGAGAAGCTTTGAGTGATGCAGTTCCAAAAGCTGTTCGCTAATGAAGATCTGCTCCGACGCTGGCTGTATATGCCTGTTGCCCTAAATTAAAACTACAAGAGAGCATTTCGCACAGAGAATGACCTTTCTCTAAAGGAGGGTGGAGATGTGTTGCGGGGGGGGGGGGGGGATCAGGAACTTCAGCAGAGATGGCTGAGAATATGCTAAAGACCAGCACTTGGCAACGGTGCAATTCAGGTTAATACGAATAGAGTCTTTTCTGCATTGGGGGCCAAGTCTGATGAACTGATTCCCTGGCAAGCAGCATTCAGGCAAAGGGCACCATTTCGAGAAGATCCAGACTTATGCTTCACAGCCATACGCGTGATAACTCAGGAGCACTGAGAGCTCTGGACAAACCTGCAAGCTGCATTTCTGCATCCTGTGCTTATTCTTATAACACAGGGGTCACCAACCCTTTTGGACCATCCGCCACGTTTGGAATTTGGAGAAAGTGCTGTGGGCACCAGCTGCAAAATGGCTTATATGGAGCATGTGGCATAACACAAAAGGAGTGCTGGGGGGGGGGGATATGGCATAACACAAAATTAGAAAGAGGGCTGTCATTGCTGTTTATGATCCCACCCAACCTGCCCTGCACAATCTCGGGGTTAAATGTGCTGGGGCTCTCTCACTAAGAAGAAGAAGAAGAGTTTGGATTTGATATCCCGCTTTATCACTACCCGAAGGAGTCTCAAAGCAGCTAACACTCTCCTTTCCCTTCCTCCCCCACAACAAACACTCTGTGAGGTGAGTGAGGCTGAGAGACTTCAGAGAAGTGTGACTAGCCCAAGGTCACCCAGCAGCTGCATGTGGAGGAGCAGAGACGTGAACCCGGTACACCAGATTATGAGTCTACTGCTCTTAACCACTACACCACACACTGGCTATATATAGCACAAACAATATGTTCAGACACTCATGTCCAAAGCTTTAAAGATGTCCCTAAGGCCACCAAACAAAAAATGAGCACCCAGTTCCAGAATAAATCCCTGACATAATCTTGCAATGTCACTGCAAACAGCTGTAACAAAGCTTTGCTGAAGAACAGGAGTTCTAACACAACCTCTGCAGTGTACCATGTGCCTTGATGACATTATATAAATGTTAATTGGTAATGCTTTGCAATCGTGCAATGCCTTCTTCATGTACGGCCTTAGGCAATCCGCCGTTCCCTCAGTCCCCTACCACACCATCAGCAATATGGGTATAATGATACTGACCTATTTAACACGATTGTTGTGAAGTTTTCAGAGGGCCATGAATGCAATGCTGTTTGAACCCACGTCATCATTACTATTCCTTGGCAAATTTTAGACTATGCTACCCTTTCCTTTCCGATCCCACAAACATTTGTGTGATGGCCTGGGATTCGGACTTGGAGGCTGAACCTGAGGAATCCCAGCCTGCAGAGGAGTCCCTGCCTCCAGAACCAGCTGAGCCGGGGCTGGGGCTTGAGCCTGAAGGGTCCTCACCTGTGCTGGATCCTCGGGTGCAGGCATCAGCTGAGTTTGCTCTGGCTCCAGAGGTGATGGAGGACCCATTGCCTGCAGGTGCTCCACTCTCAGCCCTGTCAGGGGAAGGTGAGGTGGCCTCCAGGTCCCGTAACCCTCCAGCCTCTCCTGAGCTGCAGAGGCTCAGGGCAGAGAGGCAGAGGGAACTAAGTTCTCGCAGGAGGAGTGCTCGCCTCCAGGCCAGGAGAGGCGAGTCACCTGTGGACTGGGGCCGCCCTATGCCTCGGGGCAGATAAAAGCCAGCCAGCCTAGTCCCAGGTTGCGGGAGCAATGTTGTTGGTAGCCTGTTCCTGCCTGCACCCTGTCCTGCTCTTCTGCCAGAGTTCCTGACCTCACCCGACTCCCTGCCTTGGACCCCGTTTCAGCTTTGATGGACAGCCTCCATACCGCACCCTCGACCTCGGACTGGACTTGAACCTCGCCGCACAGTTAACCCTCGGGACCAGCACAATTTGACTCTTCTCCACTAGGCACAGCGGAGAAATCTGGCCCAGTTTGCATTTTTCCTCGTTCATACTTGCTGTATTGCAGGGGGCTGGACTATATGGCCCTTTTATGCTTCTATGAACGAATAATGGGAACTGAAATGCAGCTACCTTTCAAAATCCACAATTCTCCGACAACAACACGCACTAAAGTGCATATTCAGGAAATGCTAATATAAATATGAACATATAATATTAAAGTAACGTTAAAATGCATTACATTAGGAGAGAGCGTGCCAGGGTATGGATCCTGTGATTACAATTTGTTTGGGAGTATGAGTGAGTGAGTTTTCAATAGATAAAAACTGTGTTAGAACACACCTAGTACTGAGAGTACAGAAAGCAAGCTTATTATTTTTCTCAACAAGCCTTAAAATGCAATGATGAATGTATGTTTGTGTGTGTATACACACATGCAGTGCTTTTTTCTGGGGGAAGGCAGGGGTACACATACCCCTAAACATTTTGTGAATCTAAGTTTGTCCTCATTGAGGGGCAGTATTTCAATACAAGTAGGAAAATGAGAGTACCCCTAAACCCTTTTTTTTAGAGAGAGAAAAAGCACTGCATATATGTGCATGTGTGTGTATGGCTAAATGTTTATGCAAATATATCCTGCAACCTCCCCCCCCCCCCTTCTGCCTGTGAAGGTACTGAATACTAGTTTTGCTCCCCGCTTCTCCCACTTTCACTTTGTCCCTCTATTTTGTTTCTGTGTATTTTCCTTTAAAAAGCCACAATAAAAATATTACCCCTAAAAAAAACCCCAAAATGGCCAATCCCACTGCTCCCTTCACAGTGCTTTCATGGGGGGGTGTTTTCCATTATACAGTTTCAGTCCTTTCTTGTGAATTGCTGCTCTGGTTGACAGCACTGCAAGGGAGATTAGCATCATTCTCTAGATGACGACCGACCTAATATTGCAGCGACCATCCACCACAGTGCACAGTCTGATTCTTTTCAGGCTCAGGAAGCATCGTCCATTATGACCTACATTCCTGACCTGATATTCTTGCTCCCAGGTGCCAAATAGTACAGCCAGATGTCCTGCTTTATTTTTATCAGGATTTAGTTCTCAAAGTTGCTTTCCTGATGATAGTTTTACGTGCAACGTGGGGGGGGGGGGGAATGGCAAAGGATGCTGAAATCCCCCAAGTCCTCAAAATATCATAGTTCCCAACTAGTAAGCAGTTCGCCATACAAAGGAGATTTACAAAGCAATCCTCAGTTCATTCATCTAGAGGGCAGTCATTAATATTTCCATTCTGACTAGGGAAAGCGGGGAGCAGTAGAAAGACGAGAGGGAGAGAGGGAGAGCCCACAAACTGAAAGATAGAATGCAGATCTCACGTCTAGGATTAGTTATTTCTTATTTTTTTAAAAAAATTTAATAAGTTTTTATTGTTAAAATAATTCATCATTAATACACATATACAAGCATACAAACATACATTTCATACAATCCTTAAAAGTGTTCTAACGTACTTACACTCAATCCCACAAATAGTTCCTTTCCCCATCACCATCCACCACCCCTCACCCCACCTTTGTGTTTGACTTCCAATCTACTCAATTACAATTTCTTTCCACTTCTATTACTTTCTTTCACACACCTTTAGCCTAATTTCATACTTCTTTTTCTATTACACATTGTTATCCATCTTATTTGATATTTCAGTATTTGAAACGGAACTTGTTTATTCTAATAGGAGTTCTGATTTTTCGATATGATTTTGCAAGTATCTTTTAAACACCTTCCAGTCCCTATCTATCTTTTCTTTTGAAATCCTTCCAATTTCTTCCATTGTTTTGGATATATTGTAATACTCCAATAATTTGGCAAGCCACTCTGTTTTTGTCGGTATTATACCACTTTTCCAGTTTTTCGCAATCAATAGGCTTGCTGCTACTGTTGCGTATAAATATAAGGTCTTATGAGTTATTTCTAAGTAACTGTGCATTAAGATTACAACCTCAGTTTTAAAATTGCTTACAATAACCAAAACAACTGGAGGAAGTCTTGTTGAACTCCTACTTCTGAGTAGACAGTAGTGTGTTGTAAAAAATAAATACAGAAAGCAAAATCATCAAAGCTCTTTTGTGTTTCAGCAGACCAAACCTCCAACAGAAACCACGAATTCCACTGCAAGTTTGTTGGAAGCCAAGCTCAGTGTACAGGGATAGAGAACCTCAGCCCCACAGGACCCTATATGGCCCTCAAGACCCTGTGCAGCTCATGCTCCCCCCCAGCTACACTCAGCTGTGCAACCTCCTCTAGTGATTTTACTTGGGTGAAAGGTGTCTTTGAACTATGGTAGCACATCTTGCTTGCCTGCATGGAGGACAGATAGCATTTTGTGTCTGGCCACAGGCACTTTTGCCAAACCTACTGGAAAGGTTGCCCTGGAAAGGTTGCTCACAAAGTTGTCCTCGGTCCTCAGTTTTGCCGCTCCTACCATAGGATAAACTAAAAATAAACCTTGGTTACAGATCATGGTTAGTAAGGAGTGATCTGAGCCACAAGTCCTGGTTCAGAGGAGGCAAGTCCTGATTCTGAGCCCCCACAGTAAGTTTGGCTTAATGTGCCATGTGAACCAGCTCAGCGACTGGCTCAAGGCGACCCACTGAGCTTCACGGCGGAGTGGGGATTTGAACCCAGGGCTCCTCGATTCCACTTCAACACACTAAACCACTACGCCACACTGGCTCTGGTGGAATCTACACACATATAAAAAATAACGCTGTGAAAATGCTTTTCAAAAAAACATTTTGAAAAATACATTGAATTTGCCATAGCTCACTGTCGCCATCTAGTGTCACATTCGTATACTGCACTTTACAAAACCTTTTCTTTGCAGCTGTATAGTTGAGTCCTTTGTCTCAAAAGTATGTGCACACATGCTGGACTAGATAGAATGGAGCAATGCACTCTGGTGGGAAAAGTCCACTTTGGCATCTTTGGCCAATGGCAAGTTCCTCACTCATGTTGAACATCTCCACACATCACCATGTTCATAGAACCCCTATACATGCTGGCCAAATGCGCAGATGGGCTGTGTGTACAAGTTGACAGCAGGGGTGGGCCCAGCCCATGCGGCCATATGCATACTTTCGATGTTTGGGAGTTGTCTAAGCTCCTCTTCTAAAAAGCACCAACTAAGGACAACCCTAAGTATCTTGTACCACACAGACTTTTTCCCAGATCATAGAATTGTGGAGTTGGAAGAGACCATGAGAATTTTCTAGTCCAACCCCCTATAATGCAGGAATCTTTTACCCCACATGGGGCCCAAACCCATGTCCCTGAGATTAAGAGACTCATTCTCTACCTACTGAGTTACTTGCAGGATGTCTGTGGATACGTTACAGCTGGAACCCTACACATGTTTAGCTGAGAGTAAGGATGTTGGAGAATTCTGATGGAAACGGGATCAGAAATTGCTGCTAACTGCTTATTTGTCCCATATCCAGAATGTAAATCAGTCCAGCAAATGTAATTGTTATTTGCTGTTGTTTGTTTGCATTATGTTTCTTTTCCATTGAGATGAATGGCCTTTGCATTGAAGTTAATGGTGTGGAATAATGTAATGACCATGTAATTACCGTATTTTTCGCTCTATAACACGCACCTGACCATAACACGCACATCGTTTTTAGAGGAGGAAAACAAGGAAAAAAATTCTGAATGAAACAGTGGATGTATCATTTTTGTGCTTCATGCTGTGGCCACAGACATGTGATCTGATGGTGAATTTGGGGTAGCTCAATGCAAAGATCCTGAGGATCCATGTGGATCCATGCTTTTTAACCATGTTTTGCACCATTGCAGCCCCAGGCAACAGTGGGTGTGTGATTTTTGGGGGGCAGGCTGCTATGTGATCTGATGGTGAATTTGGGGTGGCCCAATGCAAAGATCCTGAGGATCCATGTGGATCCATGCTTTGTAACTACATTTTAAGTGGGGAGTGAAGGAAAAACACAGAAGGGACAAGAGAGCGGTGTGCAGAGAAGCAGCTGGCTAAGAAAGCAGGAGAGGGATTTTACGGGAGGGAAGAAAGAAAGGCAAAAGTTTCCACAAACCGAAGCCAGCTTTCTCTCTCCTCCTGCATGTTTTCTGGCTGCCTGCGAGGAGCACGGAGAGGAATTAGAAGGAAAGACCTCTGCTTTCCCCTCTGCTTGCCTGGAGGGGAGGGGATTTGCCTGCTCTTTGTTCCGTTTGAGCAAACACAGCAACGAAACAGAGGAGGGTGGGCAGTAAGACCCTGAGGCAGAATGCAGGAAAGCAACCACTTCCTCTTTTCAGGTTTCCCTCTCGGACACAACGCACGATTGATTTTTGCTGATTTTTGTTCCTGCGCTCCCCTAATCGGCTCCAGGGACCCCCCCCCCCACATTCGCTCCATAACACGCACAGACATTTCCCCTTCCTTTTTAGGAGAAAAAATCTGCGTGTAATAGAGAGAAAAATACGGTAATAACATAATTCTACCACAGCAGACGCCAAGATGAATAATGTAGGTTTTGTCAGAAGAGGAACTGCAGTGGAAAGGAATCAGCGCTGCATACAGTGGACACGGATCAGAATGGAAACCAATGCCTTCTTACATCCCTAGCTGATAGCAAGTCCCACTGCACTCCCATTGTATAGAACTGTGCTCTCAAGTGATTTTTTTATCAGATAAATAAAGGTAACTTATCAAAAGGAAATATCATTGCTCGCAAAAACCTTGTCAGCACCTTCCTTGCCCCCTGGTGTCCAAATTGTTTTCAATCAGTTCAGCACATCCCTAAATGCATAATTTGTTTGCTTCTGTGGAATTCCCTGTCATGTCTTGTCACATCAGTCACTACCAGAATGTCTTGCTGCCTTAAAGAGACACAGGATAATCCTGAGTAAATTGGTTGAGAGGAAAAAAGCTGGTGACACGAAATGTCAAGAGAACGCCATCAAGTCAAACTGGACTTAAAGCAAGAACTGGGCACCTGTGGCCTTCCAGATGTTATTGGACTACAACTCCCATCAGACCTGACCATGGGATACACTGGCTGGGGCTGATGGGAGCTGGAGTCCAGAAATACCTGGAGGGCCACAGAATCCTGTATCCCCTGGTTCAGAATGAGAAATGTTGACAAGAGATGAAAACTGTCTCAAGAGCTTTGCAATACTCTCAGGAGACTGCATGCATTGCCGTGATAGGGTAAACATCAGTGGCAATTTCCTAAGACAACCCATCGCATTGGGATCTAGGGGGTCAGATGTACCTGCCCAGGCCTCTCCATCTAACCCTCCATCTAACACACTTCACTGGTCCTTGGTTGCACCCCAAATGCTTTTGAATGGCTAGAATGTTTCCCTGTCTTCTGATCATTCATCTTGCTTGTCTGGATGAAGAATAGAAAGGGGTTTGTGAGTGAGTGTAGAAACTTACTGCACAAGGGTGAACCGTTTGCGAGGTTTCTAAAGAATAATAATAATTTTGTACCTATGGCTGACTTTTTCCTTAAAGAGGGACATTAGGGTCACCCCCGCCGCATTCCTCATACTCAACAGAACACATCTGGAATACTGTGTCCAGTTCTGGGCGCCACAATTTACTTTTTATACATTTTTATTGGGGTTTTTTTTAACATATCAATTCCAACAATCATATAACGTAACTTTTTATCTTATACAATGTTTTAGACTTCCGTCAACACCTCTGATGATTTTTCGTTCTTTATCACTTATTCTGCATTTCTTAATTTCTCTATTACTCTTAATTATCATTAACTAATAATTCTCCTCATAGTCTTTCTTGCAATATTTCAAATAGTCCTTCTTCCAAACTTCTTGCAGTCCTACTAGCGTAATCTGTTCATTACAGTTGCTTTTTAAATAGTTCATATATTTACTCCAGTCTTCTAAGAATCTCTGGTCCTGCAGGTTTCGAATCCTTCCTGTTAATTTATCTAATTCTGCATAGTCCATCAATTCCATCTGCCATTCTTCTTTCGTCGGTAATTCTCCTAGCTTCCATTTTTGTGCCGATAATATTCTTGCTCTGGGAGCCATAATTTAAGAAGGATATTGACAAGCTGGAACGTGTGCAGAGGAGGGCAACCAAGATGATCAAGGGAGTTTGGAAACCAAGCCTTATTAGGAATGGTTGAAGGAATTGGGTGTGTTTAGCCAGAAAAAGAGGAGACTGAGAGAAAATATGATAGCCATCTTCAAATATCTGAAGGGCTGTCCAATAGAAAAGGGAGCAAGCTTGTTTTCTCCTGCTCTGAAGGGTAGAGACTTGAACCAAGTTACAAGAAAGAAAATTCCGACTAAACATCGGGAACAACTTTCTGACAGCAAGAGCTGTGCAACAGTGGAACAGACTCCCTCAGGAGACTGTGGACTCTCCTTCATTTAAGGTCTTCAAACAAAAACATCCTGAAGGTCCCAGGCCACAGAGAGATTAGGCTGGCCTCAACTAGAGCCAGGGCTTTTTTGGCTGTGGCTCCAATCTGGTGGAACGCTCTGTTACAAGAGAGGGCCCTGCGGGACTTGACATCTTTCCGCAGGGCCTGCAAGGCAGAGCTGTTCCACCAGGCCTTTGGTCAGGGCACAGCCCAACTCCCTCCTTTGGCAACCTTCACAGAACTTTAGCCTAATGGTTGCCATCAATTTGAGTTGGTTTAATTTTATAATGAAATGATTTTAGAATGTTGTACTATTTTATTGTTGTTAGCTGCCCTGAACCCGGCTTCGGCTGGGGAGGGCGGCATAGAAATAAATTTTTTTATTATTATTCATTGGAAGCTTTTAAGCAAAGGTTGGGTGGCCACCTGTCATGGATGCTTCAGTTGAGATTCCTGCATTCCAGGGGGTTGGACTAGATGGCCCTTGGGGACCCTTCCAATTCTACGATTCTATGTACATAAATGCTTTACCTTTGATCTGCAGTCCACCATACGGCAGGGGTGCAGGTTGTTCTGCAGTTTCCTCCCCGCTTCCATTCATTCATTTAGCTGCAGAAGAAACCCAAGGACTTTGCTGCAGGTCTTGCTGTTAATTATATTTATGAGTGCTTTGCAAAGTGCATGTGTATGGTGGGAAGCCATGAGTTATTGACATAGTTATCTAGAGTTAATGTGGTAGCAATAATGTGAGTCTCCAGAGAGCAAAAGCAGCGCCACTGACAATGCATGTACACAGCCCTTTCTGCCTATGTGCTTTCTGTTATAAATAGCTGTGGCCTTGACCAGGTGGAGTTTGGTTGAGGCCATGAACCTGAAAAGGGGGTGGGGGGAGCCCTGCGCTATCTGCAATGCACACTGTGCAGGAATGGGGAGGTGTAGGGCAGACTCAATGCGTTGGCAATAAGAGCATGACATGCGTAGTATTTGCTGACAGGTCTGGTGCCATCTGCTTTGACTGCCTTGCTTGGTTAACTCAATTACAAACAGCAGTTCCATCTTGCCTGTGGTGTCGGGACAATTGCATGACAATTCCACAGCAGCGTACAAGGTTGTGGGTGCTTAGACCCACCTAGGCTAGTTCCTGGCGAACGGATCTCATTTACAGCTACAGTCCAATTGCCTATGAGAGAACAGATATGCTTAACAAAAATAAAACTAAGGTCTTTTCCTCTTGCGCTGCAACATCCTTTTCTCTTGGTTATCCCTCACTGCCCACCTCACAGCCCTGCTTGGCTTTATGTTTAACATCGAGCCCGGTGAAGCGTGCTGATGAACTCAGAAGCTTGCTCATTCTTTGTGATTATTTAGTTGGTCCGAACAAAGCCATGCTGTGTTGCTTTTGGACTGCATCAACTGTTTGACCCACATAAGGTTCGCCTCTGACTTGTTTATGCATGTTTCATCTTTTAATCTCATTTTACAAAAGAGTCACTCAGTTTAAGTTCATAAACCAAAACACCTCTGTGTGTGTGTGTGTATGTATGTACACACACACAGAGACACACAAAGAGAGAGAGAGAGAGAGAGAGAGAGAGAGAGAGAGAGAGAGAGAGAGGTATCTTGGTTTACGAACTTAATCCATTCTGGAAGTCTGTTATTAAACCAAAGCGTTCTTAAACCAAAGCGTGCTTTCCCATAGCAGCGGGGGACTCAATTTACAAATGGAACACACTCAACAGGAAGCAAAACATGTTCTTATTCCAAGGCAAAGTTCACAAACCAAAACACCTACTTCCGGGTTTGCAGCGTTCTTAATCCAAGTTGTTCATAAACTAAGCTGTTCTTAAACCAAGGTACCACTGTATTTGCTGGGGGCGGGGAGGGTTATCAAAGAAACCAAGGCCCCCTGCATTGTACTTCCTATGCTGCCTCCACCAATCTGCCTTCAGCATGTTGGAGAGATTAACCTTGGAGTGAAATAATTCCTTCTAGGCTGAAATTCTAGCCCGAAGAGAGTCAGCTGACCTCCCAGCTGACTCTCTAAGCCAATCAGGACACACCAGCCCCTATAAAGCCTGGGAAACCTAGTCAGAATATCAGTCACGGAAGGGCAGTTTACAAATCTGAGCAACTTGGTTTAAGGACTTGAATCTGCTTACTTTTCCTGACTCTTGCTCTTGACTTTGACCGCTGTGGAACTTTGACCTTGTGTCTGTTTATCCAGCTCTCTATTGCTCTATTGGAACTTTAATAATAATAATAATTTATTATTTATACCCCGCCCATCTGGCTGGGTTTCCCCAGCCACTCTGGGCGGCTTCCAAAAGAATATTAAAATACTGTGATACATCAAACATTAAAAGCTTCCCTAAACAGGGCTGCCTTCAGATGTCTTCTAAAAGTCTGGTAGTTGTTGTTCTCTTTGACATCTGGTGGGAGGGCGTTCCACAGGGCGGGTGCCACTACCGAGAAGGCCCTCTGCCTGGTTCCCTGTAACTTGGCTTCTCGCAGCGAGGGAACCGCCAGAAGGTCCTCAGTGCTGGACCTCAGTGTCCGGGTAGAACGATGGGGGTGGAGACGCTCCTTCAGGTATACTGGACCGAGGCTGTTTAGGGCTTTAAAGGTCAGCACCAACACTTTGAATTGTGCTCAGAAACATACTTTCTCTTTTGCCTGGCAGTCACCTAAAACTTGTCTTCTGCTCTTTGGTTCTTGTCTACGTGATCCACCAGCCTGTACAGCCTGTTGCTTTTGGTACTTTGTTTCCAATCTCCTGGACCTATTTCCTAAGCTCCAGTCCATCCATGACCTCATATATGGCCTTCCTGATTCTGAAGTCTACCCACAACCCATCTTGGAGCTAAGCCAAGGCTTAACAATGCCATAATAAACACATTAAGTTTTTATGGTGTTGGAGGACTCTTGTTTTTGCTTCAAAAGACTAAAAATAATAACTAATTTGAAATTTGTAGAGTTGCTGGATGTCCCGCCAATATTTGAAAATGTTGGTGGTACACTCCAGACAATTGATGACATTTGGGGCAGAGGGAAATAAGATTGATGGCAAGGCAAGGCCAAAAGAAAAAGATAGCTGGAATATAAAATGTAGATGTGATGGGGAAAGACTCTGAGAAAAAGGCCATGCAGCATTGAAAGTTAAATATATATGTTCTGCTAACTCATGGTCAATTAGGTAGAAAGCATTTAGTCAATAATTTAAAGCAGAAGAGGTTGCTATGATATGTGAATTCAAGCACAGATTACTAGTTTAGGGTAAATCTCAGGAAAAAGAGAAACATAAAATATTCCTCCACAGTTTAATATCATGACCATGACCAGCTTTCACATTTCCAGAGGGTGTGCATTCTGGGTAATATTTGGATAGAGTATGAGTTGTTCGTACTGGGTTTGTGAATCACAGCCAAGTTTTCACTTCTTGGAAATATTTCAATAGAGTCCTGAATAACTGCATAAAGTAAGGAACGGTAGCAAAAGGTATGGGGACAAAGAGCCTCTGGCAAGATAGGGATTCACAACATAGTCCTAGTGAGTTCAAGTCCTACTGAGTTCAACAGGACACATTCCCATGTGAGTGTGCATAGAACTGCAACCTTGGAGAATGGAGCTGCGTGGCTGCTAGCAGAATGTTTTTTGCAGACACAAGGCCAATCAATTTCCTGTATATTTTGCCTCAGAGGTAAATAGCAGCCTGGGGGATTATTGGAATTGAAACAATCCCTCCCTTCCTAATTTAAATTAGCTCTCCCCTCCACCACTGCTACATTTCTGATAAACTATTTTTGTATTGCTATGAGTTTCCATTGCAATGCTGCATAGAATAAATCCATATTGAATTGCTTTTGCTTTATGGATATGCTGTGTGAGACAACTGAGTTTTACCCAGAGTAGACCCACTGAAGATAACGAACCTAACTTAATCATGCTTATTAATGTCAGTGGGCAGCTCTGCTCTGAGTAAAACTTAGCTGAATACCTGATGCTTATTTTGGTGTGATTATACATTTGCCGCTTTGTTGGTTTTAAGAGAGATAACACACACACACACACACACACACACACACACACACACACCTCTGCACCAAGTAGAATCCCCTTTTTTCTAGAATGGGGCTGCAAAAATGTGCTTCTGCAGTCCCTCCAAGTGTCCCTATTTTCCAGGGACGTCCCTGATTTACAGAAGCCATCCCTGTTTCTGATTTGATCCCGGAATGTCCCACTTTTCCTTAGGATGTTCCTATATTCATCGGAGAAATGTTGGAGGGTATTCTTCTGTGTCATTCATTCATTTGGTGGCTCTATTCCCAAATCAAAGGATTTGGGCCGTGGGGGTGAAGTAATACAGATAATATACCAAGAAAACCAATGTGTAGGAGATCCAGTAGCTATTTCATTAGGATATTTGAAAGGACTGGTTCTAGTTGGGAAGTACTGAACAAATATTTAATCAGGGCATAAATGTCTTGCTAGAAATTGAAAGTCGAATGAATTTCTACCAGTAAGACCACAGCTAATTAAGGTTTGGTATGCTTTTTCGGCGGGGAGGGAAGGCAATGAAGATATTCACACTATTTCAGAACTAGAAAAGGGAAGACTAAATAAATGCTGTATTTAGCCCTCCCCTGTGAAACTGATGTAGAAATCACATGGGGAGGTCATCCATTCTCCATTGCTCAGCTGGTTAGAGTGTGATGCTGATAATGCCAAGGTTGCTGGTTCGATTCCTATATGGGACAGCTGTATATTCAGTGGGTTGGACTAGATGATCCCCAGATTCCTCTCCAACTCTACAGGTCTACGATTCTATGGCATCCTGACACACAGAAAATGCAACAAATGGGAGTAGGAGTCTCTCCTATAAAAAGTGGTGCCACATAACCTTTTCAGCTTGTGCAACTACCACCCCAGCTTACCGTAGTGCTCAGTTTGGCCTGTTGGGTAGTCTTTCCCTTATGGAGGACTGAGGAGGCATTTTTGAAGTGTTTCCCGATTGGCTATGGCTCCTTCCCTTTTTGCCCTAGCTTTCATTCTCCGAAGCATCTCTCTAGTCACCTGTGCTCTGCAGCCTCCCAGGGTGTCTGCACTTACAAGAAAACTCAGCCAGGGACAATAATGCAGCTTTGAGGAAGTATGGGCTGGGAAGGCCTCAAACTGCCAAGACAGGGTTTGCTCCATGGAAGAGGATACACATTCTCACATACCCCTTGGGCACCTCATAAGCACTTAGTCAGCTAAAATAAAATTCTAAAATAACTTCTCAAGCATGGTCAGAAAGAGGCAGAGGGGAGAACCACAGCCTCTTTCACATAGGCTGAAGATTATGTAGAAACTTGACGGCAAGTTTCAATATAGTTCCTAGAACCCCCTTTCTGAACCTTTGATCCTATTGCAGGTATTAATACTGTGCAGTTTGAAGTGGCTGGAAGCATAATAACTAACTCCATTTGGAAATGAAGCATTGTCCAGACCCATAAAAAAATTATTCGAACTTTTACTGGCAGTACCCTTCAAAACAAAACAGAAACATCCAATGATACGTCCAAAACAATCGTACAATGTATTGTGCTGTCCAGCACAGGCTCAGCATCTTAGAAATAAAAGGCAATTCCAAGAATCCAAACTGTGTCTCTCTCCCACATTCTAGCCTGCCTTAGCCTGCCTAAGGCTATGCAGCTTTTTGAAGATCCATTTACATTCTTTGTAAATGTTCAGAGAAAGACTAATAGCCACCACCCTTTCGAGATGGATAATTTGCCACTCAATACCTTTGCCATCTGATCTAAGGTTACAACACTCACAGGGTAGCTAGCAGAAAACAACAGTTAATTATCAACTCAGCAAGATGGTAAATAACTAAATAAATAATGTTATTATTTATACCCCGGCCATCTGGGCAGCTTACAGCAAGAGCTCAGAGTCCCTTAGAAAAACCCCAGTGTTAGCAACACACATTTAGCCATTTTTCATTTTAATCCTTCACTAAAACACATACATTTTCCATTTCTGTGTCAATTAAATCAATTCACTTAACAGATCCTATATTTCCCGATACCTCACCTCATACCTGACTTTTCTTTTGTGCCTTTTCTGAACTGTGATAACAGGTAGCAGAGAAGGAGCTGCCTCTTCTCTTCTAATATTGTTTCTGAGGAAATGGCTATGGCCCTCCAATAACACTTGTGTTTGACCTCCCCCCACCCCCCGCCCCACAACTCCCCAAACTGGAACACAAAACAGTCTCCCCACCTGACAACACAATTCTGTTTCTCCTGAAAACCCAAATTTTGCTACATTAGAAGCCATTCTGAACTCTGGATAATGGTCCAATTTGTGCAGTTTTCCATCTTGGCACTACAAATCTATACTGACCCAATTTGCTACAATTTTCTTTTATCCCATCCGTGCCAAGTAGCAATCTCAAGGTGGGCTAAGAATCCTGCTTCTAATTCTATTTTAAGAGTGAGGTCATTCATTTCTCAGTAGAATCCCCCACTGTACATATTAGGCAGGAAGTCTATTTTGAAATCAGGTGGAAATGTTGGCCGTTGGCCAACTCCCTGTCCGGAGAAGGATAATCTGTTCATTCTAGCAATGGTTTATGATGCATCCTAATTACCAGCCTTTTCATGTTCATGCCTATTGGATTCACTGTCACCAGTAAGACACCTCAGCACGGTTTGCTATTGTCTCTCTGTGCACCGTTCTCTTATCTCTATAGCTTCAACTTACACAGAACACTGAGGGTGGCATAAAAAATATTATTATTTTTAAAAAATACTTTTATGGACTGCTTTGAGGTTTGGGTTTTATTGTTCCTGCTTGTTGTCTTTTTTCCTTTTTTACCTTCTTGAATCCCACTGGGAATGCCATGACTACCACAGTGTGACAGAACAGTGGCATGAAAATATACCCAATATGTATGCTATCGCTATTGGGTTACCTTTTACCGACAACTGGGAAACACTGTCCTGCGAGTGCTCCAGTTGGAGAACAGCCTTTACCAAAAGGTGTCATGGGTTTTGAAGACGCTCAAACTCAGGACAAAAGGGAGAAGCATGCTAAGAGGAAGGCACGCTTGGTAAGCCCTCACTGTGATCAAATCCCACCGAGAAACCAATGTTCGCACTGTGGAAGAACATTTGGATTCAGAATTGGCCTCCACAGTCACTTACAGACTCACTTTTAAAACTGTGTTTATGGAAGACAATCTTACTCAGTGACGAATGGTCGCCAAAGAAGAAGAAGACGACCTTTTTCAATAGTTGTAAAATTAAAAGATGAGGTAAGCATAGTTTTCCATTACAACTGAAGGCATGCTTCACAGAGGAATCCCATAATGCCAGCTCAGAAGTCCCATTCAATTCACTTGAGCTCATTCCAAAGTACAGGATTGAAGTCAAAAGTATTAGAGTCAATCTCCTTTGAATGGGACTTACTTTTCAGTAGACATGTATACTGAACACAATGGGATCCGCTTCTGAGACAATATATAGGATTGCACCATCAGGGCCCATCCAGACTGGTGATTTTTGCGAATGTACTCTGCAACAACCAGTGTACTGATACAATAATGATGCAATAATTGTGGCTTTATACCGGACTGCCCAAATGTCATTCTGCTTTGTTAGATGTTCTGGGGCATAGGAATTCGTTCATCTTTTTCTTCAAAATATAGTACAACCCCCCACAAGGTCTGAGGGACAGTGGACCGGCATCCTGCTGAAAAACTTTGCTGACCCCTGTACCTAGTCCATGCCCGCCAACATTTATCTGATGAAAATAAGGACATGCTAAGGACACGGGTGGCGCTGTGGGTAAAAGCCTCAGTGCCTAGGGCTTGCCGATCGAAAGGTCGGCGGTTCGAATCCCCGCGGCGGGGTGCGCTCCCGTTGCTCGGTCCCAGCGCCTGCCAACCTAGCAGTACGAAAGCACCCCCGGGTGCAAGTAGATAAATAGGGACCGCTTTCTAGCGGGAAGGTAAACGGCGTTTCCGTGTGCGGCTCTGGCTCGCCAGAGCAGCGATGTCACACTGGCCACGTGACCCGGAAGTGTCTGCGGACAGCGCTGGCCCCCGGCCTCTTGAGTGAGATGGGCGCACAACCCCAGAGTCTGTCAAGACTGGCCCGTACGGGCAGGGGTACCTTTACCTTTAAGGAAAAGCAGGACATTCTGATCAAATCAGAAACCGGGATGGCTTCAAATCAGAAATCCAGGACTGTGCCTGGAAAATACGGACCTTTGGAGGGTCTTTATGACCACTCCAAAACATGCAGATGCAAATACTGTCGAAAGCAATATCCCATTTAATACTTCAATATCATCATAAGTACAAACTATCATGAATGCCCAATAAAAATGTCTTTTGAAAGGACTGTTACTTTTTAAAGACACGGTACCTCTCCTACTGAGTCCAGTGAGAGAGAGATGTGGCATAATCCTAAGCATGCTTACTAAAAAGTAAGTTCCAATGTATTTACTTCCAGGTAAGTAGGCATACGACTGCAATCTGACAGCTCACGCTGGCTCAAAAGTTAACCCCATTAAGTTCAATGGGACTCACCCCCAGGGACGTGGGTGTGAGACTGCAGCCCAAGGCTGCGCACCTTTCCTTTGAAAACAGTGGACTTGTGTCATGATTAGACCACGTGACAAGAAGAAATGGATGCTTCTTGTGAAAGTAGAGATGGTGGAAAAATTATACTCCAAGTGGATATAGAAACAGAAATGGCCTCAGTTTGCATGTTCGTCTGTGGTCAGGAACAAGAATCAGGCAAGCGAATACAATCTGCTACTGTTTTTTTCCATATGCAAATGATACATAAATTATTGTCCTCCCTCATCACCACCATTTTTCTGATGTTCCCTTTGCAATGAAATGGTGTGGAATCACACAGTAACAAGGTAATTAATACTTTAGCACAGCAGCCTGTAACATTCTGAATGCTGAATTATTATTTTTTGCAAGGTTCATTTGGACGAACTTGAATTGGACTATGAACTGACCCAGCTAGTTTTGTAAAAGGATGGACGTATATAGGAAACAGCTCCCACAACTAGTTCCTTTTAAAAATGAACTCCCCAAGCTCTGGAATATATTTATCTACATATTATTTTACAGCACACCAACTCTGTCTGGTGTGCACCATTATGCTTCCATTGAATATGTACCATTTTAGCGTTTCCTGCCTTTTAATACGGAACTTATCTTCATAAAATAAACTCTTGCCTGTGGTTTTGGTAAGTCGGCTAGACCTAAATGGGAAAAAGCTGTCTTTGCAAGGGTGTTTATATATTACTTCATTATTCATTTTTATAGGTGTCTCATTAAAACTGGAAAACAGAGACAGAAGGAATAAAAATGAATTTTTTGGGGGGGGGGGAGGAATAAACCTTCAGAGCAAATGGTGTTGTTTACTTCTGCCAATTTTTTATTTAAATATAGCTGTAGGAAATGTGGCATGTCAAAAACCAGGGCAGAAAATCATCTTTACATTTAAAACTGCTGCACTTTAGTTAAGTAATGGTGTGGGATGGGGGACAGTCAACAGGAAAGCCCTGTAAACATTTAACTCAAAAGAATAATGCAAACACTTGGGCTGGAGGATATCACAATTAACTCTGAGGGGGGGGGGCTTACTTTTGAGTAGACATGCATAGGATTGTACTGTAAGCGACATGATTCAAAATTTCCGGGTTTGTAAGATCTGCCCTCGATTGCAAAGTCATGTGATTAGCAAGAGATGATTACACATTGTGGGATTAAAGACATATTGGCTTCCACCGGCTTACATGCTTGAGTCTACAGTTTCATCTCCAGAGGGACCTAATGGCCTGTGACTAAACTGGAACAGCAACCATCTTTTATCACATCACTCCAGGGACACCCACTGTACCTTATAACTCTGGTGGAGAAAACTGTAAGGAATGCATTCAGACTTGTGTCAGGGTTGTACTCCTCAAAGTTGCCCAGATACTTACTGCATGTAGAAAATGTTTTGCACCTGGTGCAAGTGAGGAAGGGGGTTATTGTTATTTGTATAATCCCATCTGCTTCAGGTTTGATGCACAACCAGAATAGATTCATCTCTTGCAGTCTACACACACCAGGTACTCCATCTGCAGAGCTCAGTTTGACCTAGGATTTATTTATTAATGCACCTATCCACACCATCTATATATATATTTCCCCCTAGGCTCAGTGGCTCCCATATATAAAACACCATGAGGGGTCCTTCACATTGACCCATCACTGGATGAAGCCCACTGTGCAGTGACCATGGGACGGGGCCTTCTCCGCGGTGGCACCTCAATTGCAGAATTCCCTTCCTTCCAACTTACAACTGGTGCCATGATTGTTATTGGCACCAATCTGAAGTGCACCACTCTTTGACCAGAACTTTTTTTTGGGGGGGGGGGTGAGGGTCAGGAGTTTAACCTGACGATGGACTAGTGGTAAATGCCTGACTGTCTACCTGCTGAATTGTGGCTTTGCACATTTTCTACCTGATGCTTGAATTCTTTTCAGCAAATCATCTTGCTTACAGTGGTCCTGGCATTTTATGTTGTAACCAACTGCGGAATCGTGGACTGAAGGAGAACTGATTTTTTTTATTTAAAAAACCCACTGAAATAATATATATACGGCACTTTGAGTGACAACACCCAGCTTTTTAACAAGAATGCTTGAGCAACCCATCTCAACCACATTCCAACCTGGGTTTTGCCATTCTACATTGCTGGCATTCTATATTATTTTCCCAGATTGGAACTCAGCTTTTGGATTGGAGAAATATTTCCAGGTTTTCCACCCACCCCTGGAAAACCGAACTGTTAAAACATTAAAAGAACGGTTTGTTTTATTTCCCACACCACAACCTTTAAAAAAAAATGTTTAGAAAATTGCACAACTGTGCAATGGTCACGTCCACTAAAATAAGCAATTTTTAAAAAGCTGAACAGCAATGCATTATCAGGGCTATAAGGTAAAGGTAAAGGTACCCCTGCCCGTACGGGCCAGTCTTGCCAGACTCTAGGGTTGTGCGCCCATCTCACTCTATAGGCCGGGGGCCAGCGCTGTCCGAAGACACTTCCGGGTCACGTGGCCAGCGTTACAAGCTGCATCTGGCAAGCCAGCGCAGCACACGGAAACGCCGTTTACCTTCCCGCCAGTAAGCGGTCCCTATTTATCTACTTGCACCCGGGGGTGCTTTCGAACTGCTAGGTTGGCAGGCGCTGGGACCGAACGACGGGAGCGCACCCCGCCATGGGGATTCGAACCGCCAACCTTTCGATCAGCAAGTCCTAGGTGCTGAGGCTTTAACCCACAGCGCCACCCGTGTCCCCTTATCAGGGCTATAGTCTCACCCAAACCTCCTGATTGAATTCAGTGGAATCTAAAGCAAGGGTTATGGTCATGAAGAGCCCAAGATTTCAGCTGGCACATACATCACAAGCGCACAGAGAGAAAAATCAACAAAGAAGGTAGCAAGCTTCCCTTGCACTCGGCAGTTTGCATGCTATAACCTTTCCCTTCAAAATCAGGTAGGCACAATAGCTTAGAGCTTAGCGCACTGCCCAGCTGAGTGAGATTTGAATGTAACCTCGGGTTTTTCAGCTTCACACTGGTATGTCAGAGCTAGGAAGATCATAATACTGGTGTTCCAAGCCTTTGGGTGATGTGGAGTGGGAAGAGAGACATGTAATGCGGTGCATCACTTACACACAGCCCTCTGGTGCTTAGCTGTTATGTCTTCCTTCCGCAGCATTGTGTAAAGGGTCGTGTAACAATAGCAGAGGAGGGAATTAGGAGGAGGAAATTTGCAATTTGATTGGGGGAAGAATGCAGGGATGCTGGAGGAAGTCCGTCTTTGCAAATTCCAGCAGGAGCTGACCTGACCCACACCTGCCAGACTAATGTGGAGATCAGAATTACAGTGGAATCTTAACCATGTCTTCTTATAGGTATGTCCTATTAAATTCAGCGGGGCGTATTCCAAGGTAAGTGAGGATAGGATCGCATGATTTGACCACATTTGACCACCGCTTGGACAATCTCCCAAGACCATTAAGTAAATGCTGCTAGGATGCCAGCTTCTGCAAACTGGGTTGCACAGCTTAGGGTTGCCAGCTTTCTAGCCAACCTCTGCAGCTGTGCCTTTAAGGTTGGTTGCTCTGCAGTCATTAGCGGGTGGTAAAGATCAAGAAAAGAGCTCCCCGCTGATTTCTGCACATAAATTGCTGTTGAAGGCAAAATGCAGGCCAGGTTAGTTATCCAGTCACTTGGCAACCACAGATATTGGATCTCCCCAGGTCCATGACAATAGCATTACAGAAATTCATTTTGTCCTGCATTCCACTTTTAACTAGGAGAATCGCTCCTTCTAATAATGAACTCAAGCAGCGGGCGTTGCAAGGATTGTAAGGGAAAGGGAGCCACTAAGAAACAAAAGAAAAGTATCTGTATGTTTGAGGACATGTTGAGATTTGCGGACGTGAAAAACACTCACCTCTTTTGTTGGCCAGTGCGGCGACCTCCTGCAAAAAAATAACAACAAGAACCAGGCCAATGAGGAGAGAATATGCTCAGTAGGAAAGAAATGTAGAGGGATGAGGGGTTGAATACAGAGGGAGGGAGAGCAGAAATACTTGGGTGGGCCCCAGAAAAGAAGCACTCGTTTTAGGAGGGAGAATACGCTGCAATATTTTGGTTGCAGGCCCCCCCCCCCCCCGCTTAAATTTGACTCTAGAACTGGAGCATGCGAATTTTACAGCAGTTTTCAGAGGGCTGCCATACGTCCAGACATACGATTTCCCCGGACATTACCAGGATTCCAAAGGCTGAATTGGCGTCTGGGGGAGGGGGGGATTTCCAAAAGGCGGGGCTTTGTCCTGGATATTAGGCAAGTCAATCGAAACATTGTGGGTGCTTTTTTTCCCTTTTCTTTTTTTTTTTGTAAAAAGAAAAAAGCTCAACTTTCAGGTTTCAGTTTTGGGGGGTTCCTAAAGAAAGCTTAACAACTTTGGGGGGGGTGTCCTGGTTTTTACTTTTTGAAATATGCATGGTTGATTTTGCATCTTTACCACCAATGTGTATCTATAAACAGCACACACGCATACACAGAGAGAACACAAAGAATCTTGATTCATCCACATCATCGCAGTACAGAGGTACCTTGGTTTACGAACTTAATCTGTACCGAAAGTCCGTTCTTAAACCAAAGCATTCTTAAACCAAGGCGTGCTTTCTCACAGCAGTGGGGAACTCAGTTTATAAATGGAACACACTCAACAGGAAGTGAAACATGTTCTTATTCCAAGGCAAAGTTCACATACCAAAACACCTACTTCCGGGTTTGCAGCGTTCTTAATCCAAGTTGTTAATACTAATACTACTAATAATAAATTTATTTATATCTCAGGGCGGCTTACATCAAAATACATAAGACATTAAGACATAAAATTCAACAATCGACTGAAATACAGCTTAAAATGGGATTAAAATCAAAATAAGATCAGATGGCTACCTTAAGTACTAGCCAGACTCAGCTATTTGTGTGAGCAGGTGAGAGAAGTTAGAGAGGCCACTTATATGAAGGGTCTTGTAAGAGAGAGGGGTCAGACTGAGCCACGACTGAAGGCCTGGCAGAACAGCTCCATCTTGCAGGCCTTGCGGAAAGATGTCAAATCCCGCAGGGCCCTGGTCTCTTGGGACAGAGCGTTCCACCAGACTGGGGCCAGGGCCAAAAAGGCCCTGGCTCTGGTTGAGGCCAGTCTAACCTCCTTGAGGCCTGGGACCTTCAAGATGTTTTTGTTTGTGGACCGTAAGGTCCTCCATGGGGCATACTAGGAGAGGTGGTCCTGTAGGTCCCAGGGTCCCAGGTCACATAAGGCTTTAAAGGTTAGAACCAGCATCTTAAACCTGACCCTGTACTCCAACGGAAGCCAGTGCAGCTGGATGGATGTGGTCTCGCCGCAGCATTCTGTACCCACTGGAGTTTCTGGGTCAGCTTCATGGGCAGCCCCGCGTAGAGTGAATTACAGTAATCAAGCCTGGAGGTGACCATCGCATGGATCTCAGTGGCTAGATCAGGGAGAGAGAGAGAAGGAACCAACTGCTTAACACGGCGGAGATGGAAAAATGCCGCCTTTGCCATAGCTGTAACCTGCACCTCCATAGAAAGGGAGGGTTACACCCAGACTCTTGACAGAAGGTGCTGGCACTAATTGCACCCCCACAAAGGATGGGAGTTGACTCCCCAACCCCATGTCATCTTGACCCAACCAGAGGACCTCTATCTTTAGAGGATTTAGCTTCAACCAGCTCCCACGCAACCACATAAACTAAGCTGTTCTTAAACCAAGGTACCACTGTACTGGTTTTGGAAGTGTTCTCTTACACCCACATCACAAATAGAATGCGACCATACTTCCCTCCAGAACCTTTAGACTACAACTCCCATCATTCCTATCATTGCCGTGTTGGCCAGAGCTGATGGGAGTTGTAGTCCAAAGACATGGAAACCACCAGATTAGGGAAAGGTGCCATAGTTAGAGCTAATAGTGAATGGCTCGATAATGCCATAGCAAGGGAGGAATTCATCCCCTTTTGCACGCTGCCGTTGGTACAACCAGCTTATCCTAGATTTTATCGACCAACCAAATGGCTAAAGCCTCTTAACCTATTGACAGATCAACTGAGCTGGTCATTCACTCTAGAAGGGGGCAGTGAGACAGTTTGAAATTACCGTATTTTTCGTCCCATAGGACGCACCTAGTTTTTTGGGGGGGAAATAAAGGAAAAATTTCCCCCTTTTATTTCCCCCCCCCCCCAAAACCAGGTCGGGGAAACCGAACCAGGTCGAGGAACAGCGGGATGGTGGCGCTGCGCCTCCTTGCTGTCCCCTGAGCTTGTGGGGCTGACCGATGTCTGTCCGGCGCGCGGGGCGCTCTGCCTCAGGGCGCCCCGCGCACCGAGCGGCAGGCTGCTATCCGCAGCGTGGGGAGCCCTGCGGGAAACTCCCGCAGGGCTCCAACACGCTGCGGATGTCTGCCCGGCGCGAGGGTCGCTCTGCTTCAGGGCGCCTCTCGCGCTGGGCAGCAGGCTGCTATCCGCAGCGTAGGGAGCCCTGTGGGACCTCCTGCAGGGCTGCCTAGGCTGCGGATGTGTTCCCGAAGCCTGGAGAGCGAGAGGGGTCGGTACACACCGACCCCTCTCGCTCTCCAAGCTTCAGCGAAAGCCTGCATTCGCCCCATAGGATGCACCCAGATTTCCCCTTCATTTTTGGAGGGGAAAAAGTGTGCCCTATGGGGTGAAAAATACGGTATAGAGAAGAACTTGCATCTCGTGTGTGTGTGTGTGTGTGTGTGTGTGTGTGTGTAATTTATAAAGATACCCATGATAACAGCACTGCAAATTCATTTCTGCTTTTGGGAAAAGAGTTTGTTGCACTGGGAAGTGGAGAAAAACTAAGTGTCAATTATTATCCATCAAGACATCAATCTCTTTCCATTCTCTTTTTTTAGAGTTTTGAAGACAAACCATAAAGACATTTTATGTCACCTTGCCTTGAGCTAAAGTCTGGTGTTTTATTTTCTTGATTTTTTTTTTATTCAGAAATCATTATTTGGCATATCAAAGAGCAATTTCAGATCTATGTTAGATTGGGAGGAAAAGATACGCTCACCTTTTGCCTTCCCAACAAAGCAAACTGAAAGGGCTTGTGCTCAACAACCTGTTATCCTTATTATAGTTAACGATAATAATAAAAGAAATAGTGAAGAGTGGCATTGCAAGAACTTTTAACGGTCGGAATTTTCTTAGATGGGAGCAACAATTGCTGCAGATGTTTACTACTACAAAACAACTCATCAGGATGGAAAAGTGTCCTAAAGTGGAAGCATTTTCAAACTACTTAACTCACATTAAGTGATCCCGGCATCTAAGAGTTACAGAGTGCTTGACGACTCCTTTTTTAAAGGTGCAGAAGATCCATGGAGTCATCCTTCGGCCATCTACTCTGACTAGCAACAGCTTTCAAACGGAGGCATTTTGAGCCCTCCTGAAATCTATTTAACTGAACCTGGAATGTCCTATTATTGAGAACTGGTTGTGTGTGTGTGTGTGTGTGTGTGTGTGTGTGTGTGTGTTTGAACTGCAGGAGCTGATCATAACAGCCCCACAGCCACACCCCCAAGGATAGTCCAGACCATAAGGTAAAGGTAAAGGGACCCCTGACCATTAGGTCCAGTCGTGGCCGACTCTGGGGTTCTGGCGCTCATCTCGCTTTATTGGCCGAGGGAGCCGGCGTACAGCTTCCGGGTCATGTGGCCAGCATGACTGAGCCGCTTCTGGTGAACCAGAGCAGCGCACGGAAACGCCGTTTACCGACCCACCAGAGCGGTACCTATTTATCTACTTGCACTTTGATGTGCTTTCGAACTGCTAGGTTGGCAGGAGCAGGGACCGAGCAACAGGAGCTCACCCCGTCGCGGGGATTCGAACCGCCGACCTTCTGATCGGCAAGTCCTAGGCTCTGTGGTTTAACCCACAGCGCCACCCGCGTCCTAGTCCAGACCATAGCTGTCAACGTTTCCCTTTTCTTGCAAGGAATCCTATTCAGAATAAGGGAATTTCCCTTTAAAAAGGGGAAACCTTGACAGCTATGGTCCAGACATACAGGCATCCGTATTGATCGGAAGCACAGAGCATCATCAGGAGTGCATCATAATCAGTGACATGAGGTTAAATTTTCTGTAGAGTCAAAGGCGTCAGCTTGCAAGGCCAATGGTGGGGGGGGGGGGATGGATGGATGTTGCGATGTCCTTATGTCACATGCCTGAGCATCGTGCCTCCCTCCCTAAGTTGGGCAGAAGCTTCCTGGGCTTTGGGGAGAAGGCGTCAGGATTTCATACTTTAATACTTTAATTTACCGGGAACATTTAAGGAACTAGCCCAGTCCCCCTAGTCCACTGACCGCACACCACTGAGCACAAAACCAAATTTATTAGGATCAGCATGACTGCAATCCTACGCATGGCGAGTAAGCTCCACTGAGCTCGGCGGTGCTGACTGCAGACCGCATAACTTCAATTTATAATGCACATTAACAAAAATAATCTACAGCCTGCTGAAACGCAACCTTTAGCTTTTAATTATAAATGCAAGCAATCTTGCCGAGAAGCATTGCCCCATTTAAACTGCAACACCGGGGGGGGGGGGGGCAGTATTATTTTCCCCACTCTCCGACTTCCTCTGCATTAACTAATCTGTCACAAACAAACCTGAAAGCCTCATTAACCCTCATTCACTTCCCAGTGCAAGGAGGGTCTATCCATTATCTTGCATAACGCCACCTCCCCCCACCCCCACAAGCTCATGACGTTGACGCTGTTGCTCTGATGAAAGTCTGGGAGCCGCATTCCCCTGTGTGCCACACTCGTCGCCACCACTGCTACTGAGTCATATTTCATAATAGCACAAGAGTTGATGAAAGTCAATTTCTCTGCCACATAGCAAAAGTGAGCCTCAAAGCCTCTGAGTGCAGAAGAACAGAAGAACTTGAGGCATTAGACTGGTCAGGCAATACATTTCAGTACAGTGGTACCTCGGGTTAAGAACTTAATTCGTTCTGGAGGTCCGTTCTTAACCTGAAACTGTTCTTAACCTGAAGCACCACTTTAGCTAAGGGGGCCTCACGCTGCCAACGCGCCACCGGAGCACGATTTCTGTTCTCATCCTGAAGCAAAGTTCTTAACCTGAGGTTCTGTTTCTGGGTTAGCAGAGTCTGTAACCTGAAGTGTCTGTAACCTGAGGTACCACTGTATGCCATTGGGCCTACCTCTTATTAGAACCTGACATTTATTTGAGCATACCCTCCAACATTTCTCTGATGAAAATAGGGACATCCTATTCCATTATCATCATCATCATTATTATTATTATTATTATTATTATTATTATTATTATTACCCCACCCATCTGAATGGGTTGTCCCTGCCACTCTGGGCAGCTTCCAACATACAGTGGTACCTTGGGTTATATAAACTTCAGGTTACAGACTCCGCTAACCCAGAAATAATACCTTGGGTTAAGAACCTTGCTTCAGGATGAGAACAGAAATCGCGCTCCGGTGGCGCGTTGGCAGCGTGAGGCCCCCTTAGCTAAAGTGGTGCTTCAGGTTAAGAACAGTTTCAGTTTAAGAACGGACCTCCAGAACAAATTAAGTACGTAACCAGAGGTACCACTGTATATGAAAACATAATAAAACATTAAACATTTTTTAAAAATTCCCTACACAGATGGCTCAGTGGTCAGCCTCCAACATTTCTCTGATGAAAACAGGGACATCCTAAAGAAAAGCACGACATCCTAGCATCAAATCACGAACCGGGGCAGCTTCTGTAAATCTGGGACTGTCTCTGGAAAACAGGGACACTTGGTGGGTCTGTGATGAAGGGAGAGCTGAAGATTCTACAGTGAGTTACATTATAAACTTTTATACAAAACCTGAATCCTAGCATAACAGAGGTGAGCCACTCCTGTGTCTGAGAAATTGGTCAGTTGCCTACCCCAGATGAGGTTGCACTCCTCATGAAAGAGCAAGTTTGCAGTTTGGGGTTGCTGCTGGATCCAGCTTTGAAGGCAAGGCTGTACTGTATAGGGAAGTTTCTTAAAGTTTACTTATGTTCTTATATGTTGGAAGCTGCCCAGAGTGGCTGTGGCAACCTAGTCAGATGGGTGGAGTATAAATAATAACATTATTATCATGGAACAGGACATCCCTATTTTCATCGGAGAAATGTTGGAGGGTATGACACACCTGCCAACTCAAATGCCATGCACCTGATGAAGTTGACTCTAATCCGCAGAAACTTTATGCTGTGACAAATTTGTTAGTCTTTAAGGCAGGGGTGCCCAAACATGAGGGCTGGCCAATGTTGTTGACCTTTTTTTGGGATCTTACCTCAGGAAATAAACTGCCACAGGGGATTAAACCAACCGGCCCCAAATCCCTCCCTCCCTCTCTCTCTCTCTCTCTCTCTCTCTCTCTCTGTGTGTGTGTGCGTGTGTGTGTGTGTAACAGGCTAACACAGGTGCCCCTCTACAAAAGGCACAAATAACTAACTAAGCTGGTCACTATCAAAATTTGGGCGCACAATACCAATACCTTCATGAAAACATTTCCAAAGAAAGAAACAACAACAAAATCCTTGTTGAAAGGATGCAATCAATTAAAATACTAAGTCACTCTTCTGGCATTCAGCCATGGCATTTTGTTAAATATGAAACTAGTAAATAATCCAGATAAATATTATGAGTCACATCCTCCAGTATTTATAGGAGTACTTTAATTGTGATGATTGTTAGAAGATGCTCTGTGAGCCTAAACCATGGCTACTAAATGGAAAGTTAAGAATGAGAAGAAGAAGGTTGTCTATTACAACCTTTCTCATCCTGACGCCCTCCAGATCTTGTGGGTTGTCCTGGGGCTGATGGAAGTTGTATCTCTGTTACTGTTGATTTATATACTGCATATTTGCCAAATAGCTTCTATGCGGTTTACAAGTATAAAACCCGATTCTAAAAAAACACACAAAAAGCCATGCATAATCAAAATATGCAATAAAACAATTCTACCGATGCACTAAAATAAACACCCACCGTTAAAATGTACAACAAACAAGTCCATTAAAACAGAGTAACAATTAAAACAGTTAATAACTGTTTTGGAAACAATAAAACCCCCAGTTTTTGACAGGCTTTTAGAGGCAGATGGGTTAAGTCGTTTTTAGCTATTTATGTAATTTATTAGAACCATTGTAATGTCTTTGTTATTTATTATGCTTTATATTAACGTGTGTGTGTGTGTGTGTGTGTGTGTGTGTGTGTGTGGTAAATCACCCTGTGACCATTATTGTATAGAAATTTCTAAAATCATCATCATTAACATTACCAACACATTGAAAGCAGGGCGGTTCAAGCCAAGAGATCAGGGAATGCTTGTCTAAACAGGTTCATCTTGGAGAGTAGCCCAAAATGGCCAGAGTGCAGCAGGCTGGCAAAGCATGATGTTTCCTCCTATTGGAAGAAGGGAAGTCTTCTAAATCCATCCTCCACCAATTGGAGTTGGGGCCAAAAGCTATGCCTACTTTTCAAGGAGGAATCCAGATTGACCCCGGAGGGCTTCAGTTCTGCATGGGCAGACACTAGACCCATCAGCTGTTTTGCTAAAGTGTACTCTTGACAGCTCACAACTCCACTGCCCCCATAAAATTTTATCACCCAGACTGTTAAAAGTAACCCCCTGCAGACGCGGTTTCAGCTGGGCTGAAATCCTTTCTTAGCACTTCATGCTCTTGCTAGTAAATTGCATTCGGAAACTTACCATTCACGTTGAATAGAATAGTTCTTCTTTACTTGGCTTGCTCGCTCTCTGTACTTCCCAATCCAAATCCCACAAAACCATTTGACAGAACAACTAAAGTTGTTTAGCTAACAAAATTCCTGTCAATTCTGGAAAGCCATCTGCTGTAGAAAATGGTGTGCTCTGTACACACTGAGACCACTCATCCTGCCAAAGACAAGAAACTGGACCAGATCTCCATGCCATACTCTTACCATAGAATAACCAGCATATACCAGTGCAATTTAATTTCCTCACCAAGCGTATGGGCAAAAGAATACCCCATAGGCCAACCCTACAGGCAGGTGAATTCTTACATTGCTCCTTTGTGTTGCTGTAGGAAAGGACAAAGGGAACCTTGTTGTTATTGCCCATTTGATGTCCAATCGAAGCTTAACATTTCTTCTACGACATTTAAGGAGGGCTTTCATCATCATCATCATCATCATCATCATCATCATCATTTTATTATTTACACCCACCCATCTGGCTGGGTTTCCCCAGCCACTCTGGGCGGCTTATAGGATTCCCCTCCCTTTCCGTGCAGCCAGATAAGATGACAATCGGGGGTTACCAACATGTTTCCATCCAGAGCTTGTTGGACTCCCCAACTCCCATCAGACCCAAGAAGCATGGGTAAACATCAGGGGCAATGGAAGTTGGGGAGCCTAACAGCATCTAGAGGGGACCCCATGGACTGCTGATTTTTTACAACTTGGAGTGTAAGTTGGAGTGCCAAGACAACAACTTTGATAGGTCTCATGGAGCAGACACACTCCACCCAATTTTTAGTTTGCACAAACATCGTGCTAGATCCTGGGAACCTGGGAAGTCAGCGTGGTGGCGCAGTCAGTGATACTTGGTGCTCAGTTACCTCTCCTCATTGCCTTTTGTTGTCATGCTGTTTGAAGTGACATATAATTCCGCTGCATTAAAAACCAAGGTGAGCTTAATTCACCTGCCTGCTTATTAGCAAGCCTGCTATAGCAGGAGTTTTCCTTGACACCTTTTCCTTTGTGCTAAGGTCCTCTGACATTTTAAATATCAACCATAATGATGAACATCTCTCCTATATGCCACGAGCTAAAAAGCAGCAGGCAGCCACCTATGGTGACACCTTTAAACACAAAAACACTCCAGCAGCTACTCATTTTCCTCTCCAGTACTTGGATATGGCATTTATGACAAGGCAGCAAAAGCATTTGCTAAATCATTTGGCACTTCGATATATTAAGAAACCCACATCGAAATTCAAAGAAATGCAGAAAGCCTGTTGCAGGCTACACTTCTACATCCATGGGGTGGTGATCTGGATCTGGCCAGTGGATTCCTGGATTCCTATCTTCCCACCCACTCCTGGCCAAGTCTAGGGCAAGTGGCTCTGGTCTGGCCAAAATGGTGTTTTCCCAATGGTGCTCAATGGGAAAGGAGGTCAGATTTCAGGCCTGCAAGAACTATCTTTGTACCAATGACCCTTAGAATTAGGGCTCATCCACACTAACCTTCTACTCTGTGCTACCTAGGCACAGGTTCATGCTTTAAAACAAGCTTCCTCAACCTCAGCACCTCCAGATGTTTTTGGCCTACAACTCCCATTATCCTTAGCTAGCAGGACCAGTGGCCAGGGATGATGGGGATTGTAGTCTCAAAACATCTGGAGGGCTGAGGTTGAGGAAGCTTGCTTTAAAGCTCTGTATCTGGGTGCTTCCCCCCTTTTTGCTCTGTCACTCTCTCCAGAAAAATGCTGAATCCGAACACAATTCAGGTTTACTGCAGATGGCCATTTGCACTAAAGAGGTACCACTGTATAGTGCTCAGTGCAGCTAACAGCAAGCAAATGCACTTTCTTAACCTCACCTAACTCACAGGGCTGATTTGAGGATAAAAGCAGGGTGATATCATGTGTATACTGATTTGGAAGAAAGGCACAATGCAAATTTAACACTGCATAGAAATATGCAATGGGGAGCGAGAAAGCACAACCTCCTGAAATTCGAAGTCAGAGTCACTACAGGTATTTCTGGCCACAACAACCAGAGTCTTGCCTGCATTTCCTCTAATCCGGAATCATTTCTGCATTTGTTTGGGTAAATCCTGATGTGTTCAAAGTTCAAAATTCACCCGTAATGTAGGCATTGTGATGTGCCTGGAGGCCAACTCAGAAATGCATTATTTCCACTTCAAAGATACTGCACTTTTCTTAGATGTCCCTAGGCGTGTCCATATAAGTCCTGGTTTGGGGACTTGCTCATCAAATATACATATACTCTTATATCAATGTCTATACAGAATGCATGTCAAGGCAGAATTTAGCCATAATGTTTGCACAAAGATGCCATTACTCTAATGTCTGGAGCTGCTCTGTCCATCTCCCTGGGAGGTTCATCTTGCTATTTTTAGGACAGAAACTAATATTCTTTGTGAAAATGCCAGAGATCAAAAGAGATTAGTATTACAAGCTCTCCTCATAAGGGAGAAGGAGGGGGCGGGGGCCAGTCCTCATAACATGAAAATAAGTCATTTACATCTAAACCAGAAAGTTCAGGCACAGGAAAATTTATAATAATGAAATAATGTAACGATGTTGATCAAAGTTGACATTTTTAGATAAGGAATAGCCTACTTTCCCTGAGTTTTATGAAACCATGTAGGCTATTGTATGGCATATTGTTCATATATGATGCATCTGTCATCTCCAGCCATGACAATGTTGACATTTTTAGGGAACCTGCAAACCAGAGGCTCATTTGACCAGCTTCCAATTTTATTTAAACTCTTCAAATTGAAAACAGTTAACAGATCTGCAAGGGAGGAAATATTATAGCCCATTTTAAATTTATCACCCAGCTAGATTCAGTTACTGGAATTTTATAGCCCAGAATTTTCAATACAATTAAATGAAATTATGAAATGAAGCATAAGCTATGCTCTTAATTCATCTCTGTCTCTTTCCGTATGAATATTATTTTGTACTGCCTAATATTGGGCTGGAGCCATTCATCTTAATTGGTCCTATTCATCAATTAATGCTTTAAAATAATATATTAACTGAAGAGTAAAAATACCAATGAATTATGTTGTATAGAACTGTATTTACATTCTGCCATACTCTGCATAATTGATTTATTAGTCAATTAATTGTTTGAATGCAATACAATTAATCACCAATGACTAAAACCTTCAAAGGAACACAATCTGGATTAATCTTGGAAAATTCCCATTTATTTATGGGCATACTTTGGGAAAAATAAAGGTGTTCTAAGATTTGTGGGAGGAATTCAGTGTTGCACTATTATGATCATCCCATCAGCACAAGTATTTCTGCTTGCCAGGTGAAATTATCTTCCCAATTTTCCTCCCACATGCTATTCTTGAGATTCACCTGAGCCCCCAAAGCCAATTGCAATGTGGGGGTGGGAGGGAGACAGGGGGAAGAGAGGGGGAAGCCTAGCTGGCTCCCACTAGCACCCCTCTTTAGTTAAACCCTATGGTTTTTATTCAGGTCATGCCTTAACCCAGCTCCATCTGGTACGCAGGCTGAGACCCTACCTGCCTGTGGACTGTCTCGCCAGAGTGGTGCATGCTCTAGTTGTCTCCCGCTTGGACTACTACAATGCGCTCTACGTGGGGCTACCTTTGAAGGTGACCCGGAAACTGCAGTTAATCCAGAATGCGGCAGCTAGACTGGTGACTGGGAGCAGCCGCCGAGACCACATAACACCGGTCCTGAGAGATCTGCATTGGCTCCCAGTACGTTTCCGAGCACAATTCAAAGTGTTGGTGCTGACCTTTAAAGCCCTAAACGGCCTCAGTCCTGTATACCTGAAGGAGCATCTCCACACCCATTGTTCAGCCCGGACACTGAGGTCCAGCGCCGAGGGCCTTCTGGCGGTTCCCTCATTGCGAGAAGTGAGGTTACAGGGAACCAGACAGAGGGCCTTCTCGGTAGTGGTGCCCGCCCTTCAGATGTGAAGGAAATAAGCAGCTATCTTCTCTTTAAAAGACATCTGAAGGCAGCCCTGTTCAGGGAAGTTTTTAATATTTAATGCTGTATTGTTTTTAACACTTGATTGGAAGCCGCCCAGAGTGGCTGGGGAAACTCAGCCAGATGGGTGGGGTATAAATAAATTATTATTATTATTATTATTATTATTATTATTATTATTAGGAACCTCGCTGTTATTATTAGACTCCAGCTCCCAACAGTCCCTACTAACATGGTCAATAATCTGGAACATATGAAATTGCCCCATTTGATCACCTGCGACAGGCATCCCCAAACTAGGCCCTCCAGCTGTTTTGGGACTACAATTCCCATCATCCCTGACCATTGGTCCTGTTAGCTAGGGATGATGGGAGTTGTAGTCCCAAAACAGCTGGAGGGCTGAGTTTTGGGATGCCTAATCTAGGAGATCAATATTGTTCTATCTACTCTCCAGGGCTTCAAACAAGAGACATTCCCAGCCATACCTGGAGATGCCAGGGACTAAACCTGGGACCAGGTGTTCTGTCACTGAGTTAGGGTCACAGGTTCCTCATCTCTGGCTGAGTCTACTCACTGTATCTACTGTACCTTAACAAAGCAGCCAAGTAATAAGGATTTGTGAAACTCCCTTTAGACATCCATTTTAGGCAATTTAGGGAAGCACCAATCATTCCTGGAGCTGCATGCCTGCCATCAAAGCAGGAGTCATGTGCCTCCTCTTCCTTTCAGCCTTGGCAATCCCTAGGAAAACAAAATGCTGGACATTAAGTCCATATTCTCCACTCCCCACATGTCAATCAGGTAGATCAGGGTTGGGAAAATCTAGAGCTCAATGACACCCTGGCATCATTTTTCATTGGTTCTTTTAATATATTATCAGGGATGATGTCATACATGTGGAGGAAAAAGTTAAAACACGTCGCAGAGTTTCCAAAAATAGACCAGAGGCAATTGTACTTCATCCAGCAGAGCTTTTACTCACTACTGAAGGCAAATGAGAATAATGGTCACAAATCCAGTACATTCAGGATTGGCACAGTCCTTAAGAAATCCAGTTGCAGCACTTACAATAAAACTTACAAACTTCACTCATAATAAGACTGAATCTTAGCACTAAGCATACTATGTACAGAACACCACACCAGAAGGAAGGAAGATAGAGAAAGTAAAACTCAGGCTCCTTCTGGCCTGTATTTATAGTCAGCATAACCTTAACTGGAAGAGATAAGAGAACCAGTTCAAACCAGCTTCCCACAAGGTATAACCCAAACAATCAGAAAGCTTCTGCTTGCTTTTCTCATACAGAGAAACTTCCAGTAACTTCTAGAATCCTCTTGAATGAATCAGAACAGGAAAGATCTCCGCACATCAGAACAATACTTTCTGCACTAAGAAATGCAAACTGACAGGTGACAGGAGGAGTGATAGAGCACCTATTTTCAACCAAAGAGAAAGGCTAGTCCCCTGTCTCTGCTAACAGATTTCTGGGCTCTTCTGCCCAGTTTATGCATAGGGTTGCACAGCAAAGATCTGTTTGGGTAGAAGAGATTTTATTTCAGAAGCAGGTAATCCTACTGGGGTGCTCTAGCAATTCTCATGTTCCACGGTTTCCAAGAGGATGGGATTTTTGTTTGTCTAGGGTAACCTTCCCTGACATGGCACCCTCCATAAGCTTTGGACTACAGTGCACATCAGCCTCAGCCAGCATGGCCAATGGTCAGAGCTGATGGGAGTGGTGCTACAAAAAACCTGAAGGGCAGAACCTGGGGGAAAGTGGCTTGGCTCATTGTTGGGCTTCAGCCTGGATAGCTCAGTTGGTTAGCGTGCGGTGCTGATAATGCCAAGGTTGCAGGTTCGATCCAGCTGCATACTCCTGGATTGAACTAGATGATCTGCAGGGTCACTCCCACCTCTACAATGCTATGACACTATGATTTGGCTTCATTCCCAGTCCGCAGCTTAATGCACCTCCAAATGTGAGGAAGTTCCAACTTCCAATTCCTCTCCCAAAATCCTTTCCTTGAAAAGAGAACCCTGTAATTTCCACCTGCTTCCATTTCACGTTGCAGCCTGGCAACATGGGATAAGAAAGAAAGAACCTATAATTTTGCAGATCAAAGAGATCTGCGGTATTTTGCATACTGCATCCAATTACGTATTAATAAATCAGGCTGTTTTAGATGGCGACTTCTCTGAGCAATGGATAGCAAATCTAGAGCACTGACCCAATTCACCTCCATAGAAAGAAAGCATAAAAGGCATGCCTAAGGTTTGGGGGTTTCTGCCCCTAAAACCTTGCCAGCTGCTGTTTAAACCAGGGATGGGGAACTTGTGGCCTTCCAGCTGTTTTAGGAAAGAAGAACAGCTTCATTATAAGATAGGGGATACCTGCCTTGCCAGCAGTTTATGTGAATAAGATCTAGGAGTCTTAGTAGACCACAAGCTTAACTTGAGTCAACAGAGTGATACTGCAGCAAAAAAAGCTAATGCTATTCTAGGCTGCATTAACAGACAAGGGAAGTTATTGTACTGCTCTAGTGTGGTGTAGTGGTTAAGAGTGGTAGACTCATAATCTGGTGAACCGGGTTCGCGTCTCCGCTCCTCCACATGCAGCTGCTGGGTGACCTTGGGCTAGTCACACTTCTTTGAAGTCTCTCAGCCCCACTCACCTCACAGAGTGTTTGTTATAGGGGAGGAAGGGAAAGGAGAAGGTTAGCTGCTTTGAGACTCCTTCGGGTAGTGATAAAGCGGGATATCAAATCCAAACAAGGATATTGACCTGCAGGAACATGTGCAGAGGGAACCAATATTATCAGGCACCCCCAAACTCGGCCCTCCAGATGTTTGGGGATTACAACTCCCATCCTCCCTAGCTAACAGAACCAGTGGTCAGGGATGATGGGAATTGTAGTCCCAAAACATCTGGAGGGCCAAGTTTGGGGATGCCTGAATATGATCAAGCAAACCCAGCCTAATGAGGAACAGTTGAAGTAGCTGGGTATGTATAGCCAGGATAAGAGGAGACTGAGAGGAGATACGATAGCCATCTTCAAATATTTGAAGGGCTGTCACAGGGAAGATGGAGGAAGCTTGTTTTCTCCTGTTCCAGAGGGTAGGTATGAACCAATGGCTTCAAGTTGTAAGAAAGGAGATTCCAACTGAACATCGGGAAGAACTTTCTGACAGTAAGAGCTGTTCAACAATGGAACGGTCTCATTCTAAGCAGAGTTTGGATGGCCATCTGTCATGAATGCTTTAGCCGAGACTCCTGCATTGCAGGAATTTGAACTAGATGACCCGCAGGTTCCCATCCAACTCTACAAATCTATGATTCTTTGTACCCACAGCAGAATTTAATTAACAAGAAGCTGATCATATCTAATTAACAGAGAAGTAAGCCATAATCATATGCTTCTGGCATTTATTATGTCCTTTACCCCTGACAAAATTGGCCACACATCTATTTTGTGTTAACCTTCTTTTATTACTAAAAAAAAAAAAAGGTTCGGTACTTAAGAGAGGGAGGTCTCATCAGGGAAATAGTCTAAATGGCTGTACATCTTGCCCTAATTTCCACACACATTTAGATATATATAATTATTATGACAACATTGTCACTTAGCAGGAAGATGTTCAAATGAAGGAAAAGTATTGAAGCAAGGATACATATGAATGAACAGCCAAGTGTGACCAGCAGAATACATATGAGGAAACCAATTATTAAAGCAACACATTATTTGGAGTGGTAGATAAGTACCCAGATAAAAATTAAGATTCTTCCAAATCCAGCTGTTACATTGTGCCCAGTATTATGATATTATCTAATAATATTTACAAGGAGGAAAAAAGATGAAGAGATTCTTTGCCAAAAATCTCACATACGCAGCAAAAATGCTTGCATACTTGGCTGATTTAAGAGCTGAACTAAGGACTCATCTAGATGTGACATGGTGTCAGAATTGCCTGTAAGGATTCTGCAGACAACCAAATTCTGCCTGCTTTCTGTCCATCTGCTCCAAGACATTCAACTGGTACAGTCCTTCCTGGACTGCCGGTGAGGGGATCCCAAACTCTCTGCACATTCTAAGATAGCTTATTGCAGAGAAGGTAAATTAAGGCACTTCTCCCTGATGTGCTAGCTTTCTATCACAGGGATTTTTGGCTTGTGGCAATATTTGAATATGTGATACCCAGCCAAAGGCCTATCTAGGCCAGCATCCTGTTCTCACAGTGATCAACCAGATGCCTATCAGAAACCCAAAATTAGGGCATGAGCACA
Source organism: Podarcis muralis (assembly GCF_964188315.1). Classification (NCBI taxonomy): domain Eukaryota; kingdom Metazoa; phylum Chordata; class Lepidosauria; order Squamata; family Lacertidae; genus Podarcis; species Podarcis muralis. The sequence continues at coordinate 13,792,916 of NC_135660.1, forward strand.
ACATCACTCTTCCCATTTTTTATTTCCAGAAACTGGTATTTAGCGGCATGCTCAGCCCCTGCTCCTGCCAACCTAGCAGTTCAAAAGCACGTCAAAGTGCAAGTAGATAAATAGGTACCACTCCAGCGGGAAGGTAAACGGCGTTTCCATGTGCTGCTCTGGTTCGCCAGAAGCGGCTTAGTCATGCTGGCCACATGACCCAGAAGCTGTACGCCGGCTCCTCGGCCAATAAAGCGAGATGAGCGCCACAACCCCAGAGTCGGTCACGACTGGACCTAATGGTCAGGGGTCCCTTTACCTTTACTTACAGTTAAGGTTCTCAATCATATGGGGAGTTTATGTGCACAGACATTCCACTATCAAAATAAAGTCAGACAATCTCCAACATCAGGGGAAAGTGAGATCTTCAATGGGCTAGATTACCTCAGTTCTTAATCTCAATTCATCCATTCCCTTTGCCCTGTACTTATGCATTTATCAAATCTACTTTGGTTAGAAAACAAGCTCCTTAATACACAGCATAGTTGTTACCCTGAGTCTGACAAATAACCTTGGTGACATAGTTGTAAAATCCACTCTGGGACCATCCCCCTTCTTTTGGGCTTATTCTTCCCTTCTTGGAAGCCATGCTCATATCTGCATGTACTATTGAAGTAGGAGGAGGAACAAACCAGTCTGATCTCACCCATTTTTTGCCCTTGCCTTAAAAAACCCCCAAAGTCAACCTGAAACTCTGAAACTGCTGACATCACTGTTCTCAGAGAAGAAATGTCCATTACAAGCCAATTACAAAGAGTTACCTCTCTACAGATCACCTGGGTTAATTAAACCACTACTTTAATTTCTAAAGTCAGGAGCAACAGACAGAGGAAGCTGTCTGGGGTAAGCTGGTATTCAAGCCCCTGGAAAAGGGCAGAGTGGAACCCATTTTGACACAAGTGTTTATCAGTCACCAATCTTGAAGGTCTTTGGTGTTCAGACTAAGAATAACTAGTTTACACTGAGGAGGTTTCCATGAGAGCTTACATGCCTTAGCTGGCCTCCATGGATGCAGCTGGTGTTGGTAATATAGACTAATAACTGTGGCTGACAAGCTTTTCCTGACAGCAGCGAAACCCAGCTATGTTCTCTTTGCAGAGTTACAGCTTTGCCACTGCGATTGTCTTAAGAAACAGCCACCAGAGCAGCTCTGTTTCTATAGGGAAGTCACTACAAATATTTTCTCTAAGGCCTGACAAATGGAAAGGTCATTGCTCAGCCAAGATGGCCACAATCTGTTCTTGTTAGATAAGTGGCTTCCTCCAACTGCTGTAATATCTGCAGTGAATGTCCTGTGAGCATCAATGGACACTTATAGGGTGATTCATTGTGTACTGGAAAACTGTTTTGCATTCTTCAGGCTGCCATTGGAGGGCAGGAAGGATAAAGGCCCATTTAACGGGAAGCCTGACGTGGTGTTTTCATTAGTCACCTGGCCAGCTATGACAATATTGTTCAGGCACTTGGAAAATGTTGCCACACACACACACACAAACAAAAGAAGCTCACTACCTATTTGTACATCTATATCCTAGGGACAGAGGGGATTGAACCTAGTAAGAAAGAAACAGTTTCCTTTGTCATAAATAGAAAACATATATATAAATTAGCACAGTGCTCCCGTAACCATAAGAACAAGCTTAAGGCAGTAAGAACTTGGCTCAGAATCAATAATGTATGCTTCATCCTATTGCTTTCTTCTGTTTATACAAGCAAAGGAGGAAGGCTGCAGTGGAAGATAAAAAAAGGAGGTGGGAAGACACCTTCCTCTCCTGTCTGATTTAGGCATTTGTCAAGGGTTTAGGTCAGTGATGGCCAAACTTGGCCCTCCATCTGTTTTGGGACTACAACTCCCATCATCCCTAGCTAACAGGACCAGTGGTCAGGGATGATGGGAACTGTAGTCCCAAAACAGCTGGAGGGCCAAGTTTGGCCATCACTGGTTTAGGTGATGCCCTTAAACGGGCAAATGATCAAGGACCCTATACAAATACTGTTGTTTCTTGTACAATATAAGAACCCACTAAAAGCCCTGGTGGATCAAGCCAAAGGCCTACCTAGTCCAGGCTCCTGTTCTCACAGTGGTGGGCATCTGAGAAGCCGGCAAGCAGGACATGAGTGCAACAGAGCTCTCCCCACCTGCAGTTTCCCACCAACTAGTATTCAGAGGAACATTGCCTTCAACGATAGAGGTGGACCATATACAACCTTTGGAATTCTGCATTTATCATTCACCCAAAATGAAAGCTCCAAGGAATTAGGGACGATGAAAAAAACTACAACAGGGTTTTGTGATGGTGGGTGGGGGGGTTTTTTGCACGTTCTCTCTGGAGAAAATAGAAAATGTATAAAAAGAAGAGTAATTCAATAAAACCAAAATGGGTGCCTTTAGCAATTTCCCTCTCAGGCTTCTATAGCTGTTGTACACAGAGTTTTATCAATAGTCTTCTTTAGGCTTTCAAGAGAGAAAAGCTTCTGGCTCAGCAGGTAAATAAATAATATCAGCAGGCTACAGCATTGTCCCCTTAAAAGCAGCACCTGTATTTCATTTCTGCATAGTCCCTAAGGCTTGTTTGTTGCTAGCTCGCTTGCCACAGATACAGCTAAATGCCTTTAAACAGGCAGGCTGCTAGCTCTCAATTAACAACATGGGGGAAGTGGAAAGTGGGGAACCAGAAATCAGCCCAATCAAGAAAGCCAGCAATTTTTATTTTATTTTTAAGTTTCCCTCAAAATCTCAGAGCACTCTTTCCTATCCCACTAACGCTTCCACAATCGATGTCAATGTGTCAAGAGCGCTGGATACTTTTCTCTTGATCTCCTGTTCTCTGGCCAATTACCTGTCTGCAACACTCTGCGAATCCCAATCCAAAAGATTTGCTATGGCCAGGAGGTTCCACCATTTGTCTCCAGAAAAAAACATTTATTGTCTAGCTGTGCAGTCCTCCCCTTCCCCACCTTCAACCCAGTTAATTTATCTAACATTAACTGGGCCAGCTTTGAGTAGACCAGTTTAGTTGAGCATTCTCTGAACAGCTTCCTTCAAGCAGCTTGAAGCACACTCTGTGTACGGCAGCAGAAGGGAGTGGTCTTGTGGAGTTAAATGGTTTAGAGTGCCCAGTGTCTCTGCATCTTTACAAGCTGTTACCAAGACCCTGAGATAATCTTCAAGAGGTCCAGAGGGTGATAGCATGAGAACGGGCCTTCTCTGTGGTGGCTCCCCATCCATGGAATGCTCTCCCCAGGGAAGTTCACCTGGCACCTTCATTATACAACTTTAGGCACCAGGCAAAAACATTCCTTTTTAACCAGGCCTTTGGTTGACCAACATCTCATACCCTTTTAAAATGTGGCTCTTGGGGGGTTATTGTTGGGTTATTACTTTAATTTTTATTTTATATACTGTGATCTTTTTATGTGAACCATCCTGAGACCTCCAGGTATAGGGCGGTATATAAATTCAATAAATAATAATAATGGCATGATGAAAAAAACTTTTAGCAGCAATCACAAATCTCTAACTGCACCCAAATCAAACTGAAAGAATTGTGTTCCTTTGTTTGTAATCTTACAGTGCAGTGATTTCCAAACTCCCACAGATCAGCTGAAAATTGCCGAGGGTCTTAGCATACCAGTTAATGGTTTCTAGGCCCCTCGTAGCAATTGTAATGACCTGTGCTAGATGCTGTATGATTTTTAACTGCATATTTATTTGCTTCTTTTATTTCTTATATTGCATTTTATTGCATTGCAATTTGGATTCCTTAGATTGAGACGCAGTGATTGCCCCAAGGTCATGCAATGAGTTTCATGAGGGAGTGGTGATTTTGACCCTAAACTCCAAGGTCCACTTAATATCCCTGCATTTTATTCCACATGCTGGAAAATCGATGTAGACATGAATAAGATGTGGGTGCAGATAATCTTTTCCCAAAGGTGTCCCTTGTTAACCACACTGTGCTGCACCTTTAAGACTAACCAGTTCAGGCTGCAATCCTGTACATATTGGGGAGGACTCCCCAATTAATTCAGTGGGCCTACTTCAGAGTAATGTACAATTCTTGTGGCATAAATCCAAACTAAAAATTGTGATAGCAGAGACCCCAGCTGGATCTATACGCTTAAAAAAAAGAAACATTATATAGCTCTCAATGCGATTTTACGTTGCTCTACAGTGCCCTCTGGTGTCACACACATTTATAACCTTTTAAATTGACCAGTATAGATTAGTCCCCCATCTGAATCGAGATGCTACAAGAGGAGGAGGATAGTGAGAGAACCAGAAGTCCACATAATTGTTCTCCCAGGTGGGGAACAACTGCCTTCACTGGCAGGGGTGGTTTCATAATAACAAGAATGCCTGGGCAGTGTAGGAGGGCTTGAGCAAGCAAATTGGACCTGACTGCCACTTGGTAGTCCAAGTAGTGACTTGCCCAGATGTATGGAAGTGAGAGCTGAACCATAAAGAAGGCTGTTCGCCGTAGAATTGATGCTTTTGAATTATGGTGCTGGAGGAGACTCTTGAGAGTCCCATGGACTGCAAGAAGATCAAACCTATCCACTCTGAAGGAAATCAGCCCTGAGTGCTCACTGGACAGATCCTGAAGCTGAGGCTCCAATACTTTGGCCACCTCGTGAGAAGAGAAGACTGCCTGGAAAAGACCCTGATGTTGGGAAAGATGGAGGGCACAAGGAGAAGGGGACAACAGAGGAGGAGATGGTTGGACAGTGTTCTCGAAGCTACCAGCATGAGTTTGACCAAACTGGGAGGCAGTGGAAGACAGGAGGGCCTGGCGTGCTCTGGTCCATGGGGTCACGAAGAGTCAGACACGACTAAACGACTAAACAACAACAAGCCACTTGGGTAACTGTCTGGTGGAATAAGCATTTAGCATGATATTTGCTGCTCTGCAGTGCTACCCCAGAGAGGGGTACTGCTGCTTATTAGCGCTGGTGATATGAGAAACCAATAGCACCTTTGGCTGGCTATAAATAGTGCTGCCCAAGAAGGACAGATCCTGAAGCTGAGGCTCCAATACTTTGGCCACCTCATGAGAAGAGAAGACTCCCTGGAAAAGACCCTGATGTTGGGAAAGATGGAGGGCACAAGGAGAAGGGGATGACAGAGGACGAGATGGTTGGATAGTGCTATTGAAGCTACCAGCATGAGTTTGACCAAACTGTGGGAGGCAGTGGAAGACAGGAGTGCCTGGCGTGCTCTGGTCCCTGGGGTCATGAAGATTCGGACACGAGTAAACGACTAAACAACAACAACAAATAGTTGGATCCTTCATCTGAGCAAACTGTTAGAAGGAATAGCTGCTATTTGATCCCCTCTGTTTTTCCTTTTTGTAGTATGATGAAGGCAACTGTTTCGCCTTGATTATGTACCTGCCTCTAGTTCCTTTGATCTTCATTTGTTGCTTTGAACCTTGTTTCCTACTTGGATGACATACGTGCCTTTTGCTGTTCCCACTGGCTGGTTGCATGCTGCAGCCTGGTCGACTCTGACAGGCAAGATCTACTCCACTGCATCCTCTTGCGGATCAGCAACCTAGAGAGTAGCTTACTTGGCTATGATCTTAACCACCCTTACCTGGGAGTAAGTCTCTCTGACTCCTATAGGAGACATGGCTAGGATTGCTCTATTAAGCTACCTAAAGGGTCTACTGCCTTCTGAGTATTTTTCAAAACCTGACCTATTTTGTCTTTTTTTACTTAAATACAACAACAACAACATGCCTCTGAATAATAGCAGAGATGGACAGCAATTTAAATCTAAAAGGTTGCTTTTGATAGACTTGTGCATTTAAGCCAGAAATGTTCACAGAGCCAGCTTTTCCTAATCTTGTAAATATTGCATGGAAGAGGAAAACCTTTTTCCTGGGCAGCAAAAGCAACCACCAGCTGCAGATGAAAGCGAAAGACCATTTAATGAGCACTGGTGACAATCTCAGACAGGGATCAATACACCCACAGATATATCTGTGACTCTCCAATATGCCAATCAATTGACACACTCATGAGCTGAACCACAGATAAAATAGGGAGTCGGCCAATGACTTGATACTGTTAGCCAAGAGGGAGTGCTCTTTTTTAATTTTATTTTTGCTTTGCATAAAGGGGAGGAACATGCATTGTGCTTTGGCATGTTTATCTCCTACAAATAGCTATTTATTTACTGGCTACAAGCCAAGTGAGTATTTGCAGTTCTCATTGTGTGTGTTTTTCCCTCCTATTTGGTTTAGCTTTCTACTAGGCTAAACTCATTGTGGATGATCAGAACTCTTAAGGCCGATTGTTCCTTCCTTTAACCCAATGCCAATAATACAGTTCTGAAAGGAAAGCAACCTTGTGTCACCCAGTTTGAAAAATTCAGAGCCGACTACTAAAAAGGAAAACGCAGAGCTAATGTTTAAAGCAAGATGCAAGGAATAAGCATTTTTCAGGATAAAAGTCACTTTGTAGGATGGTATCTCTTTTTTTTGTCATTATGGAGAGCAGATGGCAAGGTGCAACCACAGATTGGCTGCATCAGTGTATTTGCACCAAGCCAACTCTGCGTTCTGCCACCAACCTTACCCCACTTCTAGCTTTCGATAGAGAGGAAAGCAACGCAGCAGTTCTTTGAATCTATTGCCCATCTTGCTGTTTGCTTTGCTTTGCCCTCTCTGGAAATAATATCTGCTATAACTGAGCTGAAATTTCTCAGAAGGTATTTTTCTGATGAGATTTCTAAGATTTTGCTTTTTCCTACGATGCTTGAAAAAGACCACTTTTTCTCTGAAGAAGAAGAAGAAGAAGAAGAAGAGTTTGGATTTGATATCCCGCCTTTCACTCCCTTTAAGGAGTCTCAAAGCGGCTAACATTCTCCTTTCCCTTCCTCCCCCACAACAAACACTCTGTGAGGTGAGTGGGGCTGAGAGACTTCAAAGAAGTGTGATTGGCCCAAGGTCACCCAGCAGCTGCATGTGGAGGAGCGGAGACGCGAACCCGGTTCCCCAGATTATGAGACTACCACTCTTAACCACTACACCACACTGGCACCACATAGTCAATATATTTGGCGCGTGTGTGCACGCTTATGGTCACCAGCCCCACAAAACCCTGGAACAATGAAAGAATCTGGGGCATTGTGGAGGATGCAAAATACTGGCCAAGCTGTCAACATTTTACAGAAAAAGCAGCACCAAAAATATATATTAAAAAATAGGATATTATATATTTCTCAGCCTCCCTCTCCAGTTTCTATGCTCACAAATAGGGTGGACTATTATGAGAGGCTATTTGTATACAGCTGTTCAAAATCTTGCCTGAATGGCTTTAGTTTTTTCTGATTCTCCCAGAACCTACTTTGACATAATCCTGGTGTGTGGGTGTGGGTGTGGGTGTGTGCGTGTGTACCCAGTGCTCTGGCTGGTCCCCAACTCTATGTGTCCACTACATAGGTAAAAAAAAAGGCAAAGGACCCCTAGACAGTTAAGTCCAGTCAAAGGTGACTATGGGGTGGAACGCTCGTCTCGCTTTCAGACCGAGGGAGCAGGCGTTTGACCACAGACAGCTTTCCGGGTCATGTGGCCAGCATGACTAAACTGTTTCTGGTGCAACGGAACACCATGATGGAAATCAGAGTACATGAAAATGCTGTTTACCTTCCCGCCATAGCAGTACCTATTTATCTACTTGCACTGGTGTGCTTTGAACTGCCAGGTTGGCAGGAGCTGGGACAGAGCACCAGGAGCTCACCCTGTCACGGGGATTCGAACCGCCGACCTTCTGATGGGCAAGCCCAAGAGGCTCAGTGGTTTACACCACAGCGCCACCTGCATCAACCACAGTGCAGCACAGTACAGCCTGATGCCCTTTGGCCTCTGGTATCCCATCAGGCCCAGCCAGCATAGCCATTGGTCAGGGATGATGGTAGTTGTCACCCAAGATTCCTGGAGGGCATCAGGATGAGGCAGGTTAATACAGCCCATGATATGCAAGAATATTTCCTGAAAGTATGCAAGAACCTCATATGCTGGGCAGTAGTTTGCTGGTTGCAATAAGAGATTAGCTCAAAGCTCCATCCACTTTCAAGTCCAAAATATATTTTGTTTGCAAAAGATTTTTTTTAAAAAAAAGCCATTAAAGAACGATTGGGAGGGGGGAATCTTCTCCCCAAAGATAGAATAGAATTTTGCCCCCCTGAGGCAGGCCAAGTGGTTTTCCTTTCGCCATGGCTGCATTTCTATGCCTTTATCAATGGGAATAAGCATGCATTCCTCTTCTACTGTGAAGGAAAGTGAGATCACGTCAGAAATTTAGGCTACATCAACATGACAGCACAGTAAGGTCAATTCAGGATCAGAATAGAAAGCATGAACATTAGAATGGGGAGAGCCAAGAAAAGGTTGCAAATATTACTAAAAATTACGTATGGGCAATATTACAGTGTCCTAAAAGCTGTACGAACCTGCAGATTATATCATCCAGTCATGTGTAAGAGGAGGAAAAACAGATTTCTATGGCATCTAAATTTTTAATGGATATTACATTGCTACCTGGGATGAGATGAGCTTTCAGGGTGGCTCTGAGGAAAAAGAAAGAAATTCATCTCTCTCTCTTTCTCTTTTTAAAACTGAGTGAGTGACAGGCATGAATCATAACATGGTGCCTAAGTGGAATTCAGACAGGTGCATACTTGGCTTGGAATGCTTTCAATGAGATTTGACGCTGCACATGTCAACTCAAAATGAAGTCCCACTGAGCTAAATGGAGCTCATTCAAAAATCCAACATGCAACAAGAGTGGGAAGCAGGGATGGGGAACCAGCAGCCCTCCTCACCTTCTTGGACTCCAACTCCCATCAGCTCCAGTCAGCAAGGAAGCTAGAGTCCAGCAAGATCTGGAGGACTGCACATTCTAGCCTCACCTTCCCTGCTATTCCACCGCTGTTATCTCACCCTCCTCATCACCCACAGTACCTTGTGCTTTCATCTGAAGAAGTGTGCAGGCACACGAAAGCTCATACCAATAACAAACATACTTGGTCTCTAAGGTGCTACTGGAAGGAATTTTTTTATCTTGTGCTTTCCCTCTGTTACCAGCCAGTGAACAGGAATGGATACATGCAGGACAGGTCTTTGAATGAACAGTCAACAGAGTGGATGGACAAGACCCCTAAATTCAGTACTGTCTAAATTAAGGGAAGGTAAAGGACCCCTGGACAGTTAAGTCCAGTCAAAGGCGACCATGGGGTGTGACGTTCATCTCGCTTCAGGCCCAGGGATCCGGTGTTTGTCCACAGACAGCTTTCCGGGTTTTTAATATTTTTAATATTTAATGCTGTATTGTTTTTAACACTCGATTGGAAGCCGCCCAGAGTGGCTGGGGAAACTCAGCCAGATGGGCGGGGTATAAATAATAATAAATTATTATTATTATTATTATTATTATTATTATTATTATTATTTGGCCAGCATGACTTAACCGCTTCTGGCACAATGGGACACCTTGATGGAAGCCAGAGCCCACAGAAACGCTGTTTACCTTCCTGCCACAGTGGTACCTATTTATCTACTTGCACTGGCATGCTTTCGAACGGCTAGGTTGGCAGAAGCAGAGACAGAGAAACGGGAGCTCACCCCGTCACAGGGATTCAAACCACTGACCCTACGATCGGCAAGCCCAAGAGGCTCAGTGGTTTAGACCACAGCGCCACCCGCATCGCCTTGTCTAAACTAAGTAGCAGTGGATCATCATGCTCTCAGGCAAAGGTACCTGGTACCTGATCTTATAACTACATGTGCCAGGATTGAACCTGGGGTCATCTGTATGCACCATTTGTGCTCTGCCACTGAGCCTAGCTTGTTCTGCATCTGATAAATCTATGACTGCTATCTTAATAGATGTCTTACACTCTGTTCAGCCCAGATACTGAGATCCAGCACCAAGGGCCTTCTGGTGGCTTCCTCACTGCAAGAAGTGGAGCCAGACAAAGGGCCCACCCTCCCATCAGATGTCAAGGAGATGAGTATATCCTTTAGAAGACATCTGAAGGCAGCCCTGTATAGGGAAGCTTTTTCATGTGTAATGTTCTACTACGTTGGTAGCCACTCATAGTGGGTGGGGCAACAACATTGGTCCATCTAGCATCACCTCCAAGTTCTGGATCCAAAGTAGCTCCAGCCTTCCTAAGTAAGAGTCACTCTGATTAGAGATGTTATTGACAGCTATCAATGGCTACTAGCTATGATGGTCATGCTCTACCTCCACAGTTGGAGGCAGCAACTGAACACCAGTTGCTGAAAACCACAGGAGTATGTATTTATTATTTATTTATACATACATACATACATACATACCGCACCAATCTGGCTGGGTATCCCCAGCCACTCTGGGCGGCTACCAACAGGATATTAAAAACACAATAAAACATCAGACATTAAAAGCTTCCCTAAACAGGGCTGCCTTCAGGTGTCTTCTAAAAATCAGATACTTGTTTATTTTCTTGACATCTGATGGGAGGGCATTCTACAGGGCAGGCGCCACTGCCGAGAAGACCCTCTGCCTGGTTCCCTGTAGCCTCATTTCTCACAGTGAGGGAACCACTAGAAGGCCCTCAGAGCTGGACCCCAGTGTCTGGGCTGAACAATGGGGGTGGAGATGCTCCTTCGGATATACTGGGCCGAGGTCGTTTAGGACTTTAAAGGTCAGCACCAACACTTTGAATTGTGCTCGGAAATGTACTGGGAGCCAATGTAGGTCGTTCAAGACCAGTGTTATGTGGTCTCAGCAGCCATTCCCAGTCACCAGTCTGACTGCCGCATTCTGGATTAGTTGTAGTTTCCGGGTCACTTTCAAAGGTAGTCCCACGTAGAGCGCATTGCCATAGTACAAGAGAGATAACCAGAGCACGCAGCACTCTGGTGAGACAGTCTGCAGGCAGGTAGGATCTCAGCCTGTGCACCAGATAGAGCTGGTAGACAGCTGCCCTTGAGGGGATGCATGCAAAGTTGGTGCTCTAGCACTAAGCTGCAACCGTCCCTGAAACACTGTCTGTAGCAGCTCTCATTAGGAGAGCCCTTAGGCTGGGTCTGTAAGACATCTGTTGAGTACAGTTCCGGTCCTGTCTTGTACACACTGGCGGAACTAAACAAATAGTAAAATAAAATTACTGTATAGCTCAGGGGTCGGCAACCCGCGGCTCCGGAGCCGCATGCGGCTCTTTAACGCCTTTGCCGCGGCTCCGGGGCGGAGGCGAAGAGAGGAGGCGCATTTTCCGCAAAGCCATTTCCGAGCTAGAGAGGAGAGGGGGTTGCGGGCTAACCCCTCCCACACTCCACTCGCGGGGGCTGGCCTTTTGCCCCCGCGAGAACAGGGGAATCCCCGGGCGTGCCTGCAACCCTGCCCGCCAATCGGCAGGGCCGGGGAGGCGTGGCCTAGCCCATTTAAGGCCAGGCACGACCGGGGACCGCCCTCTTTGCCCCGTTCCAGCTCGCACCCTCTCCCTTCCTTCCCCTCGTGGTGTGTGGGATTCCACTCCCGGCAGTCCTTCTCTGCCGTCCTCGCTGCTTTCCTCCCCCCTGCCCCCCGCTTTTCTCCCTCTCTAGCCTCCTCTAGGCGTGGGTTGAAGCTGCGGCGTCCATTTCTTTAAAGGGCATCGATAAGGGAAAATCGTCGGCGCCATCTTTGTGGGCGCACGTGGGAGTCGCGGGAGCGGCCATTTTGGTTGAGGGCTGTAAGCAGGCTGCATTGAAAGGGGGCATGTAAGCTGGTCACTGTTTTGAAGGGGAGTGAAGAAAAAAGGTAACTCAAAAAAAGGTAACGTGTTAATTTAACGTTTATTTCTATGAGGAGGAGTAATTCTGAGGGGTCAAACAAAAAAATAATAATAAAGTGTCAAAAAAGTTATTTTTATAATGACGAGGATGACATTGGGCTCTCATTATTAATTATTATTTACATCAGGCACTGATTATGATTTATGGTACACTGGGGCCCTGATTAATTTTCTATGGCATTTTGGGGCATTGATTATTGGGCATAGCAAATTTTGCTATGGGGCCCTCTGATTTCTAATTACGTCCCTCTTTTGGACCCCCGGTAGGCCAGCCATGGATAAAGGCAAGAAAAGAAAAATTTCTGAAGAAAACAGAATGTTTAATGATACATGGACAGAATCATTTGCCTTCTTTACTGACAAGACTGGTTTACCAGTATGCTTAATATGTGGTGAGAAATTTGCAAACAACAAAAAGTCAAATATTGCAAGACATTTCCAGAATAAACACACAGCCTTTGCTGAAAAATATCCAGATGGAGATGAGAGACAAAAAGCCATTGCAGAACTTATGAGGAAGGTTGATAGGAGCAAAAATAATTTCAAGAATTGAGTGAAGTCTGCAAATTCCACAACATATGCTAGTTTTGTAGCCGCTCAGGAAATAGTCAAGCACGGTAAGCCGTTCACAGTGTTATATTTGTTTTAAATGTCGCAATGGTTTTGCGGCTCCCAGTTGTTGTTTTTTCTTCGGAAACGGGTCCAAGTGGCTCTTTTTGTCTTAAAGGTTGCAGACCCCTGGTATAGCTACTGTGAACCTCCGAGAGAGGGTAAGATAAAACCTGAGACGTACCAAAACAAATCAGCAAACTATGGCTAAGCTATCTTGCACATTATTATCCAAACATCACATATCACCCTGTTTAAGGATACCCAGAGGCACAAGATAACCCTTTGTGTGGGTTTTTTTTGCTCTTAACAGCTGTTAGGTTTCAATCAAGTGAAGGATGGATGTGGTGCAGCTACAGATACTAGAGGGCCCTATAAGCACCAATAGCGCAGATCAGCTGTGAGATGCCAACTCTGCTGATCAGCTGCTAAGTGTTCTGATAAGTGATGTCAGCATTAAAGCATCAACCCTGTTTGTGCCCGAGGCCAAATGAGTTTGAACTTGTGTTGTGCATTTCGTTGCTCTATATGCAAATGTGGTAGGCGACCAGATGCTCGCAGCGCTGAAGTCCTGCAATTTTGGACAATTTTCCTGTTTTCTAAAGAGCTTAGATTACTGGGATTAAAGTGTGTTTACTGATGTACTCAACACAAGAACATAAATATATGTCTAGGCATGAGTCAACTTTCCACTGAGGTAATCACTTCAATCCCAAACGTATTTATTTGGTGCCAAGGGCCTATTTTCAGGAGCATTCTCATGGCATGACCGGTGGGAACGGGCAGGAAAAATATATATATCAATGCAAGTGTTCAAGTATGTTGCCCACCTCTTTTGCCCCAGCATTTTTCTTTTCCGGTAGGGATCCTGTAAAGAGTTGCATTTTGGGCAGAAATTCAATCAGCGCGGCTTGTCCCAGCAAGAAGCCACAACGATGGGAAAAGATGTGCTTTTAAAATAGGCTGTTGGTGACAGCTATTAAATGCATGGGAGCCTTCGCAGGAAAAAAGAGTTGGCCACATTTCACTAGGCTCCTGCAGCTGTGGCCTGAGTGACAGCAATTAGAAGGTGCTCGGCAATTTTGGGGGCTCAAAGATAAATGCAGATGACTGCTAATTGCTGCAGACCAAGCCAGTTGCAATGTTGTCAACTGCAAGCTCCAAATGCAGCCCCTGAAGCCATTGGGACTCTTCCCACACTCTCTTCCCAGGCACCACCGACCAGCTTTGCATCTTCTTTGAGTTTATTTGTTAAGGCTGAAATGTGTCCTTAAACTCTGGCAATACCTCCTGCTTCTTGGGATGGAGGTCAGAGAGGGGCGTGCGAGTGTGTGTCAAATCCACACAAAGGTAAAATTTGCATCAATTGCTCCACCCACTTTTGCCTCTTGCCCCGCCCAGCACTGGCATGTGGCCAACCCAGAAGTAAATGCCGCCCTTGGGGGGAAATACCCCCAAAGACACACATCTTAGAAAAGGCATAGGCAAACTCAGCCCTCCAGATGTTTTGAGACTACAAATCCCATCATTCCTGACCACTGGTCCTGTTAGCTAGGGATGATGGGAGTTGTAGTCCCAAAACATCTGGAGGGCCGAGTTTGCCTATGCCTGTCTTAGAACCAAATGTCGGAGGGATGAGCTTAGCACTGTAAGTGCCAGAGCCAGCTCATCCCTGGGACATTCCAGAATCAAATCAGAAGATAGAGTGGCTTCTGTAATTCCAGGAATGTCCCAGGAAAATAGGGACAGTTAGAAGATATGTGGTCAGCGACGCCTGCATAGCTCTGTGCACAGCATTTTGCAAGTCCTGACAAACAGGTGATTCTGGCATAAATGGGTTAATTCTGGCATAAATGGGTTAAGTATGTTAGGAGTGATGGCACACAAAAGGAGAGAGGGGGCTCCTGTAGCCTTGGTGCTTCTGAATAAATGCCTAAGTACACAAGACAAATTGGACCAGTCCACTTTTTTCTCCCTTCTACACCCATCAAATTTGTGACATTCTAGTACATCACAAATTCCAACCTCAAGTAAATGCAAATTTCATCTTGCTTTGAGGAGAAAAAGAACAAGCAATTGCTGGGGTGGAGGGGGGTGGTGGTGAAGCATGTTTGTAAGAAATAAATGAAAAGGAAACTCCCCGTCACAAAGTTGGATACAATGTGAAGTGTTATCTCTTTCGGAACACATTCGGCTGAAATGCACCCCAACTTTCTTGTGTCATCCCCATGGATTTTTTTAAAAAAATAAGCTCAAGCTAATTATTCTTCAAAATATCCTCCTGTTCAAGACTGATTGAGCTCAGGACATTTCCATAGAAACCGTTTCATATAGCACATGTACAGCGGACATTTGTTGCTTTATAAAAAAAGATAGCAGCAGGGTGTTATCAGCTTCAGTAGAAAGTTCTCTTGCATGGGTAGCATTTATTTCTATTTATTGGTAGCATTTATGAATGTAGAAAGCTGCCTAATCAAGCCATTGGTCCTTGTGTAAAAAATAAATAAAATACAACTGTCCTCCTCCTTCCCCAACATCTTTTGGGGCAAAGACATGCCTAGGCATGCTCAGAAATCTGTAGACAGCAAAATCTGCTCTATGCCAAATCCAAAGGAGGCTTTTTCCATTTCAATTTTTCTCCCAACGACTTGACAATCTAATGTTCATGCCGAAAGCAGCCTGAAGTAACTATCGAGAAATTCAAACACTGCCCTTTGCCACAACAGAGTAGCCAGCTCGGCACACAAGATTTAAAACTGTTATTTCCACACAACTCATGATAAAAAGCAGCAGCATTGAACTATTCATAAGTTTTAGCAAACCACGGTTTCCCTCATTCAAAAGCCTGCTGGAAGAGATGCTCTTCAGACATGAAACTGTCACTGAAAAAATGTTTGAACAGCCCCTAGTGCACTTTATTCTATGCAGGGATGACCAGTTGGGCTTCATCCACTGATCTTAATATATGGGTAGGCTGGTACAAGAGAGGCTTTCTTGGGTATTAGGAAACCAGGCTGCTCAGGGTTTAAATGCCTGGAAAACAGCAGGCAACCAATGAAGTTGTCTTTCAATAGGGAGTTACAGGAGATCAGCCTGCTGCTTCCATTTGCACCCTATCTGCCACATTTTGGACTGGTTATAATTTGTGAGCTGTCTTCAAGGGCAGCCCCACATAGACCTCATTACAGTAGTCCAACCCGGAGCTGGCCATAACATGAGCGACCATTGCAGGCTGTCCCTACCCAGGAATAGCTGAGGCATCTGTTGAAGCTGCCTATTGGCACTCCTAGCCACCAAGGCCACCTGAGTCTCAAGTGATGGGGCTGGTTCAAGGAGTATCCACCAAGGAGCATCTTCCTGCACCTTCAAGATTGGTAGGGCTCCATCATGAATGGGCCACTCTGCCAACTTCCAGACACAGAGACCGCCCGTCTACAGTGCCTCCACCTTCTATGGATTCAGCTTCAATTTTCTAGCCCACATCCAGCCTATTATAACCTCCAGAAGCAAACCTGCACAGCCCCTCCTAATGCAGATGGGACAGGGAGATAGTGCTAGGAGTTGTCAGCAAATCAGTGAGACTTTGCTCCAAATCTCCCAGTGACTAGCTTCATATAGATGTTAAGCAGCATGGATGACAGTATTTGAACCTATGGGCCCCAATAACCAGCAGCCGTCCCCCTGCTTGGTTATTCCCCTCTGTATAAGATCCTAGCCTAGGCTGCTGCCCTCAGTGTCCTGAACCCCTGAACTACCTGGTGGCAAATCAGTATGTCAAGTCCTGCACTCACCTACATGTCCACATCTTGCAGCATCCAGATCTTGCAGCATCCAAGCTAAGATCCATCAACATGGGCAGTTGAACAGACACAGGCCCTCACCTCTGCCGCCCTTTTATACTATGCATGATGGTTGCAACATCTTGACCTGATGAAGCACGTGACTCTCACCTGCTCCATGCCTACTGCAGCTGAGGAATCACACACCTCCTCCCAGAGCTAGTGAGCCCCACCTGGCCAGCTAGGGAGCTGGGCTGTGGGCCCTTGCCTGCTGGAGAGCCCTACCTGCTTCTCCCTATGCCTCAGAGCCAGCCATAATCGTGGAGGCACGGCTCCCTGTGCACTGACCCCCATTGCCTCACCATGCTCCATCACCCCTTAAGTACTTCCTACAACAACCTCTCCTTCCCCAGCCCCGGAGTGTCCCAGTCCCCGCTACACCCCTCGTCTGGAACCTCTTCTTCCTCCTTGTTGTCCTGCCAGTTCATGACACTCAACGAGAATCAATTGCCAATCTGCCCAGCTTCTGTACATAAGAGGCGCCATCTTGCCCTTTGCCTTGTCTTGCCCCAGCCCTGTCCATAAAGTAATAATAATAATAATAATAATAATAATAATAATAATAATAATAATAA
Organism: Podarcis muralis; assembly: GCF_964188315.1. Taxonomy (NCBI): domain Eukaryota; kingdom Metazoa; phylum Chordata; class Lepidosauria; order Squamata; family Lacertidae; genus Podarcis; species Podarcis muralis. The sequence continues at coordinate 13,809,805 of NC_135660.1, forward strand.
TTTATTTACTCTGCCCATCTGGCTGGGTTTCCCCAGCCACTCTGGGCGGCTTCCAACTGAATATAAAAAACAATACAGCATCAGACATTAAAAACTTCCCTAGACAGGGCCACCTTCACTTGTCTTTTAAAAGTAAAATAGTTGTTTATTGCCTTGACATCTGCTGGGAGGGCTTTCCACAGGGCCACTACCGAGAAGGCCCTCTGCCTGGTTCCCTGTAACCTCACTTCTCACTGCGAGGGAACCGCCAGAAGGCCCTCAGCACTGGACCTCAGTGTCTGGGCTGAACGATGGGGATGGAGACACTTCTTCAGGTATACTGGGCTGAGGCCGTTTAGGCAAAGCAAATCCAGTTCTTTCTGATCCCTGTTGTTTATCTGAACTTTCTTCAGCCTTGTCCAGTTTCTCATATTGAAACATTACAGCTTTTTTTAAAAAAAGAAGAAGCATGGAACTCATACAGAGTCAAGTACCAGAGGCAGCTGGAGCCTGGTCCTAATGTGATCAGCACTTTCCTCTGAACTGCTGTTAAATGCTATCACGGCAGGGCAATTGCATGCCCAGCACACCAACTTCCCAGGGATGTGCTGCTAACACTCATATATAAAGTAAAGGTAAAGGTACCCCTGCCCGTACGGGCCAGTCTTGACAGACTCTAGGGTTGTGCGCTCATCTCACTCTAGAGGCCGGGAGCCAGCGCTGTCCGCAGACACTTCCGGGTCACGTGGCCAGCGTGACAAGCTGCATCTGGCGAGCCAGCGCAGCACACAGAACGCCGTTTACCTTCCCGCTGGTAAGCGGTCCCTATTTATCTACTTGCACCCGGGGGTGCTTTCGAACTGCTAGGTTGGCAGACGCTGGGACCGAACGACAGGAGCGCACCCCGCCGCGGGGATTCGAACCGCCGACCATGCGATCGGCAAGTCCTGGGCGCTGAGGTTTTACCCACAGCGCCACCCGCGTCTATATATATATATATATATATATATATATATATATATATATATATATATACCATAAATATATATGGTTGTTTAAGGGTCTCCACCCATTGGCTGTGCTCATTTATTCTGCCATAGCCCTCTTCTGTGATTTGAAAGCAAAGAGGAGGTTTGTCACAGGAGAGCATAACTGTTCTATAACCAAGAGTTGAAAATATATCTTGCATTCTGTAATGTGTGAAGTGGCAGACTCAGCACCGCGAGGCGTATACAGGTGTATGTATTTGTGTAAATGTGCACTTGAGATGAGGGGCATTTACACTTCGACTTGCATTTCAAACTTCTAAAGTTCCATGGAAAGGTACCTGAACCCTGAGTGCGTGTAACTTTTCCAATTCAGGTGTCTCCTCTAGCCGATTATAATTGCATGGACAAAAGGAGCAGAGTTGCATGTACTATTCATCATCCCCCCCCCCCCCGCCACCGCCGCCCCGGTGCCATGAAGCTCACTGGGGACTCAGCTACATTGGAAGAAAGGAAGAAAAAGGGTTTTATATGCGTTGTTTATGCATTTTAACACTGTGACACCAGATGGCGCTGTGGAGTTCCGTTTTTGCCAACCGGATCTCTCATACAAAGTTTGCAATGCATTTAACCAAAACTCTTCTTTGATCTGTCTAGATCCAGCCTGGGTGAGCTAGGACATTATTAAACTGCTCTGGAAATTGGAGCTCTGTGAAGGGAATAAGGGTTCTCCTAACAACTCGGTACTCTCAACAAACTACAGAACCCATGATTCTTTGGGGGAAGCCATGACTGTTTAAAGGGGCATAATGCTTTAAAGATATGCTATGAAATGTGGCCAGCGTCTACCACCACACCAGAGGTCAACAAGCAGAGAGGCCACATGGGACTCACAGCTCTCCCCTCCAACACCACTACTGCTCTGCTTCACTCAGAGGGCCTTCTTGGTAGTGGCACCCGCCCTGCGGAACGCCCTCCTGCCAGATGCCAAAGAAATAAACAACTATCTGGCTTTTAGAAGACAACTGAAGGCAGCCCTGTATAGGGAAGTTTTAAATGTTTGATGTTTTACTGTGGTTTCATAATTGTTGGAAGCCAGTCAGAGTGACTGGGGCAACCCAATCAGATGGGCGGCATATTGATGATGATGATGATGATGAAGATGAAGATGAAGATGAAGATGAAGATGAAGATGAAGATGATGATAATAATCTTATTATTATTATTTGGCAATCACTCATAGCTGTGTAGCAACAACAACAACAACAACAACGTCTGTCCCGGCTCTAAGGTGCCAGAAAGCTTGGGAGAGGAGTAGATTTCCATGACCATTGACTATCCTACCTACTATTCTCTGGTTAAAACCCAAGTAACTGTGAGGAGGACTTATCCATGTGTTGAAAGAAAAACGGCATGGAAATGCAGATAAACAGAAAAGAAGCAAGATTAAAAACACCACAAAGCTGTCGGGTTGGACCAGGAAGCTAAAACCGTAAGAGAGGAACAAGCAAATGCAGTGAAAACATTTACAGTAGGTTAGTGACTTTAATTTATTTATGGTCCTTTGTTTTATCATGCTTCCTTGGCAGACATCCCATCTCTCTGGAGTTTTGAGGAAAGCAATTCATTGGTTATTTTTGGATGCTTGCACTAACACTACTGGCAACTCAGGATGCCAAAGTGATTTAATAATACACTCTAAGGCAGCAAGGAACCCTCACAGACCTGAGTGTGGTCTTGTCATGTGGCTCTCATTTTGCCTTTCTGGTGTTATTTATCTGCTTTCCTTTTTTAAAGGCTATCAGGGAGCGCATACAAAACCATCCCTGCAATTTTCAAGTGCACCCTCTTAGGATAGTCAATGCACCAGAAATGTTCCATAGATATTATTTCGCATTTGTAATGTGTTTGCAGACACAGCCCAATCTTAAGGTTTGCCCAGAGTTAAAGAAGAGCAAACTTAATGGGTGTTACCAATAGTGGAATGGCATGGTGGGGCAGTGGGACTCACCTGAACTCTGATCGCTGCTGCTTCCCAGGAAGTAGAGAGGGAGGTGAGGTGGTGGCAAGGTTGGTGCGGTGCACATGTACTGGTGGAGACAATTTGATGCTCCCACAGTCTCACTCCTCCTTCCTGCATCCCTTGCTGAGAAGCATTGATGCAACCAGCTGGAGGTCAGGTGTGCAACGCTGTCGCACCTTGCCACCCTCTACTGAGTGTTACTTCCCTGTAAATTGGGTCCTCCCTTAAAGAGGGCACGTATTGCAGTGAGACCTGGAAAACCAACACCCTGTGTTGTGGGTGGGTATATTGGACATTCACAATACCCGATTGGTAGGTCCCTCATAGCTGGGTGCAATCTGGCCAATGGGACGCAGTCCAAATGGTTCGAGGGACCTATTTAGACCCATGCACGTGACCCAGAGCTTCCTCTTTCGGCGCGTGCATTCAGAACACCCGCCCACCTCTCCCTATATTTAGGGCTTTGCACTTGACCTTGCTATGCCGTCGTGTGTCATCTGTCATTAGGACAGGGGCACGGCAGGAATTTCCCCCACTTGGCTGATTGGCTGTTGCCATTTGGGTTTCACCTGCCGCGTAGCAAAACGTCACAACTTGTAAGGTTGCAGATAGGCTCTGGTTCAGGTGATAGGAATGGGAGAACGCTCTCGCCATCCCTATGTGAAGGGTATTCCGTTAAAGGAATCCAGGGACTCGATGGTTTGGTCAACCCCTGAGAGGGGGCTGTGCCCGTGCCTGAGTCCAGGGGGACATTTGGGTGGCGGGGATAGCCTGTTCCTGGCTTTTTGTCTACCCAGGTGTTCACCCTTGGCTGACCTATGCTGGTGCCCTGGGTCAGCGCTACCTGCATGGTAGGGAACTAGTCGAACCAGAGCCTATGCAACCAGTCACTTTCTGTAATCAATAAAGTTGTGGCCTAAATTCTGCCAAAAACCAAAACCAAAATTTGTGTCAAGTGTGAATTTGTTTAAAGGGGAGGTTTCTGGGTCTGAACCCACAAACACGTTTTAGGCTTGCACCTGCAGGCTGCAAACATATTCCACATCCATGCATTCTTATACCCAGGATTGCGCTGCTATTCTCTCAAGAGGGGCAGCCGCTTTCTTGTATGTAAAATGACCCTTTGTGCATAGAGTTGCACAGGAAGCAACAGACAGTGGCTCCCTGCAGCCCTTTTTAAAGCATTTGCACCCTGCCAAGCAAAGGCACCATATTTTGAAGCTGCTCGCTTAACACTGTTAAAAGCAAGGGGGGAAATACGGCACAGTCCTTGTCATACCTCCTACGTACCATGGTTGAATTATCCCTTGGAAAGGTTTGTAGATCTGTAGATTAAGCCGCAGATTTACATTCTGTCCTGAGGACTAGATTGGTGGGGTGGTAGGATTGAAATAATATGCCAACTCTCATCATGTACACCAGTCAGCCACCCTTGAGTAGTATTAGAAGATTAAAAAATAAACTTGCACTAGTAATGGGTTAATCTCTCCATTTGGGTTTCTTTTGGTTCCTTGCTCTTTCCAGTCATAAAATCAGTTCACCACATTTCTGCGTATTTATGATTTCTTTAAAAAAGCCCCTGCAAAAATTCATCTGCAAATTTCACTTAATAAACTTGCAATTTTGCCTATTGTATGCATCTTTGCGGAGCAGTTTTTCCCAAGAGAATGCATCTCAATGTTATTTTCACCCATATCCTCATTTTTATATACACTTTTATATACATATTTTTATATACACATGGATTCCTGCTCATATTACTTGGTCGGAGAACCACATTGCAAATTTCAGGGATTGGCAAATTTCAAAGGACAGTTACGTTTTGATTCGTGTGTCATTTTTAGAAACTGTGAATTAGGCAGATTCACCTTTAAATGTGGAGTGAATTTAATTTTTCTGCCATCTCGACCCATGAGAATTTATCTGGTATTTTCTCTTCCCTTTTTAATGTTTTCAGTGCAATTTCTTTCCTCATTAATTGATGGAGAACAGTCCAAAAACACAGGAGAAATGTTGAGCAGGCACCAACACAAGGAGGAGCACAGGTTCCCCATCCCTGGTCTGGATCAACTGTATGTACCATCCCTCTCCCAGGCAAGCCGAGAACCTGCCGAGAATCAAATCCCTACATTGGTGGCTGGCAGGCGATGGAGGGAGCAGCTGTCTAGCCATTGATAGATCCCATCCTTAACACATAAACAAATTAGCAAGAAAGCGGTACTTCCAAATCACCTTTTTCATCCAGCAGAGTTGAAATAAGGCTTGACAATGACATTAATAAGGTAATACATTTCATTTAAAAAACAAATAGAAAGGCAAATATTTATACGCTTACATTTGCTCACCAAGGCTACATGCAATTGCGTTGGTCAATATCACGAGGTAGCAATTTTACTGCAGAAATGATTGTAAATTGTCTCAGTCCTCCAGGGCAACTCTGGAAATTGAAACACTTTGTCACTTCAGTCTTAACCTGAGCTAAGGAAAATCAATAAAATATACATTTGGGGTGGGAGCATGGGCAGGAACACTTATGGCAGTGCAGTAGCTTGCTTGTTTATATTTCTTCCATAAGAATATATATTTGTATAATATTATAAGTACTGTGTGAAACTGGTTTAGCTGAGGGCAGCATTCCTCATAACCACCAACATGGGAAAGCAACCCAAAATATTGCCCCATCTTACATTATTTTGCCCTTGTAGGAATCCTTCCCAGTGTTGTGATTCCATCACGTTTGTCAATTTCCCCACCTCTATGAGTTGTTCCACACCTGTGGTTGCAAGGTGGGAAATTAGACAACACCCCAGCACAAGTCAGCATTCTCAGGGGTGAAAAGTATGGGGTGTCGAGTCAATGGGGTGTTGAGTCAATGATCAGAATGCAGTGCTTGGGGGTGGGTGCATCAAATGCTGAACTAGAGAAAATGGAGACCTGGGTTTGAATTCTGTCTTGGCCATGGCTGAGACCTTGTGATATCCAGGTAAGTCTTACTGAGAGTGGACCCACTGAAAACAAGGGAGTTAAGTTACTCCCACTATGGTAAGATGTACAGAATATCTGTTGAAATTTCATTAGCTACTGCTACATTTAAATTAGTGCATGCCTTTTTTTTGCAGATTTGTGTTATTTTATCCTCTTTTTCAATTCTGGTCACAGGATTCTTTCTTTTGGGGGGAGCAGTGCAAGCAGCCACTCTAAATATTAGCAATATCACATCAAGTTACTTTCCTGCATCTAAGTGCATTTTTCCCACACAAAAGTGGTGTGTGCATAGGAATATCATCCTTTGTTAAGGAGAGCTGAAAGTTTTAGCCAGTAAGGGGTTTTTGTCTCTCCTATATTAGGGCTGCACAATTTGTGACCCATCCAAATCAAACACAGTCTACTGATTTTGTATGGTGGCCATCCAAGGATTCAGCAAACCTCTGGTTTTGCTGCCTGCCTGGGATTGCAAAGAAACAGGGAGGTGTGAAGCACAAGCAAAGCGATAAGCTTCTGGGCTGCGTTTGGATCCGGGAGAGGTCGTTGTGCAAAATACATCATTTCCAAAATGGCAGAAGCTATTTAAAGGTTGCCACAAATAGAGATGGATGTACTCCACTTGGCTCACAGATTTAACTAGAAATGAGCCAAGCATCTTGACTTCAATACTGATAATAACTCGGTTCTTTGCTGAACTAGCCCCCAGCAAAGCAAGAGAGTCATTTGCCTGTGGCTCACTAGTTGGCTGGTTTGAACAGCTTCCCCTCCAGAAAACTGTAAGAAGCAAACGCTCACCTCCTGCACCATGGAAAATCTTTGTGCAGATAGGCTCCCCTGTGATGATGGACTCTCTCCCTGCCTCCTCTTCAGCCCTAGTTTTCTGAGGGTGAGCCAGTGGTGGGAAGTCTTCTCCAGCTCAGAATAAAATCCAAGCTGGAGAAGAATCCATGGGCTTCTAATGTTCTTCACCCTCTTTTGAGAGATATATAACTGAGCCTGTGTTGCTGAAGATTGTTTCTGGACCTGAGCCTGGAGAAGTTCACCAGCAAGTTCACTTGCAAAAGGCAAGCAAGTTCCTAATGCAAACATGATGAAAATGCATGGTTTTTGTTCTGGATTGAGAAAAAGTTATGGTTTGTACTGGGGTAGCCAACACGGTACTCTCCTGATGCTATTGGACTGCTTATCAGTCCCAGCCACCATGGCCAATTCTCAAAGATGAAGGGAACTGTATTCCAGCTGCATCTAGAGGGCATTACTTCAGCAACCCTGTTAGAGTAAAACTATAAACTGTGGTTTGTTTCTAACCACAATTGAAAGCTTCTAATGCACTATGAGGGAGACGCGGGTGGCGCTGTGGGTTAAACCACAGAGCCTAGGACTTGCCGATCAGAAGGTCGGCGGTTCGAATCCCCGCAACGGGGTGAGCTCCCGTTGCTCGGTCCCTGCTCCTGCCAACCTAGCAGTTCAAAAGCACCTCAAAGTGCAAGTAGATAAATAGGTACCACTCCAGCGGGAAGGTAAACGGTGTTTCCATGCACTGCTCTGGTTCGCCAGAAGCGGCTTAGTCATGCTGGCCACATGACCCGGAAGCTGTACGCCGGCTGCCTCGCCGAATAAAGCAAGATGAGCACCTCAACCCCAGAATCGGCCACGACTGGACCTAATGGTCAGGGGTCCCTTTACCTTTAATGCACTATGAAGGGGACCTGTAATGAGGGAACATGTGAGCCCAAGGTTCATGCCTCCCTGTGCTCACAGTGCAAACCATGGTTTCTTGTGTCTGAATTGGACCAAAGTGTGCAAGAGGTAGGTGGCCAATTATTTATTCCATTTACTGTTCATCCTTTTCCCCCCTTCCTAAAATGACTTCTGAAATGTTAGCCTGGAGTTTATGTTTTTGGCAAGGGGGATAAAAATAAGCTTTACGAGTTTCATATAATTTTTGAAGGCAGTTCATAGTCTGTGCTAATAATTCCTGACATTTCCATTAAAATAATGTACAGGGCTTTAGAGCTGCACCAAGTTCGCCTCTGCCAGTTTATAAGGATTTTTGTAATGTGCTCCAAATACATCATTATCACCTACAATTATAATTGCCGTTTTAATGAAATAATTACAAGCATACCACAGCAGATGCACAGATATAATTATCATAATTGCATAAATACCTGATTTTCAGCTAACAGTTACTTACAAGGAGCCTCTTGCAAAATTGGTAAAATGTCATCTACAGACGCTTGTCAGCAAATGAGTGATATGCATTTATATTTATTTGTATGGCATATGATTTCATCCTATTAAATATGCTGTCTTCCCCTTGCCCCATGCCCAGCCAAAAATCTGTACTGGGAAGTTTTATAACAAGCTACCAAAATCATTATTCAAGTGCTTGGATTTTAAGTCTATCTGAAATCCATCACTTAGCTTCATCAATGACCTAAAAAGACTTCCCATTGCCCTCATACATACAGAGCACCATAGAATTTGGCTCAGCATAGCATAGGTAAAGGTAGAGGTAAAGGGACCCCTCACCATTAGGTCCAGTCGCGGCCGACTCTGGGGTTGCGGCGCTCATCTCGCTTTATTGGCTGAGGGAGCCAGCATACAGCTTCCTGGTCATGTGGCCAGCATGACTAAGCTGCTTCTGGCAAACCAGAGCAGCGCAGGGAAATGCCTTTTACCTTCCCGCCAAAGCAGTACCTATTTATCTACTTGCACTTTGATGTGCTTTTGAACTGCTAGGTTGGCAGGAGCAGGGAAGCACACCCCGTTGCGGGGATTTGAACCGCCGACCTTCCGATCGGTAAGTCCTAGGCTCTGTGGTTTAACCCACAGCGCCACCCGCGTCCCTGCATAGCATATCCAACATTAATTCAGTTGTTCCAAATGCATTCTGTGAGTTCCTTGCAAGCTTGTTAGGGGTTTGCCAATGTGAAAACTAGTAATTATTGCCCAACATTCCTATTGAGTATGTTATACAGCATACTATATAACTATATAACTACTATATATGTCTACAGAGCGATCTCCATGAGACTGAACCGGCCCAGGTGAGGTAAACCTTGCCGACCCCTGTTGAATGGACATCTCCATTCATGCTGGCAGAGAATAAAGCTATATCTGCTACACCATTCAGCATTCCAATTAACACTTGACATTGCTGATTTGCTTCTCCCTGATCCTTTTTGCTGCTACACCACCCTAAGGTAAACCAAGGCCATTCAATCCAGGGTTCATAGTTAAACTATCTCCTCACTAACCATGAGATGTAACCAAGAATCCAATGCAATTGCTAAGATGGAGGACAGCAGTTATTCAAGTCACAAAAAAGATGCCAAGGCAGATAGCACTCAAAGTGGTTTCCCAATTGAAATAAACCTTTCGCTTCCATCATTGGAATGTTTATCAGCATTCCAGTGTTGGCATTTCATTCTGAGAACTTCAAGGAGTGTTTGTGAATGTTCCATCATACCAAAAGAGTTTTTCCATGTGAAAACCGAGGAGTTGCTACAGATCTCCAAGTGTCCCTATTTTCCAGGGACAGCCCTGGATTTACAAAACCCATCTCAGTATCTGATTTGTTCCCAGAATGTCCCACTTTCCCTTAGGACATCCCTATTTTCATCAGAGAAATGTTGGAGGGTATGGAGTTATGCAACCCCCGAGCGAAGGAGATAAGTAACTATACAACCTTGAGATGACATCTGAAGGCAGCCCTGTGTAGGGAAGTTTTTTAAATATTTGATGTCTGATTATGTTTTTATATATGTTGGAAGCCACCCAGTCTAATGGGTGCAGTATAAATTATTATTAGTAGTAGCAGTAGTATTAAATAGAACTTCCCTATTGTCATATGAGAAATGTTGACAGGTATGGTTCTATAGGCAACAAACAAGGGGCACAATACACAATTTAAAAAGCAAACTACATGTATAGTAAGCACAGAGACTTGATTACTCATAATGTGTAAATCCAGTTGGTAGGTACAGTGCTGCACTTCTGACAGAAGTGAGGAAGAGGCTATGGAGCCAAAGAGAGGGGGGGGGATGACTTCATTCTGTATGGATGCAATCCTTAAACATGACTTCCTTAGTTCAATACAGACAGAAAAGAGAAATGGCTGGCATTTTCACATTTAGTCTGGCAGCAATACCATCAGAGCATTACCTTCCCCAGGAAGATGACTCCACAAAAGGATGCTAACTTTAAGCATTTTATGTTATTTCAAATACGTGGCATTAAGCTATTCTAACGGCTTCTGATTGTGACTGGATGCAAAGGGCTGCGCTAGACGATGTTTGGTTCATTATCTTACAGTGTGTATTACTACCATAATAGCTCAAAAGGAAAGGTCTCTGTGGTATTTAAACAATAAAAAGGGAAAGGAACGAAACCTGGAACAAGCAGCACTTGAAACATCAACAACAAAATGAATATGTCTGGTAGTTTGTCACTGCACTGCTGGAGATTATGAGGCCAAATGCATTTCTGAAGATCTGCCAGAATGAATTGGGCTTCAGAGGTGTGTGTGTGTGTGTGTGTGTGTGCGCGCGCACACACACACACACACACAGGCCACGTTCACACCATACATTTAAAGTGCTATGATGCCACTTTAAACAGTCACGACTTCCCCCAGAGAATTCTGGGAGCTGTAGTTGGTTAAGGGTGCTACGAGTTGTTAGGAGACTCCTATTCCCCTCAGAACTCAGTATGGTTTAACCATTGCTCCCACTCCACAGGGAACTCTGGGAGTTGTAGATTTGTGGGGGAGGGGGACATCTGTGCCCCACTTTCTGAAACTTGAATCAGTCCTGCCTTCTTCCTGAGATGGGGAAGGGCTTCTGAAAGCCAGAAAGAGCACACTAAAGAATTAAGCTAGGCTATTTTGTAAGACCACCTGCACCTGTGTGAATCTGCCAAAGCTCTGAGAGTTAGGGGTCACCACAGAAAAGACCCAGCGATCAAAATTGTGAGATTAGCGAGACCAGCTAAAGCCTCTGATCACAGAGGGTAGTGCATAATGTGAGAGGCTGGAGTACTGCATATCCACCAACATACCTACCCTCATGCAAAAACACCCCTCTCCAAAAAAGGGGGTATATTTGGGGTCAATGCTATTGTTAGAGCCAGTGGCTCACACAAAGAGCCTGGGCACTGTTTGGGGGTTGTGTTTTTGCTGGAACCAAAACTGGACATCCCGGAATCCACTCAGAATCTGGGATGGCTTCTGTAATTCTGGGATGTCCCACTTAAAGTGGAGCAGTTGAGGGGTATGGTCTTGGCACACTGTGAAGCGTCAGAGTCTAAGGGGGCAGACCTATGCACAAGCAGCTGACATAAATCAAGCCATTGCATGTTACACCAGATCCAAAGCCTATTCAGCAACAGGGCTGCTGTTGCTCTACCTAATACAGAACAACAAACCCCTGTGTTGCAAACTTAACACAACAAGCAACACAAGCAACACGAAGACCAGTATACTAGATAGCACTGTGGTTCTTATTGCATAATATACAGGATTTAGTACCACAAAAACAAAATGTGTACACTTGTAAATTCTCTAATATATTTGAAAACAAATGAACACATGTCTGTCAATCTTTGAAAGTCCCTAAAAGTATAATAAGTCTATGGTTGAAGCAAAGTAATAGATGCTATCCTGTGGGCTAAGTGGTAAAACTTTTTAGGTGTTCATGGTGCTGAAGTAGTAAGTGAATAACAACGTAGGACAGTGATCCCGGATAATCTGACGGTTTCGCCGGAATCTTCTTCAGCACAACCCATAGATTAGAAAAATGCACAAGGAGCAGTGGTCGTGAGGATGTGTAACTACTGCCTGGCAGAGGGGAAAGAAGCCTTTAAAATAGTGCCTTATGCCTGGTTGATCACATGGTCAAGCTAAAGTCCCGCCTCTCTGGTTCTGCCCCTGCCACACTCCCAGAATGCCCTGTTTTGGGGACTCACACCGGCCGCAGCCAATTTCCACTAAGCTCCAGTATTGAGCAAATTATGCCAGCCTATCTTCAGCTGAGCCAGGATTGGGCACTTAACGCCCGCTGAGGACAGCTGAGCCAGCGATCCACTGTATCCTAAGCACCTCATCTTGGCAGATTTTGCCATGAGATTTCCTGCGAAGTTGTTCAGGACTCTGGGGTTTCGTCTCTCCCCCATTTAAGGACCGGAATGAAAATCAAGTAATACTGAGGTGTATCACAGACAAGAAACGTACACATGTGCAGGTGGGCAATACGAAATGGTGGGGGGGGAAACGTTATCAAAACATCACACAGACTCTCTGCATGACAGCAAACATAATAGACTGTGACATATTTACCAGACTGCTCTGGCACTGACAGCAAATCCAGGGATGGCAAGGAATGCAAAAACCAACCGGCTGAGGAAACTGGAGATAAACAGACACCACGACGCCAAGCTCAACAGTGGGTTTTCTTTGGGGTTTTTTAAATGCTAGAAATGCAGTGGTACCTCGGGTTACAGACGCTTCAGGTTACAGACACTTCAGGTTACAGACTCCGCTAACCCGGAAGTAGTACCTCAGGTTAAGAACTTTCCTTCAGGATGAGAACAGAAATCGCGCAGTGGCAGTGGGAGGCCCCATTAGCTAAAGTGGTACCTCAGGTTAAGAACAGTTTCAGGTTAAGAATGGACTTCCAGAATGAATTAAGTTCTTAACCCGAGGTAAAGGTAAAGGTACCCCCTGACCATTAGGTCCAGTCGTGGATGACTCTGGGGTTGCGCCGCTCATCTCGCTCTATAGGCCAAGAGAGCCGGCGTTGGTCTGCAGACAGCTTCTGGGTCATGTGGCCAGCATGACTAAGCTGCTTCTGGTGAACCAGAGCAGCGCATGGAAACACCGTTTACCTTCCCGCCGGAGCAGTACCTATTTATCTACTTGCACTTTGATGTGTTTTTGAACTGCTAGGTGGGCAGGAGCTGGGATTGAGCCATGGGAGCTCAGCCCGTCATGGGGATTCGAACCACGGACCTTCTGATCAGCAAGACCTAGGCTCTGTGGTTTAGACCACAGCACCACCCACGTAATAACATTCCCCATCAGCTTGATGTCAAGTCCAGAGAGTGTCCTTTTCTTTCTTCAGTTAAAGTAATTGCCCTCTCTATTTCATAAGATTTTAATATCTTCCAGCCACACACATGGATATAGCTGTTCCTCTAAAACACTTAGCTTGAGTGCCAGGCAGGTCTTACATTCTTCTGTTATATTAACTTTTCTTGTGGTTGCCCTTGTTCATAAGCAGCAATGAACAACACAAATATATAACTCCCAATATATTATTTTATTATCTTTATATTATTTATATTATTTTATTATCTTTATATTATTTATATTATTTTATTATCTTTATCACATCTTCCAAGGAACTAAAGGTAATATACAATGGCTCATCCTCTCCCATTTAATCATCACTAAACGCTGCAAGGTAAGGGACGAGGGTGGCGCTGTGGGTTAAACCACAGAGCCTAGGACTTGCTGATCAGAAGGTCGGCGGTTCGAATCCCCACGACGGGGTGAGCTCCCGTTGCTCGGTCCCTGCTCCTGCCAACCTAGCAGTTCGAAAGCATGTCAAAGTGCAAGTAGATAAATAGATACTGCTCAAGGGGGAAGGTAAACGGTTTCCGTGCGCTGCTCTGGTTCACCAGAAGCGGCTTAGTCATGCTGGCCACATGATCCGGAAGCTGTACGCTGGCTCCTCGGCCAGTAAAGCGAGATGAGCGTCGCAACCCCAGAGTCGGTCACGACTGGACCTAATGGTCAGGGGTCCCTTTACCGAAACGCTGCAAGGTAGGGTAGGGTAGAGATGCCCCCCAAATCACCAAATGAGCTCCATCACTGAAAAGAAATTTCAACCTGCATCTTGTTTAACACATTCTGCCCACTACACCACATGTAACTTTCAATAAAATATAACGTTAAGTCACAACCTGGGTCTTCTCCCCTCTTTAATTTCCTTGCAGCCAAATTCTATGTTCATTTTCTCAGAAGTTTGCATTTAAAGTCACATGAAGGCTGTGATCCTATACCTGCTTGCCTGGGAGTAAGTCCCACTGATCTCAGTGAGATTTACTTTTGAGTATACCTGTTTAGGAGTACACTGTGAGTTCCATAAGACTTATTTCTAAATAAGAAATCTGTAAGAAATGCGTCCATGAGCTGAAGTTATGGTAAATAACTATTTTATGAAAGTTTTTAAAAGTTAAATAGAGGATAAGCTTCATAGAGGATAAGCTAACCATGATGGCTATTTTCTACTTCCTCTGTTGGGAGCTGTATGCCTCAGAAAGCCAGTTGCTGAGAATTCGAGAGTGTTGTTGCTTCCCTGTGTTTAGGGAAGCTTTTAATGTCTGATATTTTATTGCTTTATTATTATTATCATCATCATCATCATCATCATTAATTCTGTTGGGAGCCGCCCAGAGTGGCTGGGGAAACCCAGCCAGATGGGAGGGGTACAAATTATTATTATTATTATTATTATTGTTGTTGTTGTTGTTGTTGTTGTTGTTATTATTATTATTATTATTATTATTATTATTATTATTATTATTGGCAGGCTTATCGTGTGCACCTGGTTGGCCACTGGAAAACCAGATGCTGCACTTGATAGGGTTGATCCAGCCTCTTCTTATGTTTACACTGAACGCTCACATATATAAGTAGTGGCTTGGATCCAGACTTCTTCTTGTTGTTGTTAAAGTATGCTTAAAGTAGACCTGCTGAAATCAATGGTCCTGTTGATATCGGTGGAAATCCTCTAAGCAAACTCTGGGTTCAAACCAAGGTATTTTTAAGGTTAATTGTGATTTTAACCCATCTCAGTTTGATACAGGCAATGGCCTTCAAAAAAATAAATGTAAAGAACAACAAATGCATAAATTAAAAAATAAAAACACTGGCTTGGACCCAAAGTAGGACAGAACCATTTCTGGGCACTTAAGGAGTCGGAAGTCTTGTTGAGCAGGAGCCCAGCCCATGCCACAATGCAGCTCCGGCTAAAACCAGAGCAATTTCTGATGTGGCCTTCTGCTCAAAGAAGGTATTAAAATACCATTGATCACATTTAAAGTACCACTTTGGATCATGTTTTTTTCCCATCCATCGTCCACCTCTGCATCCATTCTCTAATACCAGGCTCTTAGCTAATGACCTGCCTTCTGCCAAGATGTCTTTCTTTGTGTAGAATCAAAAGTCCTGTGTCTTACTCGGAACACTCTATGAGTTAGGGATGGAGGAGAAATCCAATTAAAACCGATTTTTATATATGGAATTCGGTGGTTCAAACCTTGCCCATCTTGGACTGCCTCTTGCATGTCTAAGTCACTCATGCATTGTCAGGGGTTTGTTGTTATTGTTGTTTTGCTTTTCTTTAAAATTTAACCAATTATATGCCATGCAAAGTTTTATGAAGAATGTACATTTCCGGAGTATAATTTTCAAAGTATTCATGCTTAAGTCTTTTGAAGCAGTTATGTACATGGCTGGGTATCTTTGGCTGCTGCATAAAACCTGGTCCCTACATACATACACCTCGATGCACTTAAGGCTCCCTGCGCACAACCAGTACTCTTGATTTTTGCACTGCTGAAACTGACGTGCCTTGGAATGCATGCAAATTCCCCCCTGTGTGCGTGGAAATTTAGAACAATTGGGGATAAACTGCAGGGAGGAGACGGAGCCAGCAGGTGGCATCCTGACCCATACCACTGGCTGTGCATAGAACATACCCCTGTAAAACTCCTGAAAGGGACTAAAGACAATCAGTTTGCACTGCTCCAAGTTACTTAGCACATCGTGGTGTGTGATTTAACAGTCCGGAAGGAATAGGAAACATTTAAAATATCATCATCATCATCATCATCATCATCTGTGTTTTCTCCTCTTCCTCCCCCTCTAGAACCACGGAAAAGGGGTGGGGGAGGGGATATATACTACTTCTCACTAGACTCCATTAGACAGACATTAAGGGAGAAGGACAATGGTAAGATCTGCCAGCTCGAACAGTTTAGCATGCAGGGGATCTCTGGCTCAGCCAGCTGATTTCTGGCTCAGCCAACATTAGGTCCCCAAACCCAGCTCGGCTGAAGATATGGCAGCACAACTTGCTCATCTGGGCTCAGCCATTTGAGCTGAAGCTGGAAAAACTAAGGGCAGTACATATAAGTAAGTTCCCATATGGTGCATGGGGCGGGGGAGACTTCGGCTGAATCCCAACCAGGGGTCTGCTTCTGTTGTTGGGTTTTGTGTGTTTTTTTTGGTGATGGGTAAAGCAATAATTATGCTCTGTCCTCCATCTAGAGATAAATCAGGCCATGGGCGTGTGTGTGTGGGTGTGTGTGATTGATTGATTGATTGATTGATTGATTGATTGACTGACTGATTGATTGATTGAGGCTGCAATCCGAAACACACTGTGGAGGGATTAACAGGGGTCAGCAAACTTTTCCAGCAGGGGCCACACCACTGTCCCTCAGACCTTGTCGGGGGACGGACTATATATATATTTTTGGGGGGGTAATGAACGAATTCCTATGCCCCACAAATAACCCAGAGATGCATTTTAAATAAAAGCAAACATTCTACTCATGTAAAAACATGCTGAATCCCAGACTGTCCGTGGGCCGGATTTAGAAGGCGATTGGGCTGGATCCGGCCCCCAGGCCTTAGTTTGCCTACCCATGCCTAAGACTATTCATCTCAGTCACATGACCTGGCAACCTGTTTTGCCTGTTTTCCCTCTGGCAGGCCCAGGCAGAGAAGCACCTGAATGGGGCACACTTGATAAGGCTACCCAGCAGAATGCCTCTGCATCTCTCCATTAGCCCAGCATCAGCATTGCTGCACCAAGACAGGAATGAACTTTGCATTGGTCCCGGGAGTTCCTGTTGCATGAATATTTCCTCCCAACTCATGGAGGAGGAGCTCCATTTCCCCAGACAATATGCATTAAATGCATAAAGGGGGTGTGGGGAAGAGAGAAAGGCCTGTGGGCAGTCCTTGCACAGGATTTAAAGGGCCCTCTGTCATGGGTGCAGATCTGCTGTAGCTGCACTCGCTGTTTGCTGTCGGAAAACAGCAGGTGACAGATTCCCACTTCACTGTTTGCCCTCCTAATGCGGGTCTGCATAATTAATTAACTTTGGGCAAATGTTATCTGGAATTGGAATGGCAATGTAGACACAAGAGATAAAAAGGGGGGAGAAGTTTCAGAAAGTCATTCAATGGGAGGAGATTTCTGAAAGTTTACAAACCGGTTCCTGAATATATTTGCATAATGGGCCCATGAGAAGATGATAAGCCTTCAAAAGCCCTTTTGATTGTGCATTCCTGGGACTGGAAACCACAAGAAGGGAGCGTGGCTTTGGGCTCGGATCCTGCTCCTGGGTTTCCCAGAGGCATCTGGTTGGCCATTTGGAGAATCAGATGCTGGACTAGAGGAGCCGATGGGCCTGATCCAGCAGGACTCGTCTTATGCTTTTTATGTTTTATGCTTAGGATGCTATTGGGACAGTTCTACACAATGCCACTTTCAATTCTGTTTGTACCTGCAAAGGTTTTTGAGGTGGTCAGCCTGCTTTGTTTCCAATCAGTCCATGTCCTGTAACTTCCTGATGAAATCCTGCAACTTTTTGTACCACCAGTGTGCTGGGTTGCTGTTGCTATTGGCCCTGCCCTCCGGGCAGCAGTGATCAGGGAACATTGGGGAAGCAACACAGCAATTGAAGAGGAATGATATGTGGACAGCCCTGCCTACATCTACCACTTAAGGAACAATCCTGTGCACAAGAAGTTGGCAAGTCAATGTAAACTAAGCCGGCATAAATGTACACCAGCTACAAACCATGTAGGGGAGGAGAACATGTGTTGTTCTTGGCCCCAAGGTCTCTGGGTGCAGTGACTCCCACCCACTCCCCTGCCCAGAGCAAACACTCCCCTCCTCTCCTGACCTTCATGAATTCGGTATGAAGATCTGAAGGGAGATTCTAAGGTCATTCGGCTGAATCAACTACAATATGCTGTACTAACTCTATCCAGTTGTTTTGACATCATTAGCAATATCTTTTCCTGCAGAATCCAATCCTGCAGCTGGTTCTTCCTGCCTAAGTGTAGAACAGGCAACTCCTACCATCATCATAATAATATAAACTACAGCTCCCATTATCCCTAGCTAACAGGACCAGTGGTCAGGGATGATGGGAGTTGTAGTCCCAAAACATCTGGAGGGCCGAGTTTGCCTATGCCTGGTGTAGAACCTTACATTTGTCCCTATTGAAATTCATTTTGTTCATTTCAGCCCATTTCTCCAATCTGTGAAGGTCATTTTGAATACAGATTCTGTCTTCGGCGGCATTGGCTACCCATCTTAGTTTGGTATCATCTGAAAATTGGATGCAAATCTTCTCGATACCTTCATTCAAGATGTTTATAAAGATGTTGAACAGCAACGGGCCCAGCACAGACCCCTGTGGCACCCCACTTGTCACTTTTTCCCCAAGATGATGAGGAACCATTCATGAGCACTCTTTGGGTTTGGTCAGTCAACCAGCTACAAATGCACCTAACAGTTATATTGTCCAGTCCACTCCTCCAACAAGAATACCATAGAGGACTTTGTCAAAGGCCATACTGAAATCAAGATACACTACATTCACAACATTCCCCTGATCCACAAAGCGTGTAACTCTATATAAAAAAGAAATGAGATTCATTTATAGTTTTGAGCATTTCATTTCCTTCTCTCTTAAACATTTACAGTTCATGCCACGCACACCAGCAGGTACATCTATACCTGCAACTCAGGGTAACGCTTCATACATCTCATGTAGCGGGTTGTAGTCCACAAACAACCATGGCATAGTAAGTATGTTCATCACAAGGCACACCGTTACTTTTTCTTAGCGCTAACTCTCATTCAGATCTCCCTTCCTTGTCTTTTTATTCTCTTTAAGGATGCTGTTGACAGAAGAACTGCATTCCCCCATGCACTGTCAAATTTTGAAGAGAATGTTTACCATTTAGAGATTGCTCTTTTAGATGGAGTCATGGATTGTTCCATTCTTCAGAGACCCATATGCGCTCTGCTGCACACACGAAGCTCCAACTCAAGCAAAGAACCTGAGCATAGGAACAGCTATTATGAAGAAAGCTTGTCCATCTTTTTGCTGTCATTATTAAAAATGAATCGGAGTGAAAGTGTGGTGGAGGCAGAAAACAAAAAAATTAAATTGCAGCACTGAACACTTTTCAATCAGTTTTGCTATATAGTTGTGGGAAGAAGCAGTCCAGAAGCAGTCAAGAGCAACTGCAACAATGTATTGCTTTTACCATGCACGCACATATGCACTAGCGAAGGCAGGACAATTTGCAGAAATATATTGTCTTGTGCTGTTTGTCATGCCTAGCCTGAGAACGGAAATTGAAAATAAGGAGTCATCATGACCATTAAGTTTTAATGATCTGTTTTCCAGCTCCCTATTTAAATAATTAAAATGAACATTACCCATGATTATAAGATGGTTACAACAAGCCTCTTG
Source organism: Podarcis muralis (assembly GCF_964188315.1). NCBI lineage: Eukaryota > Metazoa > Chordata > Lepidosauria > Squamata > Lacertidae > Podarcis > Podarcis muralis. The sequence continues at coordinate 13,829,353 of NC_135660.1, forward strand.
GTGTTACACTCATTTTGCATCACCAGCGCTGGAAAAAGGCTGCAGTCTCCAACAAATTAAGAATTCAGAAAGTTCCCTCGTACCAAGTCTGTTTGCCCACCCATGTCGTCTACTCTGACTATCAGAGTCTCTCCCAAGTTCTCGGCAAGATCACGTCCTACTCCTTTCTGAAAAAGCAGAAATGCAGGATGGAACCCAATTCCTTCTGAATGTAAATCATGTGCTCTGACCACCGAGCTATGGCCTCTCCCTTCAATTGCCGGGAGGGTAGCAACCCTCCATTTGTAGCCACCTCCAGTCGCTTCAATGGCAAGGATGGTGCTGTAGACAGGAAGTCAAATGTGTTTCTTCTACAAAGCAAACAGAGAAACGTTTGAGGGCAGCGGTGGATCACCTGCACAAGCAGACAGTTCTGGACAATGGCCTCTAACTCTCTATAAAGTGGTACCTCTGGTTACATACACTTCAGGTTACAGACTTCGCTAACCCAGAAATAGTGCTTCAGGTTAAGAACTTTGCTTCAGGATGAGAACAGAAATTGTGCTCTGGTGGCATGGCAGCAGCAGGAGGCCCCATTAGTTAAAGTGGTGCTTCAGGTTAAGAACAGTTTCAGATTAAGTACAGACCTCTAGAACAAATTAAGTACTTAACCCAAGGTACCACTGTATTCTGTAAGAACCCCATGAGAATAGATAAACTGGATTGTGAAAGCAGTGCATTTATGGACACGTTTATGGAAATTAAGGACAACAGGAGTTGAATGGGGTCACGTCTTTGGCCCCACTGACACATAGTTCCCCTTGGCACTGCTGTCCATTGGTCAGCTTAGATCGTTGAGAAAGGGAGGTTTTCACACATCATCTTCTATACATTAAGTCTTCTTCAGATTCCAGAAACCTAATTGTCCAAGACCTGAGGAAGCCTTCATGCACAGAGATCTAACACACTAACACAAGGATAGCAGAGTCCAGGAGGAGTCGTGCATTGTATAAGGTGGGGCAAGGAGTGCAGCCCCGCAGCCCCTTTCAATATATTTCCCCTTTGTGTGTTTAAAAGTGAAAGCAACTAAAAAGCACTGGCATGGTGCAGGCTAAGGAGAGGGACTCAGTTTTGGTGATTTTGCCTTACCACTTCCTGTTGCTGCAGAATGACATTTTAATACTCATAAGATCCCCAGATAAGCGTCCGAACCATTGGCTCTTATCTGGTTTCATGATGATGCAACATAGCTAACGGATTTGAAGCCAAAACAGAGCGATAGCAATACTTCATGCCTTCAGTCTGGCATTTTATGAAGGTGGGGCACCAGCAGTAAGAAGGACTATGATTGCTACAATGGTAGCTCCTGTCAGAACCAACAGCTGCTACAGTCACCTTGAGACTCCGTGTGGTGCACCCCCAGATTCAATCGAAAACGGAGAGATGGGACCACAAAGCCCCTTCATCAGCTCTGTTGGAAGACCAGCAGCCACAACTATCAAGTAGCAGAAAAGAAGGAACAGAAAGGTAGAAAGGGGTGGGGTGGGGTGCTTTAATCCAACCACGCCCCCCAAAAGTCCAAATTTCAGTAAAGTAACATGAACCACCTCTCCCCATATAAACCAACCCATACTCTGTGATCATTATCTGAGGCCCTTTTTTGTGTGCCCACTCAACAAGGAGGTATGGAGGGTGACTACACAAGAATGGGGCCTTTTTAGTGGTGGCTCCCCACTTGTGGAAGGCTCTCCCCAGGGAGGCTCACCTGGCTCCGTCATCTACATACTTTGAGGTGCCAGGGAAATACATCCCTTTTTAACCAAGCCACTGGCTTTTAACTATCAACAGCCTTTTTTGTAGGTGTGGTATGTTTTAATGTAAGGGGTTTTTTAATGTTGGTTTCAATATGTGTCTTTGTTTGTTTTTTGCTTACAATATTTAAAGTGGTTTTGTTGCCAGGGCAACAAAAAGCGAGCTATAAATTTAATAAATAATAATAAATAGCAATAAACCACGACTTAGCCCTATTTAGATATAATAAAAAAAAATTAGGAGAGCATTTAGAAGGAAAGTCTCTTTATTCTTTTTTTGTTTTCCCCTCAGGTTCAACTACTCCTCAACTACACATGCATCCTCTTCAACCTTCCCTTTTGCTTTGGGACTAAAAAACAGAGTCAGGTACACATTTGTACATTTAAAAGTAATGGAACCCTGCATCTTTATTTATGACTATGTAAAATCAATGCCTGGTAATAGAAGGCGAAAGTCACTCAGCTAATTACACATGCTTGATGAACAGCATAACAACAGCCACTGCTGCACTGCACGTTTGTCAAGGCATGTAAATTACTGCAGTTATTCTTATTCAAAGGAGATATGGGACTGCAAGATGAGGATGTTTAGAAGAACACCCCAATTTCCCCCTGGCACACATTAGTTTGGTCATCTGCAGCCCTGGAAGTTAATAAACGACATCTTCACGACATCAAATATAAAGGAAAGGCCACAACAAAATTAAACTTTCAGAAATAAATATTTTTCATTATCATTCTTGCAGAGTCTACTGAGGTTCAGAGAACAGTAGCCATATATTTTGCGTCTAAAACATGATTTGGAAGGCCTAAAAGACCCTCAAAGTGATTAGAAGCCTCTCTCTCACTGTAGCAGCTGTTGGTTCCAAAAGTTGCTACAGGAAAGTGGAGAGCCCCATCATAGCTATCTCCCCTTCGCTCTGAAGAGCTGCAAGAAGAGTCCTGCATTGTTGAACAGTAAGCAGGTGGGCAAGCGAAACAGATTAGAACTGTTGCACCCATCAGAAACGACAGCTGCTACAGTCAGCTTGTGGCTCCTCACCATGGAGAGGCTCTGTTGAGGCCTCCTGTGTGAACTGGGCCTGAAGTAGGCCACAATAATGCCTGGCATGCTACATGGACAGAGGTTATAGGTGAATGGCTACCCACGTGGCCATTATTGCCAGGATACTAGCAATATGAAGGGCGAAGGAAAACATCTTAGCTGGTAGACTGGAGCACCATCATTTAATTCATTATTATATTTTTAACAAATGAACAACCACCATTCGAACTTTTTGCCTTGGGCACCAAAAAACAACCACAGATCTGGCTCACTCCTGGTGAAGCTCAGGGAGCAGAAGCAGTGTTGCTCATTGGAGGACCACCATTGCTGTCCTTCTGCTGGTTGAAGACACTGACAATGAACCCCTTTCATTCAGTGAGAACGGAAATGAGCCACTCAGTATGAAGAAGTTTGTCACTTGCTGCTATGTGCCCTATGTTTAACATAGCTGTCAACGTTTCCCTTTTTTAAAGGGAAATTCCCTTATTCCGAATAGGTTTCCTCTCAAGAAAAGGGAAAAGTTGACAGCTATGATGTTTAAATCATTATGCAATGCTTTTGTTCTTTTTAATGCTTGATATTTTACTGTGGTTCTATAATTTGTTGGAAGCTGCCCAGAGTGGCTGGGGCAGCCCAGTCAGCAGGGTGGCATATTATTACTAATAATAATGACAGTTGTTGTTGTTGTTGTTGTTGTTGTTGTTGTTACTACTACTACTACTACTACTACTACTACTAATAATAATAAGCAGCAGCATTATCCTTTGCTGGATTTCACTCCTGGTGAAGGAAGGATCAGAAATGCACTCAATCAATCAATCAATCAATCAATCAATCATTCCTCTCCCACATATCCAATGGGGTCATTGAGCCACACAGTCTAGCCCATGTTAGTGACAGCCACACACCATCTGTGCATTGAGTACACAAGAAAAGGCTTTGTGCAAGTACCAACTTACATACATGCACATCCATCTAGCAAGGGAGGGGGATGCTCTTGAACCAATCAGGACTGCCTTCCTTCTCATGTGCCCTAATTCCTCAGACAGTAGTCACATAGCCATGTGGTGTGGTTTGGAGAGACAGGAGTCACCTGTGTGACCTATGATTCCTGCCCCCTTGTGCATTTTTTGAATGCACTGGTTTCTGAACCCCTCTGAACCACCACATGTACCTTTGATTCTTACACCAGTTGAAGACATTGTGTCCATGGAGGGGATTTTGTCCTAGGAACAAGATACACAGAATTCACAGCCAATGCAACTCCTGCCATAGTCCTACCGGGTATACCAAAGGGCATGAAACATAGGTATCAGTGCAAGTGGTTATTCAAGAAATCGATCACTGAAACAGCCCTCCTCCCAGTTGCCATTGCGCTTTATTTCTGATAGTATGCATACTCATGTGGGTGGGCACACCTACCCACACCCATTAATTCAGTCATAAATAAGACTGAAGTGCTTAATGTAAGCACTGAGGACAGGGCCAGCTCACCCATAGGTGCTAGGGGTGCGGGGCACCTGGGCGCTGGGCTCTCAGGCAGTGGCGTAGCGTGGGGGGTGCAGGGGGGGCCGGCCGCACCGGGCACAACATCTGGGGTTAGGGCAAATCCACAGGTTAGGGGGCGCAAATCCACGGGTTAGGGGGCGCAAATTATTTGCCTTGCCCCGGGTGCTGACAACCCATGCTACGCCACTGCTCTCAGGGGCACCAGGCCGAGAGTCCGGGGCCGCGATTTGGAGTCCGGGGATTGAAGAGCCAGGCCAGCCGACAGCCGCTGCCGAGCACAGCAGAGTCCATCGGAGCGCTAGAGGCTTTTCTGCTGTGGATGCTGAGGCAGCCGGCTGGCTCCGCCCTCCTGCGTGCCTGGGAGGCCCGCCCAGCGCATGCATGCTGCTTACATGAGGCGCACAGCTTCCCTCCCAAGCCTCTGTAGGGTCTGCTCTCTTCCCTCCACCTGGAGCGGCATGGGAGAGAGTTGCGCTCCTCCAAAAAAAGCTCAACAACTTTGGTCTGCCCCACCCAAAAATGGTGGTGCTGGGCAGTTTTTTGCACCCCAGCGCCACATATGCTAAAGACAGCCCTGACTGAGGGGCTACCTACACATTCAGAAAAAGCAAATGGTACAGCCCACTTTGGACAGTACCACTTCAGAATGTAGGTGCACGAAGAAATGACGGCTAGGAAAACTGTGTTGTTTCTCCGTTTTCATGGTGATTCTGTGCTGTTCTGAAATGGCCTGATGCCACTATTTGTGCCTGCATTCCTATTCTTGATTTTGTTTTTCCTGATAGCATTTCCAAACCACCCAGAGGATTTAGGTAATTGGGTGGTATAGAAAGGGCTGAATGAATAAATGCTACTTTGTTTCACTGGATTACTAAACAAGAAACACTGCAAATGTTGGAAAATAACTTCTAAATGTTGCAGCTCCTGGAGAGAGCTAAACCACAAGGCTGTGTTACATGTAATCCACGCCTAACCAGGTCTAAGGGCTTGTGTATGCCCAGTAAGCTTGCTTGCTTGCTTGCTTATTTATTTATTTATTTATTTATTTATTTATTTATTTATTTATTTTCTTTCTTCCCACAATGTTGTAATTCAAACTGCTTTTGAAACTTCTGTTTCAAGAGCTTGCCATTTGCTAAGGGAGGATGCTTGTCCTCAGATACATGCCCAAAGCCTCCTCGGGCATGCAGACAATTTGCAAAGTTCTCCAGATCTTCCCCCACAATGTCCACACCCAGATGACCAAAGCCTTCCTTTTTACAATGTTCATTGTGTCTATTTTCATTTCCTCATCTTTTCCTGTCTTGCAAAAACTAAAATACACTTTGCTACCAAGATATGCAAGCTACCAGCTTGCATTTCCATCTATAGGTTTTGTGCATTTACACTTCTAATTAGCATAAAGATGGCAAACATCATCATGTTTACCTGCTAAGGCCACAATCCTGGGCACATGTACCTGGGCGTACATCCCATTGAAAACAGTGAAACTTATTTCTGAGTAAGTCTTATACTGCAATACATGTCCTTAAAGAAGTTAAGGAGGCATTGATTATATTTCATTTATTTCCAGGAGCCCATCTCCATCAAAGAAGAACCATAGATCTGCAGTAGAGCATCTGTTTTGCAAGCAGAAAGTTCCAGGTTCAATCTCTGCCATCTTCAGGTAGGACTGGAAAGTCTCCTGCCTGAAACCGTGTGGACTGCATTGATCTAGAGCAGCGGTTCTCAACCTGTGGGTCCCCAGATGTTGTTGGACTACAACTCCCATCATCCCTGAGCTCTGGCCTTGCTAGCTAGGGGTGGTGGGAAGAGAAGAAGAAGAAGAGTTTGGATTTGATATCCCGCCTTTCACTCCCCTTCAGGAGTCTCAAAGCGGCTAACATTCTCCTTTCCCTTCCTCCCCCACAACAAACACTCTGTGAGGTGAGTGGGGCTGAGAGACTTCAAAGAAGTGTGACTGGCCCAAGGTCACCCAGCAGCTGCATGTGGAGGAGCGGGGAAGCGAACCCGGTTCCCCAGATTATGAGACTACCGCTCTTAACCACTACACCACACTGGCTCTCACACTGAAGTTGTAGTTCAACAACATCTGGGGACCCACAGGTTGAGAAAGGCTGATCTAGAGGGATGCACTATTAGTCAGCTCCCACCCCAGCCCCCTCCAAAAATAAATATCCAGGGGGGAATATTTTTGTTGATAGCTTCAACACTTCTGAAATTTACACCTCTAGGTGGAGGAATTGCATGACTTGACGGCTCTCCCACATCAAACTTACTGCTCAAAGGCAGATAGCAAATTAGAGAGGAGGTGATTTAGTTGCTTTAAGTGGGAGAGTGATCAAGCATGGAATTGTCCACCTAAATTCTCAAGTGATACAACCCCAAGACAGATGTATGATGCGCTTTTTCTTCATGTGTGGGTTTGCCTTCAGCAGACCCCCTTCTAGGCAGGCTCCCTCACACATCTAAATCATAATAGAAGCAGATGATTCAGTGCTTTCAAATTCCAGTGAACAAAAAGATAATTTCCCCATGTTTAAAAATGAAACAGGTAGATAAAAATGTATGCGGTTAGTTTAGCAATCTCCAAACATTCTCAAAGGCATTTTCTCGCAGAACCTACAATCCCAGCAGGAAAGAGCCATGTTGTATGAAAGAAAAGGTAGCGAAAAACAGGACCTTCCAGATTATAGTGACAAAATTATGCTACATTGCTTTCCTATATTTAAACCAATCTGCCTTTTAAACTTTGTGTGTGTGTGTATTAGATAGAAAACTTCCAGAAAATTTGGCACAGTACAAGTAATGTAAATGAACATGCAATAACCTTCCTCTCCCCCCCCACCCACTTTTTTCATATCACAAGTGAATGCTTTTCACAGTAGTTAGTTACACCACCAATAGGATTAACGCCAAGTTAACTCATTCCCATACCATACCTACGCAAAACAGATTGTAGCAGAAAGAGGAATTATTACTTATTGCCCTTCTGGTGCAATCAATGGACAATTAATCCATGCATTTCAGGACTGAAATTCATATTTAGATTTCACCGGCTGAACGTTCCCTGCCCTCGGCAGTCAACAATATAAATTTTATTGCTGAATCCTGGATCTGAAATTTTGCATCCCAAACTGGAATACAAAAGGTATTGAAGAATATGAGGAAATTCAACTTTGGAATAAAACTCTTAGAAATCTAAAACACTCCCTTGAATTTTGAAAAACTGAGATTCTCTGTCTTGCATCCCTACAAGTGGCAACTGGGGATGTATTCATCTCTGGTATATTTGCAGCTTAGATTCAGATATATGCAGTGGCAATGAAGTGCAGCATAAACTAACCAGTGCATTTCTGCTCTTATATAAATTATAAAAATAATAAACGCAGTATCACCATATCATCCCAGCATATAAACTAATATTCAACATTTCTACTAGCTCAGCAAGAAAAGAAATAGGGGGGAAATTGCTATGTGAACTATAACTGATCAAACATATGACCATTTCTATGGCAAATGCAAACAAACTAAAAGAGTTTCAGGGGATCCTCAGAGGTCCAAGGTGTGAACTCACTGGACAATATGCGACATCGCTGGGTCCACAAGGGGACAAAAACATCAACCACTTCTGAGCTTCACTCCTCTAACTATCAAGACTAACGTGCAAACAAACTCTCAAATCTGCCAGAACAAGAGAGGAAGGGAGTGAGATTCAGCCTTTATGTTTCCAGAGGGAAAGGGGGAATAGTTATTTTTCATGCTGCTGTTTTTAAACTGCCCCCTATTTAACCGGTTTTCAAGCTCATTGGTTACAAGCTATATCTTCTCCCTGCACTGCAATAATAAACAACAGCAGTCTCGTTTGTTTGGTTTTTTCCTTTTAAGATGCACTAACTTGGTCTTCCTCTGCACAGTTTCCATCTTTCTCTCTTGTTTCTCCAACCCAGTTTTCGATTTTATTCTGTTATTGGTACCCACTTTATACATACCTCCTTTTCTACAAATTTTCTTGCCGGGTTTCCTGGCACATTCCTTGGATATTCTTTTGACTGAAAAATGAATAGAAGACTAGAAAATAACATGGAGCTCCGTGACAAGACAGTAGGAGCATGCAATACCGCTAGCTAAAGCTCAAGATGGCCTGGCTTATTGACGTCATTTATTTACTCGGTTGAGTCCCGACTCCTTTGGCCTACCCATGCAATGGATCAAGATGTTGATGCATCTCTCCCCAGAAGTCAATGGGTGGGAATGAGCATTTAGGTACCAACTTTGACCTAAGAAATACACGTGCTGAAGGACGAGGAAAATGAGTAGAGACAAGATCAGAGGAGAAGGGACGGTAGTAGAGGCTTAGAACTGGTGCATACATAGAAAAGCCACATGCATAGATGTGAAATAAAGTAAAAAAAGGAAGTTGGGAGGGAAGAAAAAGCTGGCATGCAGACAAGAAAGCCGTGCTGGCTACCAGTACACATGATTTAATAGTAAAGAACTTCAATAGGAAAGTCGAAACAAAAAGATCTCCCTGCTTCTCCTGTAAATAACTCACCATCTTCAGTTGGGACATATATATTCAGATAGAGGCAGTCTTCGTTCTGCTCTTGCACGTAGGTAGAAACTATATCCAAGTTATTAGTAAACCAGACAGGGAGCATGACTTCAGGTAACCTGCCCTCTATAATGTTCTGGGGACACACTGGTGCAAACTGGGTGGCGTTTTTGATATCTGGCCAAGGAGACGGGGGTTCAGGAGGTTGGAATCGGCGCTCCCCGACTGGAGGAGCGGCGTACGGCACCCCGAGAAACTGGATGACCGGCCCCAGAATTTCATTGTTCAACTCCTTCTTCATCCCCCTGACTTTCCCGAAGCTGGTGGTCACCACCGGGTCGGTATCATCCAACTTTTGCGATGAGACAGCGGCGGCGTGAAGCAAGAACCCGAGTATGCAGAGGGTGAAGGTGGCGTCCAATCCCATGTGCAGCAGGCGGACCAGCATCGCTCTCCACACGCAGTTCAGCCACATGGATGTTGGAAAAGCCATGGTCCCACATCAGTTGCCCTGCTGTGGTTGGAGCAAATCTTATTTGTATCCACTCGGTGGGGAGGGAGAGGGTGAAGCAGTGCTCTTGGCAAGGGGGCAGGGAAATGAAATGGATGGCTCAAGCCTCCAGAAGGGGAGCCCGTCAGAAAACTCTCAAAAGCCTCTGCACACGACAGGCATCTCCCCGTGACTTCATTCCCACCGAAGCAGCATCTTCACTCTGCCCTATTGGTCAGGCGACATTCAATTGCCAATTCTGTTTTCCACAGTTGCGATATGAAGAGAGCATCCCTTTGCTGCCGATTCCCCACTTATAAATCAATTCCAGTTAGCTGCGGGTCTATATCCTGGAGAAAATGAAAAATAAATCATTAGCATGAAAGAGCTAATATGGGCAGAATAATAACTAGATGTTTTACAAGTTACTGTACACATACATTAATAGTTGCTGGAGCCACGTGAAGTGAAATGGTACAATAAGTAGTTTATGGTTCCACGAGATGACAGGTAAAAAAAATTACTGATTGCCAGGTTATTTATGGCGTCACCTGCGGAGTTTGTGCAGGCTTTCAGAGAAACCGCAGCTTTTGAAGTCTCATTTCACGAAAAGAAACATATGGATTCCAAAGCCGGATTAAATGTGTTTTTGATGTTGCATTTCTTTATACGTCTCAAAGGGGCTCGCAATCAATTTTAAACTTGTTACCAGAGGATGGTTTAATAGCAACCACAAATCAATTATAATTTTATACAACCTTAAGAGAAGCAGTAAATACAATGTGGACCGCGGAGTTCCCAGTGACCTGCGGAATACTCCGCGGGCATCAACAAACAGCCAGGACTGCCTTTCTCTCTGCGTTTATAGCTGTCTCAAAAGAACAATTCTGAAATAACCTCTGAATCCGCCATTGTGGCAAAGGAATACAGTGTCAGGGCAACTCAGCACACGTTTTAATATGCCAATGGGGTGCCTTAATTCGATGGCTCTCACAAACATGCTGCTACTGCATAGGTCAGGAATCCCACAGGGCTGGAAGGTGGGAATTAAACAACCAACGCGGGTGGAGCCAAGCTGTCAATCTTCTCTGTTACTGGGTAACATGGAGTGAGAAATTGCTGGACTACAGTGGTACCTTGGTTTAAGAATAGCTTAGTTTATGAACAACTTGGATTAAGAACGCTGCGAACCCGGAAGTAGGTGTTTGGGTTTGTGAACTTTGCCTTGGAAGCAGAACATGTTCCGCTTCCTGTTGAGTGTGTTCCATCTGTAAATTGAGTCCCCCGCTGCTATGGGAAAGCACGCCTTGGTTTAAAAATGCTTTGGTTTAAGAATGGACTTCCAGAATGGATTAAGTTTGTAAACCAAGGCACCACTGTATCGGCCCAGGTTTCTTATACTTGGTGTTGATAATTGTGTTATTTTGTAGGTTGCTCTGGGTCAATTTATGTGGGGAAAAACAAGTAAAAATGAGAACACCACCACTACTTATAATAGCAATAATTTGTTTTGTTCTGGGAAGCATGCATTAGGGAGATGTCCCATTAAATGCAAATCAAATTTCCTTCTCACCTCTAGCCTTCAGTCAGATGCCTACCATGTTGTGGTTAAGAAACCCAAAACCCTGGTCTGGATTTTGCAGGTAAGAGCACATTACACTAGATTATTTATAGTGGGAGTCACCGGACAGACAAAAGACAGCTTTGGTTCCTATCACCTCTTCCTTTTTCCCCTCATTTACTTTCTCATCTACTTATAAGTAAATAACTCTGTATTTCTTATCGCATTGGATAAAATGCTGCACTGCAACATTTTGTTGGAGCCCCCACCCCACCCTCATAAATTCCCACTGGAGAAGCAGAGCACAGCTCTGCAGATGATCTCACTTTAGGAGCTGCACCTTTTTTTGGAAAGCCCCAAGCTGACTCTCTGCTGATTTGAAATCCTAGATGGCAATCCCAGAGCTCCTTTCTTCCCAGTTCTACTTTATAATGAAGTGGACACAATGCAGTACGTGGAAGAACCCTGTTCAGCCCATGTTATTACATTCTTTCCACTAATGATAATCATGTTTCCAAGCCTAGCTTGACAATGACAAACAATGATAATATTTTTTTCTTTTATGGGGGGAAAGAATACAAGGAAATAGAGAATTTTGGCCTTGTGCAGTTCTCCCTCTCTCTCTCTCTCTCTCTCTCTCTCTCTCTCTCTCTCTCACACACACACACACACACACACACACACACACACACATATCTGCCTTGGGGGGGAAGGGGGTGGGGGAGATAAGCAATTTCTAATGAACTTATAAGCAGTTTCTAATGAATTCCATCATTTCCCTGCATAATTTGCAGAGGGGATGTGATTTCATACACACAGAGGGGCCAGCAGGATGCAGTTAGACCTTCAAGGATGTTTCTGTTTCATAAAGTTTCGGAATTCATAGACAGCAAGCTAATAATGGGGAAATGGAAAGAAAGGTAACTGTGCATACATAGCATTGAGAAAGAGAAAATAAGCGTGGGCAGGAAGTAGTGGGATGCCTATGGAAAAGGTGAGACTGAAGGAACAGTCACATATCACCGCCGCTCGCAAATTTGAATGACCTGTCTGCGTAAGAAAGCCCCCATCTGGAAGAACCCTGGATCTGATCAACACCTGGCGATGAGAGGAGCTGCCTGGGAACCATATGCACACCTTGGTTCCACAACAGAAGCAGGATATAAAGGTGAGCAGAAGAGGAGGAGGCACATACATAGCTTCAAGCTGACCTTCTGAACTGGACAGACATTACCTGAGGATGAGGCAAATGCAGCAGGGCTGTAGAAAAAGAGTTTGGATTTGATATCCCGCTTTATCACTCCCCTTCAGGAGTCTCAAAGCAGCTAACATCCTCCTTTCCCTTCCTCCCCCACAACAAACACTCTGTGAGGTGAGTGAGGCTGAGAGACTTCAGAGAAGTGTGACTGGCCCAAGGTCACCCAGCAGCTGCATGTGGAGGAGCGGAGACGCGAACCTGGTCCCCCAGATTACGAGACTACCGCTCTTAACCACTACACCACACACTACATTTAAAGCACAACCAATGCACAATGAAAGAACATGGCTGCCCCCCATGGGAACTGTACTTTGTTCAGGGGGCTGGGAATTGTAGCTCTTTCAGGGGGGAATTACAGTTCCCAGGGTTCTTTGGGGGCAGCCATGTGCTTTCAATGTGCATTGAGTGTGCTTTATGTGACACCCATGGTGTTTTGTTCGACTTCTTTCCTTGTTTTTATCCTGGTTTTTTTTTTCATTCTGTGAACCACCCTGAGATCTTATGTTGAAGGGTGGTATATAAATCTAATAAATAAATAAAATCAATCAATCAATTGTGTGATTTAAATCTGTGTTGTGAAGCAAAGATCACCAGTGTCGAAGCAATGGTTCTTCAACATCAACTTCGTTGGACTGGTCATGTTGTACAGATGCCTGATTGTCATCTTTCCAAAGCAGCTACTCTATTCCGAACTTAAAAATGGAAAGCGTAATGCTGGTGGTCAACAAAAAAGGTTTAAAGACTCTCTCAAGGCAAATCTAAAAAAAGATGTAGTATAAACACTGACAACTGGGAAACACTGGCCTGCGAGCGCTCCAGTTGGAGAAAAGCCTTTACCAAAGGTGTCATGGACTCTGAAGACGCTCGAACTCAGGACATAAGGGAGAAACGTGCTAAGAGGAAGGCATGCTTGGCAAACCCTCACCGTGATCAACTCCCACCTGGAAACCTATGTCCCCACTGTGGAAGGACGTGTGGATCCAGAATTGGCCTCCACAGTCACTTACGGACTCATTCTTAAAACTGGGTGTGATGGCCTGGGATTTGGACTCGGAGGCTGAACCTGAGGGATCCCAGCCTGCACAGGATTCCCCGCCTCCAGAACCAGCTGAGCCGGGGCTGGGGCTTGAGCCTGAAGGGTCCTCACCTGTGCTGGATCCTCAGGTACAGGCACGAGCTGAGTCTGCTCTGGCTCCTGAGGTGGTGGTGGACCCATTGCCTGCAGGTGCTCCACTCACAGCCCTGCCAGGGGAAGCTCAGGTTGCCTCTGGGTCCGGTAACCCTCCAGCTTCTCCTGAGCTGCAGAGGCTCAGGGCAGAGAGGCGGAGGGAACTAAGTTCCTGCAGGAGGAGTGCTCGCCTCCAGGCCAGGAGGGGCGATTCACCTGAGGATCAGGGCTGCCCTATGCCTCAGGGCAGATAAAAGCCAGCCAGCCCCAATCCCAGGTTGCGGGAGCAACATTGTTGGTAGCCTGTTCCTGCCTGCACCTTGTCTTGCTCTTCTGCCAGAGTTCCTGACCTCACCCGACTCCCTGCCTTGGACCCTGCTTCAGCTTTGATGGACAGCCTCCATACCGCACACTCGACCTCGGACTGGACTCGGACCTCACCGCACGGTTAATCCTCGGGACCAGCACACTGTGTTTATGGTCTTACTTGGCTACGAGTAATTGTCAAAGAAGACAGTGGATCAGAGGATTGTCTTTGGTTCATCCCCCCACTCTCCCAACATGGAAATAATCTGTAGAAGATTGCAATTGTGGGACCAGAGACTCAGCTGGTGTTTGGGTCTTTATTGGTATTTTCCCACTCAAAGAAGGCTCACCGTGCATGCGTAACCATGTGCAGTACTGCAGCCATTGTCACCCACTGCCATCCCGGCAGCCCAGGATCCATTCACTAGGAATGCCAGGCATTTATTTTGGGCCCTTCAAGACATGCAGAGCATGTGCCTTTCTCACCACTAGGCATGACTCCTAGAGCCCACTACCAGGCAAAAAATATGAGCCCTATGCCGAGCGCTGAATCACCTCCTTTGATCCAAATATTTCTCACACATCTGGACTTTATCCGGCTGCTCGTTTTCATTAGTCTAATTTTGAAATGCAGGCACACACAGAGAGACTTCTAATTCCTGGAGCTGCAAACAAATGACCCAGAGAGAAAAGATACAATTCTAGGATCTGTTTCATCTATAGTAAAAGACTTAAAATGTAAGCCATTTAATCCCATTTGTACATTCACAGGTTTTTCCCTCCCCTCCCCTTAGAACGGAAAGGACTAAATTAAGCCAGCTTTCTGTTCATTCCTTTATATATATTTCCAACCAAGGACACAATCCATCTCAGGACATGCAGTGAAGCATAGGCATTAGGATTTGAGTCTTAAGCATTGCAAACCACTTCTTCTAAGAACAAAATGCTCATCGGAGAAATGTTGGAGGGTATGGAGGTATGCGACCCCCGAGCCAAGGAGATAAGTAACTCTACAAGCTTTAGAAGACATCAGAAAGCAGCCCTGTATAGGGAAGTTTTTTAAATGTTTAATGTTTTGTTATGTTTTTATCTATGTTGGAAGCCACAATAAAAATTGTTGTTGTTATTGAATAGGACGCACTGGTGGAGGAAGAGGGGGCGGGGGGAACGTACCGCCCCCTGGCACCACGATCCTGGTGGGGTACCATCACGGCTGCCATGCCCCCACGCTGAGCGCCATGCCCCCACAGGAGGCACATCACGCCCCCAGGACGTGTGCCACACCCCCGGGATGCATGCCGGCCACGCCCCCACCTGCTCTCCACCCCCGGTGCTGGAGCACAAAGCTCCACCACTGATAGGATGTCCTTATTTTCATCGGAGAAATGTTGGAGGGTATTGTTTTAAGTAGGAGAAGTAATGCACATTGCCCTCTAGAAGGAGGACTGGTGAACAAATAGCTCTCCAGGCGCTGTGGAAGAACAACTGCCATTATCCCTGATCATTGCCTATGGGGACTGAGGTTGGTAGGAGAGAGTCGATACGATACGATAATCTTTATTGTCATTGTCCCATACAGAACAACTGTTAAGTTGTGGGTGAACATATCAGACGACACAGCGATTCTTCAAACAGCTCTTGTTTATTCAGATGCCAGAACAGAACTGAACTGAAGGGCTCAGTCAGCCTGCTTATATAGAGCTCCAGTACCTTGTTACTGTAACAACTTTCTAAAACTATCCAATCACTGAACGTCACTTTTGATCCTTCATTTGCATAACTATCTACAGTATCCCCCTGCTGGCCCAGGGTGAGAACTTCAGTACATAACAACAACGAAATTGAAAAAGTCTACATCAGACATTCAAAAACCAACAAGCCTGCTATCCCAGCTATCCCAGTCCCACAGCATTTGAGGTCTACCTCCACCCCCACAAGAAGGCACCTAAAATTACCACTTCCTTAGTATATGGATTGATGCTTGATGTAAATTCTGAGCCAATGCCTGGGTTGGGCAGCATTGTGTTAATATGGGTAGATAAAAAATGCATAGCTCCCAATTACAGTAATTTCCATTATGTAAAGACCTGTCTATTAAGTAAAAAAAATGATATTATGGCTACGCTGAGGATGGTATATAAAATGCAGATTCCTTTTACTGTTTTACTTGTTGAGTGCGTGTTTTGATTTAATTTGAATGTGTGATTTAATTCCTATATTTTGTTACATTGATTTACTATTATTATTAGCCACATTGAATTTTTTTTTCAAAATTTATTTCTTTATTTACAACATAGTCCACAACAACTCATACATACATACAAACAAACCCAACACCATTGACAATTTAATTATCAAAATTAAACTCCTATCCCCTTACACAAAGAAAACATAACACAAAAATAAAAGACTTCCTTTATCCTGTAAATGGCCTCCTTATTTACTTCTTGTATACTGTTTCTTTTACATGTGATTATTACAATTTTTCCTAATTATGACTTTAAAAACCGCGAATTCTCCCGAATGTTTATTTTTTTTTAAGTGAGACATAAATATTAAATAATCTGAATTCATGCCAAAACCGAATGGGACTACAATAGAAACTAAGGCTGAAATTACTAACTTAAGTGTTGGCTTTCTGTGCTACTAACTTACCCTACTTGTCTGGTGGGTACGCCTTATTCTTAAGTTCATTCCTTGCTGGGGGAAAATGTCACACCCTCTGCAGACGACTAGGTCCCTCTCCCTCCAGCTAGGCCTTTGTGCCAGTCGCAGTAGAGATACCACATAGCCTGAGGGAAGAACTTATGCAAAGAGTGCGCTGCCTGACATTGGGCAACAAAATAATGATGCAATGCAGCAGCGGCGCAAGTTAAGATGAGCCCATCATCCTTGACCTTCAAGCCTCAAAATTGGCTTTCTGCAAATCACTTACGCTGGCAAAACACAGCACATGAAAAGCCAATATGTTCGTGGAAAACCAATATGAATGGGGGCTTGGAAACCGCCAAAGACATTTCATTTCATAGCTCGAGAGATTTTTATAAAGAAAGAAAAACAAGGTTGTTGCATGCGCCATGGCTGCGGCTCTTCGACAACAGGTAGCTGCCATTTTGAAATTCCCTCTGCCATGTGCAAGGGTCTCCAGATTACAGAGCTGGCAGCTCCTGGTCATAATCCATTGCTCTTCTTTTATGGAATGGACAATGCTTCTTTGAAACATTTGCTTTCACTATGTCCCACACCAGGGGTGCCAACTTGAATGAAATATTGGGGGGCCCAGGTAAGCCTGTATAATCTATCACATGATGCGGTGGACACACACCATTTGAATGGCAATGCACATCAACCTGGGGGGCAGCCCCATCAAATATTTTATTGGTGGGGTGGAGACCCCTCGACCCCTAGGAGTTGCCTCCTATATCCCACACTTTGGAGAGGAAGTGCTGGACTATATAAACAAGCCACTATGGAAAAATTTAAGATTTTCAGACGAATTAGTTAGGAGAAGATCAGTCATCTTTATACATAGTTCCTAGTTGTAAAGTCACTTTCCCCATAATCCTTTATCTTGGGGCTCATCGTATACCTGGATAGCTCTGCTGGTTAGAGCGTGGTGCTGATAATGCCAAGGTTGCAGGTTTTGATCCCCGTATGGGACAGCTGTATATTCCTGCATGGGGGGGGGTGTGAATTATTAGACAATCCTCAGGGTCCCTTCGAACTCTACAAATCTGTGATTCTATGACATCTAAAGTGGCTTCATTACCAATCCTTCTTCCCAGGGAACTCTGGGAGTTATAGTTCTGTGACAGTGATAGGTAGGGTCTCAGAACCCGTAACAAACTACTGTTCCCAGGATTCTTTGAGGCAACCCCCAGCAGTTAATGTGATAAAGGGGGCTTTCAATGTATGGGGTGGATAAGCACCTAGTGTTTGAGGGCGAACTTTTAAAAAAGCTACATTAACATAGTGCTTCTTTAACGTGTTAAAAATTCATTGCAAGCTTGTCCTTGTCAGTTATTGTTGGATTGCTTATTACTTAAATAAGTAACATCAAGATCTTGTATTGCCCTAAGAACCTACTTCATCAAGTGACTAAAAAAACCCCTAACTTACTATAGTTATGTTTCTGATTTATGCACATAGTGCAAGTTCATAGATGATAGTGTCATTTCTTTATTAGTATCCCTTTTTCTTATTCATATATATACACACACACACACACACACACACACACACACACACTAACTGGTTAGGGAAAGTAATTATTCAAATTACTACACAATATTTATTTTCCACATTTCCTAATGTGCTGCAGAACTGTGACATTTTACCCAGTAAGTAGGCAGCAAAAAAAATAAAATTGTGATTTCCCCTGTAAGAGAAAAGAATGGATAACTCTTGTCACTTATGTGCAAAGTTTTAGACAGCTAAGTAATACAGATTTAAATTAAAAATGACAGATGCACTGGCTTGGAATATAATGGCTACTGAAGTGAATGTTTATTCCTTTTAGCAGTTTGTGGTTAACTCTTAAACGGTCCAAGTATTATAGTCAATTGTCAGATTTGTAAATGTGCACCTAGCGCATGTATATAGCGGGGGTCAGAGTGTGCAAGTAGCAATAGTGCTCCTGGACGTAAAGAGTACGGGGAATCATCTTGAAATTTTGATGAGGCTTCCTTCTGAAATAGCTTTTTATGGGGCTGAAAGGGAGAAGCCACTCAGGCAAGATGGATCAAGGATCTGATGAGCAGGGAACTCCAAAGGCTGTCGGAGTTGGCTGCTTCTATAGGAGGGATAGAGGATCCTGTTTTTTGCCTTCTCTTGGAGGTAAACAACTGGGAGCTGCACGCAGGAGTGGCTGGCATGGTGGGGAGGTGTCGCAAGGGTGTTTTCTTGGCAATAGTGATGATGATGATGATGATGATGATGATGATGATGATGATTATTACCCTGCCCATCTGGCTGGGTTTCCCCAGCCACTTGCCATTTACCTGGAAAGTGAAGGGATGAGGCAGGGAGAGGGCCACTGCAGGTGCAGAGGTGAGAGTGCTGGATGGTCTCAACTGCTGTGCCCAAACCGCTCTGGCCTCATCACCACCCTGCATCACCCCTACACCTTCCAGGTAAGTGACAACGATGCTGTTGCCACCAACCAGTTAAAAAGGTAAAGGGACCCCTGACCATTAGGTCCAGTCGTGACCGACTCTGGGGTTGCAGCACTCATCTCACTTTATTGGCCGAGGGAGCCGGCATACAGCTTCTGGGTCAGGTGGCCAGCATGACTAAGCAGCTTCTGGCAAACCAGAGCAGCGCACGGAAACGCAGTTTACCTTCCCACCAGAGCGGTACCTATTTATCTACTTGCACTTTGGGGCATGCTTTCGAACTGCTAGGTTGGCAGGAGCAGGGAACGAGCAACAGGAGCTCACCCCGTCGTGGGGATTCGAACCACCGACCTTCTGATCAGCAAGTCCTAGGCTCTGTGGTTTAACCCATAGTGCCACCCGCATCCCTATCAACCAGTTACTCTCTGGCAAAAACACTGAGTCCAGTCAGTTATTAAAAAACAACAACAAAACAACCCAATTACAGATAGGTAGCCGTGTTGGTCCCACCACCCTTCTGAGTAATACCCCTCCCCACCTTCTCACTATATAGAAGGATCTGGCAACTTCTGTTTCAGTGTATCTGAAGAAGTGTGCATGCACACAAAAGCTCATACCAAGAACTAACTTAGTTGGTCTTTAAGGTGCTACTGGAAAAAAACAACCCAAGTTTATTTTACAGACATTAACAAGTTTATGGTTTCTCAGATAATATTCGTCAGTTTCTTAACTTTAGTTTCTTTACCGGCCTATACCCTCCTAATACCTTCTGACTGATTATCTCAACTGTTTGACTGACTCCTCTTAACAAATTCTCTCACTCTCTCACACCAGACTAGCCCAACCCACAGACTTATCTTCTGTGTCTCTTCTAACTCCAGACTGACTTCTCAACAACTCTAACTAACTAAAAAACCTCTGTGCTTAAACCTTATACACAGTTAACTCTGCCCCCTGGGTTCCCATTGGTTAGTCATTTTACAATTAGTTAACCCTTTCCCTATGAACCCAGTATGATGTCACACACCTAGGAGGGCAAACGCCACACACTCTCTCTCTGCCACCCTTTGCGTCCCCTCCAACATTTCTCCTATGAAAATAGGGACGTCCTAAGGAAAAGCAAGACATTCCAGGATCAAATCAGAAAGCGGGATGGATTCTGTAAATCCAGCACTTCCCCTGGAAAATAGGGTCACTTGGAGGGTCTGCATTTGTCTCTTTCTCTGGCACACCCATTTCCAACATTTCTCTCTCCTTGCCATCCACATGATATGATGCCAAGGGCCTGAGGAACACAGGCTGCCCACCCTGTTTCACAGTATATAGAGCATTCTAAGGGGCTTTTAGCAAGAAGAACAAATGTTGCATGCTTCAGTGAAATAGAGGAACATGGCTTTATTGGTAAAAAACAGTATGTAAAGACTTTGACCAAATAAGGGGCTTTGAGGAATGGGGAAGGGAATTGGGTCGGATTTAACATTATAATAGGGGGACGCGATAGGTGTAGACTTTGCACCCCCCTTCTTAGTGGGCTGGTGAAGGAGGGGCTTGCACTTGGAAAAAGGGTACAGTGGTACCTCGGGTTACATACGCTTCAGGTTACAGACTCCGCTAACCCAGAAATAGTGCTTCAGGTTAAGAACTTTGCTTCAGGATGAGAACAGAAATCGTGCTCCGGCGGTGCAGCGGCAGCAGGCGGCCCCATTAGCTAAAGTGGTGCTTCAGGTTAAGAACAGTTTCAGGTTAAGTACGGACCTCCGGGACGAATTAAGTACTTAACCTGAGGTGCCACTGTATATATATTCATGTTTTTTAATAAAAAGGGTGCACCCGCTTTTTCGGGTGGCCCGCCTTGCAAGTATGTATTTCCAGTAAAATATTGCGGCTTCATCAACTTTGCCCAGATTTTATTTCAAAAAGGCCCAATGACCCACTTCTAACAGTGGACACAAGCTATTCCTTTACCAATGGAAGAGTGAACCAAATGTAATTTGAGTGCCATTAGCTATGGGTACTTTTGTTATTAGATTTTTTTTTATTTAAAAAAAAACATCCTGCTTTTCTTACAACAAACTCCAAAGTAGCTAACACAACTTCTGCAAACATTAAAAAAAACCCAAAAACCAGCCTAACACAAATATCAAGGGCGGGGAATGTAACAGGAGAAGATTTCAACAGAAAACATTTCAGCAGAAATACAAAACCTGTAATACCTGGCCCAAAGAGAAAGGCTGACCACCAAGAAGCAAAAAAAATCAAGCAACTCAAAGGTCATTTTTGCAGGTATTTATACACCGAGGAAAAACACCCCTCTTTGCCCAGGCGTATGGTCTGTGAAAGTGTGGGGGAGAGGACTGTTATTATGATGATTATGTTACTATTAGGCTGTCCATCAGTGTGCTTTTTACTATGTTTTTATTATATATTTTTTATCATTGATGTTTTATCATGTGTTTCAAATGTTGTACACAGACCGGAGATCTTTTGATAAAGGGTGGTATATAAATTGAATTACCATCATCATCATCATCAACGACAACATCCTCACTTCTGGAACAGCCAGGTTTTCCTTGATATCTGAAGATTCTCTGTTCAGTCAAGGGGAACTTCCTTCGGAAAGGCATCCCACAGAATTGGTGCCACTCCTTAGAAGGCCCTGCTGCTCCTAGCAGCTCGCCAAACTTGACCCAGCATGAATTAGGGTCTCGGATACCGAATGGGGATCATGAGTTAGGACATTCTGGACTGCAGCACCCACAACCACCAACTGTTTAGGAATGCCCCATAATGTATCACCAAAAGAAGAAGGCACAGGTGTGCATAAAATTTGCAGGTGTCATATGTAGATGTTCAAATTTAGGAATTGTTATAATTTATAACTGAGACGCAGTGCATGCCACCATGGCAAGGAAGGCTGCGAATCTGCTGTCTAGGTGTTGCTGTTGAGCAATTTCAAGGTCCAGACTTCTCTCCCTTCCTTGAATTCTTTACCTTTAAAATGGACTTGGAGCAGTTCTGAAGAGAACCTTTATTAAAAAACCAGAAGCCTTTCTCTTGGGCATGGTGGGCCAAATGGTGCCAAAGAAGGATAGGACATTTTTTATGTATGCCACAACAGCAGCAAGAATCCTTCTAGCAAAGTATTGGAAGACGCAAGATTTACCCACGTTGGAAGAATGGCAGACGAAGGTGATCGATTATATGGGACTGGCAGAGATGACTGGCAGAATTCGAGACCGGGGGAAAGAGGCGGTGGATGAAGATTGGAATAAATTCAAAGTTTATCTTAAAAACTGTTGTAATTTGGAAAACTAGGGGCTCAGGGTAATAAGAGATAAAGAACTACAGTTGTATTAATAATTTACGGAAGTTAAATTTATGAAATATAAACAAGTTTATTACGAAAGGGTTGCTGAAAAATCTTGAAACAAGAATGCAGAAAAGGGGTGGTACGGGGAAGTCGATTTTGCGTTTGTTTATGTTTTTGCTTTGTTTCTTTTTTACTTATGAAAAACTAATAAAAATTTATTTAAAAAAATAAATAAATAAATAAAATGGACTTGGAGCAGACAGCCTTGCAACCCAACAGCCCTCCAAATAGAGAACTATCCTCCATTAACTAGGGCACGTGCCCCCACCACCACCACCCCCCAAAGCTGTTTGTGTTTAGCACATGCATATAATAAATCCGATGTAATCAAATTATAACGTGGAAAAAATATAATTTTGCATCACATCTTCTGCTCTTAATCCCCCAGGCAGGATTTGAATTCCAGGACTGAGGAAGATCATTGCATTGTAATTCATTGTAAACTAAGGCCCTATATTGTGGAACCCCGATTATTCCAAACTTGCACGAATTTCCTTTGCTTGAAATTTGCATTGAGAGACATCCTCGCGTTCCAAATCAGCTGAGTCCTCTTTTCTCGGGCAATAAAAATTTATAAGCAGAGCGCCCCTTGAAGTTGCTAGAAATTTCAGCCTTGGGTGAGCAAAGGATTAAGTGCTATAATTAGAACTAAATTTAGTAGGACTAATCATAGAGTAGGGTAAGCAGGATTTGACCCTTTAATATGCTGTTCAGCAAAATAAATCCAAGCTTTCACATTAGAATTTAGGAAACATGCCAAGCAGGGTAGTTTTCATACTCCCCACCTCCATGGTAATATTTTAATGGGAGGGGGGGCACATGGCTCAGAATGTGTTGCCTTGTGAATACCACATGCCCACTCCCACCCCCACCCCGCCACATGGCCACCCATGTGCAAAGACAACAACCGTGACACATTAGGAAATCCCTGCATAAATGGCTGTCCCTGACTCAGACAAGAGTTGGGATACTGCTGGTTTCTTGTATCCTCTAACATTGCACAGATGTGCTTGCCATCTCCCAGTTGTCAACTCCAAAGTCATTGTCTTAGCACACACAAAGATAGGGATGTTATCAGCTCAGTGGTGAAGCATGTGTTTTGCATGTTTGTGGGAAGCGGTTTATTGTTTTGTTGTTTTGTTTTTATTTTAACTATTTATTTTGTGCTGTTATCCTATATTTTTATCTTGTGAACAGCCCAGATATCTTCAGATGAAGGGCAGTATTTACTTCTCAACAACAACAAACTTGGTTCAATCCTCACCCTTTACCATGTTTATACAGACATGGCCGCCATTATCCTGAAAGACCTTATCTTTATGATTTCTAGGTTCCCATCTGCACTATACGTTTAAAGCTGTGCTGTACCACTTTAGACAGTCACAATTTCCCCCGAAGAAGAAGAAGAAGAAGAATTTATACCCCGCCCATCTGGCTGGGTTTCCCCAACCACTCTGGGAGGCTTCCAACAAAGTATTAAAATACAATAGTCCATCAAACATTAAAAGCTTCCCAAAATCCTGCAGTTTGTGAATGGGTGCTGAGAGTTTTGAGGAGAGATATTTACAGTGGTACCTCGGCTTAAGGACTTAATTCGTTCCGGAGGTCCATTCTTAACCTGAAACTGTTCTTAACCTGAAGCACCACTTTAGCTAATGTGGCCTCCCGCTCCCGCCGCGCCGCCGGAGCACGATTTCTGTTCTCATCCCGAAGCAAAGTTCTTAACCTGAAGCACTATTTCTGGGTTAGCGGAGTCTGTAACCTGAAGCGTATGTAACCTGAAGTGTATGTAACCCGAGGTACCACTGTATTCCCCTGACAGAGCTGCCATTTCCAGAGTGGTCTTAACAATCAATTCCTCTCCCCATGGAATTCTGCGAAAGGTCGTTCTGCGAGGGGGAATAAGGGTCTCTTTACAACTCCCAGCACCTTTAACAAACTACATTTCCCAGGATTCTTTGAGGGAAGCCGTGCCTGTTTAAAGTGGTATGATGCTGCTTTAAGTGTATATAGTAGTGAGGCCTGAAAGGCAGCATTTAGCATCCAGAACTCCCCACTGCTGTTCTTGCTCATAACTCTGTGCTCTGACAGGGTCTCATTCTTTCCTATCACCTTTTATTTGGGGTTGCCGGGGGCTGAACGTTCTGCAAGCAAGGCACCTCCTCTATCCAACTGAGCTAGACAGTCCCTCTTCGCTTTCCTTTCTGCAGCTCTAACTTAACTCATGTTTGTTCCCCCCCAAAAAATGAATTTCATGCTTAGCTTGTTTTTTTCTTAATTAAAAACTTCTGTTTAGCCACCCGTAATAGGTGCATTATCAAAACTCATTAGCCCCATTCACTCTTGTCTGTCATCCCTAAGCTTTGCATTCAGGTGCGCATCTCAAAAAAAAAAAGGAAAAAAGAAAAAAGTTCCCCATCGGCTTTTGCAGACGAAAAGGAAATTAAATAATAAATATGGGAGCCAGAACGGTTTTATGAGTTTCAGTATGCGAAGGTGGCTGCAAGGCCCATAAGGTTTCACACAAAAAGGCATTACAGCTAAAGCTAACATGCTGACACATCTCTGATCTATAAAGTCTGCAGTAATGACAGCGGTAAAGGGTGGTGTGTCTCAGACTGGGGATCCTCCCCCCACCCCATGCACATGCACACACACACACACACACACACACACACGAAAATAGAAATAGGTAAGGCATAGAATGAATTTATTATTGCAAAAAAGGTGTAAAAATCAAATAAAATTTCCCCAAAGCTTTCCTATAAAGCATGCACAATAGCTTACTACCTTCACCTGCGTTCATGCTAGGGTCTTATTATCCTAGCTGTTGCCTTATTTTCCGATTCCTTTAGTTCCTGTGTGACAAAAGTTCCCACCTTTAAAGCTAAAAAGAACCTCCTAATTTCCAAATTCTGCGGGTCCTATTCATTATCCAAGCAGTAAGAAACTAAGGTCTTCTGGTCCTGCCATTTGGAGGGGGGGGGAGGCCTTCTGGACAATTCACAGCATTTATTGCATGAGGTTGCTTCACTAAAACTCCTCTAAATCCTTCAGTCAAAAAGACACATCCCCAACCCCATTACAATGGTCAGAGATTTGTTGTAGTTAATATCCAGTCCAATCCTCTGCGGAACAAGTGTGGCGCTATGGTCTAAACCACAAAGCCTAGGGCTCTGTGGGAGCTGTACACCAGCTCCCTCGGCCAATAAAGCGAGATGAGCGCCGCAACCCCAGAGTCGTCCACGACTGGACCTAATGGTCAGGGGTCCCTTTACTTTTTTTTAACCAATCCTCTGCACTTCCCTTTCCTGGTTCTTTCTCTGTACATCAAGCTTGGACCAGACAGCCCTTCAAACAGAGGGCTGCTCTGTAATGTAGGTCACAGCCTCTTCCGCCACAGCCACTGTTTTGGAGCTCAGCCATGTGGCCAGACCTGGGAGAATTATAATGTTATGAGTTTGAAGGTTCCAGTCCCCTTTAATCCCTGGATCCAGCAAGTGTTAGAATTTAATCAAGGCTTGGTGTGTTTAGCTGCGTGCCAGAATTCTAATCCTTGAATCCAGCAAGTGTTAAAAGTTACTTAAGCCGGGTTAGGCTCTTGGCGAGGTGTAAGGAGAACAAAGGAAGGGGCTCTGTGGGAGATGCAAATGGATAGGGCCCGGCGTCCAGGGCCAGATTTAGGTTTGATGAGGCCCTAAGCTACTGAAGCTAATTAGGCCCTTTATATGTCCAGCTGTACTCTGTCAGCCACAAATTTTCACTGTTTTTTGTGTTGAATACATGCTATATGGTAATTTATGGACCTAATAGGTATCTAAAGCCATTTGCACTTACAGAATATAGGCATCCTATATATAGAAATGAGCAAACAAACGATATTTTAGGGAGCAGGCTAGCAGGCGGGGCCCATGACTTACATCATAGGAGCCTACACAACACAAAACACTGTTGCTGTATGTAGGTTTTGTTTTATTTGTTTTTCATCTTATATTTTTGAAATGTACATCCAGGGGTTTTTTCCTTTACTTTTTTTGGGGCCCCCCAAGAGAGTGGGGCCCTAAGCTATAGCTTGTTTAGCTTATACATAAATCCAGCACTGCCTCCCTCCCTCAACTCCCACATAGTGAGAAGGACAAAAGCCAGAGTGTTTTTAGGACTGACTGAGAAGCAAACTGGAAAGCCCAAAAGGCAGAGAAATAGTTGAGCTCTGCTTGAATCTGCTATGGGAGAAGCAAGACCTTTTTGATGTGCTAATACTGTGAACCACCGTAGGCTCAGGTTGTACATATGTGTAAATACACCATATATTTATGTGAGATATATAGAGATAGATGATGATGATAGATAGATGATAGATTAGATGATAGATAGATGATAGATAGATAGATAGATAGATGATAGATGATAGATGATAGATGATAGATAGATAGATAGATAGATAGATAGATAGATAGATGATAGATAGATAGATAGATAGATAGATAGATAGATAGATAGATAGATGATAGATAGATAGATAGATGATAGATAGATGATAGATAGATAGATAGATGATGATAGATAGATAGATAGATAGAGATAGATAGATAGATAGATAGATAGATAGATGATAGATAGATAGATTAGATGATAGATGATAGATAGATAGATAGATAGATAGATAGATAGATAGATAGAAGATAGATAGATAGATAGATAGATAGATAGATAGATAGATAGATAGATAGATAGATAGATAGATAGATGATAGATGATAGATGATAGATGATAGATAGATAGATGATAGATAGATAGATAGATAGATAGATAGATAGATAGATAGATAGATAGATAGATGATAGATAGATAGATGATAGATAGATGATAGATGATAGATGATAGATAGATGATAGATAGATCGATAGATGATAGATAGATAGATAGATAGATATAGATGATAGATAGATAGATGATAGATAGATAGATAGATAGATATCACAATCTCACAAAGACACCACAGTCTCTTCTGTGACTCGTTTCCAAAAGGAAAACACAGACCACCTGGAATCTGTGGGATCTCGCACCGCTCAGAGATTGGAGTGGTGTGCAACACTACTATAGTTTCTAAGGGACTTCACCACTAACCCAAACCGCCTCCAGAACAGCTCAGAAGTGGCTGTGCAGAATCTAGCATCCTTTTACCAAGAAGCGTTTGAATTTGATATCCCACTTTATCACTACCCTAAGGAGTCTCAAAGCGGCTAACCATCTCCTTTCCTTTCCTCCCCCACAACAAACACTCTGTGAGGAGGGTGAGGCTGAGAGACTTCAGAGAAGTGTGACTAGCCCAAGGTGACTAACCCAGCAGCTGCATGTGGAGGAGCCGGGCCGCGAACCCAGTTCACCAGATTACGAGTCCACCCTCTTAACCACTACACCACGCTGGCTCCAAGTGATGTGTTAGCAGAAGAGGGAGATAAGAACAAGTTCTGTAACTTAACTATGTGCTGCATGAAGAAGTCCTTTCTTTTTTCCTGTCCTTAATCTTCCAACGTTCAGAAGATTCTTGTGCTGGTGTTCAAGGGTCCAGCACACTCAGTTCTCATCAAGGTTTTTGTTGTTTTTTTAAGGGGGGGTTCTAACTATGTTTTTTGCTTCTGCCAACCTTGGGGCTCCCCCAAGCCTGCTGATACCTCACTCTTGCAACGTTCAGCCATGCCACTCACCAGCTGAACATTGGAAATAAAAGGGGATGATGACATTGGCCTACCTTACAGGGTTGCTGTGAGGATTGTAACGGGATAATGCGCGGGGAGCACTCTGAGCACTTGAAAGAAATACACAGATGGTGGTGATCATCACCTCCTGCAAAGCGGCAGTGAAGATTTAAATAGCGCTGGCTGGAGGAGCAGAGTCACTTTAGAAAGACCACAAATGAAAGTAAAGCAAAGCCCACCCACGTAAAATTAGCAGAAGAAAGACTCAGCTGGGTGAGTCAGAAAGCCGTAGGAGCTGAATTCAAGTCATTCTTTGATTATAGGTTTGGAAAAACACAACTTTGTCTATAACCTAATAACAGAAAGAGGAGGGGACATCTTACTAATAGGTGAGTTGATAACACAGAAACAAATTTGTTTGAGGTGGAGACTCAAAGAAGCTGCTTCTCTACTGAGTCAGGCCATGCAGTTCAATCTCGTCTACCCTGACAGATAGTGGTCCTCCGTTTTCACACAAGAGTACCATATTTTGCAGTCCTTCCTAGAGATGCCAAGGACTAGACCTGGGGCCTTCTGCTTGCAAGCCCATCTCTTGAATAAAAGTACTGATGAACCCTCAGGGAGATGGAACCCAAGAGAGTCACACTCATCCAGTCCCCCCCCCCAGCCTTAGTTTTACCCACCTGTTGTGTACCTGCCATCTCCAAATAATCATTCCCTAGCTGGATCAAGAGAGCCATTGTGGTGTAGTGGTTAAGAGCGGTAGACTCGTATTCTGGTGAACCGGGTTCGCGTCTCCACTCCTTCACATGCAGCTGCTGGGTGACCTCGGGCTAGTCACACTTCTTTGAAGTCTCTCAGACCCACTCACCTCACAGAGTGTTGGGACGCGGGTGGCACTGTGGGTTAAATCACAGAGCCTAGGGCTTGCCAATCAGAAGGTCGGCGGTTTGAATCCCCGCGACGGGGTGAGCTCCTGTTGCTTGGTCTCTGCTCCTGCCAACCTAGCAGTTCAAAAGCACGTCAAAGTGCAAGTAGATAAATAGGTACCGCTCCGGCGGGATGATAAACGGCATTTCCCTGCGCTGCTCTGGTTCGCCAGAAGCGGCTTAGTCATGCTGGCCACATGACCCGGAAGCTGTCTGCGGACAAATGCCGGCTCCCTTAGCTAATAAAGCGAGATGAGCGCCGCAACCCCAGAGTCGGTCACGACTGGACCTAATGGTCAGGGGTCCCTTTACCTTTACCTAGCTGGATCAAACTAAAAGTCCCTCTGATCTAGTAGACTAGGTCTTCAATGGTCAAATGCATAAGGAACACAGAAGGCTGCCGGGTCACTTGAACATGCAGCTTGGCTTGTCTACACCAGGGGTGAGGAACCTGTCTCCCTCAAGGCATTGTTGCACTACAACTCCCATGAGCTCCACCTAGCATGGCCATTGCCCGGGGATGCTGGGAGCTGTAGCAGCTGTAGTTCAGCAATATCTGGAGGGCCATAAGTTCCATAACCTTGGCCTATCCTGACTGGCAGAGGCCCTCCAGGGTAGCAGACAGGGTTCCTTCTGAGCCTTACCTGGAGATGGACCAGGGACCTCCTCATGCTCTTCCATTGAACTACGGCCTTTCCTCGCTTTGACTTGGTAAATTATTTCCAGACAAGAGTAAAATGCATGCAGCACTGCTAGCTGAGTGTGGGGTTCTCTGCAGAGATAGTGGTACAATGGCTGGCTGCACTGAATTTTTATTCATTTCTGTTATTATGAACGCCCCTCCAATAGAAACACATGGTGTGTGTGTGTGTGTGTGTGTGTGTGTGTGTGTGTGTGTGTGGTTTTCCCTTCTTAGACAGCCACACCTTCCAAGGGCTGCCTGAAGCTTGGATGCACAACACAGCATTAGCTATTAAGTCACTAATTATGAAAAGCTGAGTGTGTTGGGAAAACATGTAGATCTTCAAAGGCAGGTGCAAAATGCAGAGCTGAGTCACTGGGGAAAAAAGTCAACCTGATTTCTTCTCAATACCAGCAATTTCACACTCGCCGTTGAAGGGGATTTAGACCTGCTGCTTGTTATGAAAGCTGTGGGAAGGCCTTTCGATTTGCTGTGGTTGTTGAAGTTTCTTGCACCAATGCACTCTCTGGCCCCGGTCCAGTCCTAGCGCCATAAGAATAAGCTGTCAACATGGGACAAGTAACCTGGGAATGCTGCTGGGATGTGAATTTGAAGTCACATCCAAATTGCATTTCTTTCCAAGTAAGATAACCCAGACTGTATCCTCACTCACTGCATAACCCTAGGAATATCTACTTAGAAGCAAGTCTCACTGCTAGAGATGGAAGCATCTGACCATTTTGGTTCTCCAAGTTTCCCGTTTCTCCCATCTTAAGTTCAGTTCTCCACATTTCTGCAAAAACTGGTGAATCTTTTTTTAAAAAAAATAAATATTGAAAATTCACCAGAGTTCATTTCTCCTAATAAACACAATTTTGTATGCAGTGCTGACTGGTGTACATAGTTTTGCAAGCAATTTTCCTTAATATATTGCATAGTTGTGTGCTATTCTCATTAATACATTCATTTTCATGCACAATTTCCACTCACTAATATTTGGCAAACGTTATTTGGCTGGAAAACCACACCACAAAATTTGGAGAAGTACAAATTTCAAAGGATCTCTTGTGTTTCGGTTTGCATATTGTTCTGGAATGTGCAAAATTAGGAGGCTAAGAAAGGCTTAGATAGCTATGCGGACTTCTGGTTTATGTTCATGGGTTCCTTTCCAGCAACCTATCCATGCATCCAAACCTGTTTACATGTGTGCAAGCCTATATCTCCTTAGAAATATCACAGCATTTCTCTCTACCCACTAACTTCTTTTCCCTCTTTCTAGGCAAATCTGCTAGAGAATTGGGTGAAATTGCACGTTTCTCCTCCTCTTATGAAAAAGGAATCACTGTGCTTCTTTGCCACATGTGTACAAGTACAGCATGTTGACTTGATTTAAGGCTGCATCAACTTTGCCAACACTCTTTCCGTATCTAATCCTTTCATTTTATTATTGTACTTTCCTTTAGCATGAATTGTTGTGTGGCTGTATGAATTGTTACAGCGTTAAATAATGGAGCACGATACTGTTTACCAGCAGAAATTAAATTGCATTTCTGGAGCTTTTATTTGCTCTTTTTTAAAGGATCTTCACCCGTAGTATTTCACTAATGAATCCATTATTATCTATTGCCGTAGTTTCAATGACTCACCACACAATACAGATCCTCCCCTTTTTATCCAGTGTTTTTTTATGCGTCCAACAAAACACAATCAATAGGAGCAGCTAACAAATTGCTCAAATGAAGTTGGACAATTTCACATCATTAACAGTAACTATTCACTGCCTATGAATAAAGGAAATAATGCCGCTTTAAAATAATAATCAACAAGCATCATCTCTTAAGTACTGCTCGTTCCTATGTATCTCCCCCACCCCACCCCACCCCACCCCCGCCATAACACTCAGGTCTAACAATGCCACGGCTTTGCCTGCTGGTGAGTCAGTGGTTATGAAATATGCAAATTGGTCCAAACAAAATTAGAACCATCATCCTGTAGCGCTATCTTCCTTCCCCTGTCTACTTTGTGGCCTCATTCCAGTCTTCAAAATCAGCCCCTCTGAGATATCCGGTCTACTTCCAGTCAAATAATCCAAAGGCAACACATCTCCCATCCCTTCAAGTTTGTTTGAGACACTGGATACAGCATTATCACAGCACATCCTTAGAGAGCGTCAACCAGGCCTCCTTCTCCTCTCTCCATTTAATTCTGCCCGTAACTAGAACTCTTTGTTTGAGTTAGGCATCCCAAACAGGTCCGAAGTGTATTCCTCCATTCAAGCGCACTTAATGCAATCACCCCCATAATTCATCCTTTCTTTTTCTGGTCAGTTTCTGCATATGATTTACATTCCAGAATTATTATTATTTTTAAGAACATAAGAAGAATCCTGCTGGATCAGACCAAAGGTCTATCCGGTCTAGTATTCTGCTCCCACAGTAGCCCGCCAAATCATATAGGAAGCCCCACGAGCAGGACATGAGTGTGAAATAGCGTTCACCCATTGGATCTGTTCCATTTTCTACCAGGCTTGGTAGTTTGTTGAGTATGGCACAAAATAGGAACTAGGCACTAGTATTGCAGAAGTTCCATGCCTTTCAGCGAAGGTTATCTATACAACAGTACTGGCTGGTGGATCAGGATCCAGAGCCCCAGTTTAAGTATGAACTCTGTTCTCTAAATATCTGAGAAACCACGTGCACACCCTCCAACACGTTGAGGCAAAAATCCAGGATGCCATCTTCCCCAACACCATCTTCCTGTTTTTTATTGCGACAGCACAGCAGCCATTTCGGTTGCTGCGATTTCGCACCATGATTCTTCCCCCCCCCCCAAAAAAACCCCACTTTTCTTGGATACTTGTGTGGTATGCATGTGTGTGAAAGGGACAAAACAACCACAACTTCACTTTCAGTGTACACCCAGGAACCTCACCTAAGTGCTGGAGATCTTGCACCTCTGCAGGCACATACATCCACATGTGGTGGGAACGCCCCCAAATTCAATGCTTTTTGACATCAGTCTTAGAAGAAATCTATGAAATATCAAACAGGGATTAGAAGCCAGTCTAGAACTGGCCCTATTAAATGCTTTCCAAGACAACAATGCACACTCACACTACAAAGAACTCATAAGTCACATACTCTTGGCAGCTAGGAGTGTCATAGCTAGACACTAGAAAGATCTGTCAGGAGTGAAAATGGACCACTGGTACAAAACAGTATGGGAAACAACCCTACTAGAAAAAACTAACCAGCAATTTGAAATTAGCATGGGGACAAATAAAGGAGGATGCCTTCACCCCGGTGTGGCTCCCCTTTATTACATACATTGCCCAACAAGACAACAACATAACCCCACCCCCGAGAGTATACAAATCAATATGGCTGATTTGACCCAACAACACACACACTCCTCATACACACACAAACACAACTCTCTGCAATCAACTGAATGCAAACAAACATGCCCTGGGAACTCCAATCTCTCTCACCACCAATGAAAACTGATGAATGAATAGATGAAGAACCTATCCATGTGACACTAACACAAAACCCCCACACATACACTATGCAAAAGAAGGAAAAATATTGCCCCACCTTCTTTCTTGCACTTCTCCCTCCCCACATCTTTCTCACCCCCCATCTCACAATGCCTAGGATAGCAATGTCTCACACAATGAACTTTATTACGGTCTCAGACCAGGATTAAAAAAGCATATAGATAAAATAGCAGTTAGTATTTTCTTAACAGATAATTGTTAGAGCAAATGAGGACAAGGAAACAGGCATAGGATAAAACATCTGGATAAAATACAAGATTAAACACGGATAATGGATGGATAAAAAACTGATAATTAAAACAGATAAAAACTAAAAACAAAGACACACAGTTAAAACAACTGTAAGAGCATAAGAACTAAAAGACTCGCAGTTAAAACAACTATAAGAGGCCTTAACAATACAATTTTTAGAAGACATCTGAAGGCAGCCCTGCATCAGGGAGATTTTAATATTTGATATTTTATTATGTTTTAATGTGTGCAAGTAGATAAATAGGTACCGCGCTGGTGGGAAGGTAAACGGCATTTCCGTGTGCTGCTCTGGTTCGCCAGAAGCAGCTTAGTCATGCTGGCCACGTGACCCGGAAGCTGTACGCCGGCTCCCTCGGCCAATAAAGCGAGATGAGCGCCGCAACCCCAGAGTCATCCGCAACTAGACATAATGGTCAGGGGTCCCTTTACCTTTACCTTTAATATGTGTTGGAAGCCACGCAGAGTGGCTGAGGTATAAATCATCATCATCATTATTAATAATAATAATTATAAAATTAGAATTCCAGAACATAGAGAAAGTCTATGCACACAGTGGTCTAACCACATCGAAAACTTGCATGTGATTCTCCTCCATGCTATGTTATATAATGATTTTATCCCAGCTATAGCTCAGTATCATAGGAATGGGGGAAAGTCCACCAGATCATTTTAACTGGGGCTGCAAAGTTTAGCCAATTAATCAGTTGATTTGCATTTAAATAAGGCTGCTCCTTGTACTGCATGTCATATTAATCATAACAACATTTTTGTATATAAAAAAATAGTAAGTTACATACCAAATAGAATGTTACCGTTCATTGCAATAGCAAACAAATAGGTGTTATGACCTGCAAACAATGGCCATATCCCTTCTATGTTCTTTTAACACAGCACAGGCTTTATTTGCTTATCTCTAGCAATGAGACTGTTTTGTGTGGAATTCATGGCCTTCAAGGGAGCCTGTTGATGTTATCTGTGCAAGCAAATAATAGTGAAAAATAAGGGAGCCTTGGAGCTATAAGGTCAGCTCATTCGCCATGTTGACTGGCACACATTAAATAGGATCATTTGAGCCAGGCTTCTGAACAGTCCCCATCTAAGAACTATAGCAGAAGAGACGAGGCAAGGAAGTTTTCCTGGTTTCCTGGATAACTTAGGTGATGGGTGGGCAAGCAGTCTGGGAGTAAAAACAGGCATCGGACAGTAACTGCTGCTGACTTCCTTGAAATTCTGAGCACCCACCAGCACGAAAATGAAGCACAGGCACTAATTATTTTCATGTTTGGGCTGTAGAGAATCTGTCAATTTTGGATTCTCCCAGTTTCTTATATTTCCAT
This sequence comes from Podarcis muralis, assembly GCF_964188315.1. Classification (NCBI taxonomy): domain Eukaryota; kingdom Metazoa; phylum Chordata; class Lepidosauria; order Squamata; family Lacertidae; genus Podarcis; species Podarcis muralis. Next base: position 13,863,977 of record NC_135660.1, read on the forward strand.
TCCTCTCTACATTTCTACATTAATTTTGTGATTTATTTATTTTTTTAAAAAACCGATGAACGTTCAGCAGCATTTTAGTGTGAATTCTCCCCCTAACACACAGTTTTGCACACATGCAGTTTTGCCTAATGTACACATTTTGACAAAGCAATTCTCCCCCCCCCCAAAAAAAATATACAGCATTTTTGTATGTTATTTCCAGTAACTCACCCACCACCACTGGGCAAGCGCTCGTGCACTGGGTGGGGGCAGGACGCATGAAGGGTGAAGATCACACTCCCTATCCCCAGCCACTGTCAGGCATGTGGCATCACACGCTGCCTGGGTCCCTCAATGTGCGGGACAAGTCGGTGCCCCTGGCATGCAGAATGCCCTTCCTACATCACTCAGTCATCACACAGAGAGAGAGCAAAATGTGGAGCTAGACAATGTTGACTGGGTGAACTCAGGGTGGTGAGAGGTGGTATATCCTGAAGGGAGTTCTTGAGGAAGGAGAAGGGGAAATCATGGGTGGGAGAGTGAAGCAAAAATATGCTCATCTGGCACTGTGAATGCGAAAGGTCCTTGACATCTCCTGATAGGATTGGAAATGACAGAGTTCTGCCCGAAACCCTGGGGAGCTGCTGCCCAGTGTTAGAAACTCAAGGTATATAAGCTAGGCACCAAATGGCTCTTTAAATGAAAGTTGCAGTCGCCAAAACGGAATGTCTAGTTGCCATTTTGTGGCAAGACGGCTCTAAAGTCTTAGTTTGCAAATGATGGACTGACTGTGATTAATTCTCACTTAAACATCTGGCTAGTTCAGATGACAACCTTGTCCCTGAGCTAGGTTAAGAGCTTTGAGAACTTAAAGAAGAAAAGCCACTCAATCCAGGGACAGCCCACATGTATGTTGGCCTGTACTGACCTCATTTTCTTAATGTTGACATGGACCATTCATAACATAGGAATATTCTTCACAACTGTGAGCAGGGCAGTCGGGGTGGGAAGTGAACACTAAGCTACAACAATCAACTACAATGTTGTTCCACTGCTCCTGCTCAGGCGACACAGAAAACGCATTTTGGTTCCAGAAATTCATTCCTATTGTGCAGATAAAATACAACGGATAAAAGTCTACAGGGTGAGGCATCAGTGTGTGAAAACAGTCCACATCCAATGATCCCCAGATGGTGGAGACACCAGGCACCATCGGGGCACCGGGCATCTTCACTTGGTCACAAAGTGGTTGAAACCCAGGTGCAAAATACGCCTAAAGGTAAAGGGACCCCTGACCATTAGGTCCAATCGTGGCCAACTCTGGGGTTGCAGTGCTCATCTTTGCTTTATTGGCTGAGGGAGCTGGCGTACAGCTTCTGGGTCATGTGGCCAGCATGACTAAGCCGCTTCTGGCAAATCAGAGCAGCATACGGAAACGCCGTTTACCTTCCCGCTGGAGCGATACCTATTTATCTACTTGCACTTTGACGTGCTTTCAAACAGCTAGGTTGGCAGGAGCTGGGACCGAGCAACGGGAGCTCACCCCATCGCGGGAATCGAACCGCCAACCTTCTGATCAGCAAGTCCTAGGCTCTGTGGTTTAACCCACAGCGCCACCCTTGCAAAAATATGCCTAGCACCTGCTAATTTCGAACACTGCTGCCAGTCTCTGTAGTCAGTGCTGAGCTAGATGGACCAGTGGCCTGACTTGGTGTGAGACATCTCCCTAAGTTCCCTTTGGAATCAGGAAGTCATGGTTGCGATTTTCTCCTGCTCTCTTTAATATCCAAGGAAAGAATGTAAGTTTGGGAAGGGGCTTCTCCTGCCACTGCTCTGTTCCTCCGATCAAATGCAGAGCCCTCAATCCACAGTTAAATGAAGACAAACATGGCAAGACCTGGGTCACCGATCTCCGTTGTCACACCTCTTTTGGCCCTCAGTTGTATAAGGATATGCCTCGCGTTGACTCAGCCCATTGGTCCATTCAGCCCAGCACTGTCCAATCTGACTGGCAATGACTCTCCAAAGTCTCATCCAGAGGTCTTTCCTGTATCTGCAGACCTGTGCGTCCAAACACTTAGCCACTGCACAGAGGCATAAACACAGCTCCAAAATAATGGTAGTTTTTGGGTTGTTGTTTTTTTGCTTGACGTGAGAATAGAAAAAGGGAAAAGAAACCTTTATGAGAACTCTCATAAGTGTTCCTCTCAGAGATTGAAAGGTGGTAAGTTGCCAGCCCTTGGGCCCGAATAAAACTGAAGCTCAACATCAAAAAAAAAACGAAGATCATGGCCACTGGTCCCATCACCTCCTGGCAAATAGAAGGGGAAGAAATGGAGGCAGTGAGAGATTTTACTTTCTTGGGCTCCATGATCTATGGTGCTATGAACTAGGGTTGTTGTTCTCAGACCTTTCTCCGGAAACCAGGTCCAACGCTGCATTCTGTTGACCAAGCTAGCTACAATAATCAAGAAGCCAGATGTTCAAAAGGCTTGAAATGTGGTTTTCAATCTGTTCATGAATAAATGTTTTCTAGTGTGAATTACCTATGCTTATTTACAGGGAACAGGCAGCTGTATAAATGCAAAATATTTTTTTTTAAAAAAAAATAATGAACAGAATGGCACTGCCTATCCCCCCCCCAAAAAAAATAAACAGCCAGCTGTTTAATCTCAACTTTGCAATGGATCTCCAGTGGATCTTAGGCATCCTATCTGATGCTAAGGGCAACCATAAAGAGGCATGACATTGAGCTGGTGTCTGCATTGTTAAAGATAGCATTCTCAAACCTTAAGGAAGCCAGCCTTTTACTAAAATACTTTTTTAAAAAAAGACTGCTAAAATAGTATATCCTTAATAAGAGTCAAAGAAGAACCAAAAGGTGAAGCAAGCAGATTGCCAGTTAGATTCCAAGCTGCTTAAATAAATATATTATTTTAACTTAATTGCTGTGCAGCCACATGCACCCTTAAAATGATTTGAGAGAATGCCCTTTCTGCAGATTCCAAGGTAACGTCTAGCTTTAATTAAAAGTCAATTAATATTAAGTAATCTGACTAATTTTAATTAAACCTGCCGAAAATTGATTTTCCTTCAGCTAAGCAAATATGAAGTTCTGGTACAATCTCCGCTGGAAAAAGAAATAAACTACCCCTAAACACTCACATTTCAGGAGCAAACGAATGTTTAAAAAGAGAAGATTTTGAATCAGCCAACATGAAAATGAAAATGCCAGTGGTCTCGCATAACCTTAAGAGAAATATATTCACAGACGTTTATTTCCCCCTCATCTCCTGTAAGACTGAGATTAAGGTTGCAAAGGCTGGATTCAGTGCTATTTACGAGCACGCAAACCAAATTCCGCTCCTGTTGTCACGCAGCCCATCCCGTGGCTGTTTTCTCAGAAGTTAGTGCCATGGGCTTTAAAGGGATTCAATCCAAAGTGTCAAAGGATAGCCTCACAGCCTATCCCTGTTTACTCGGCATTAAATTCCAAGAGGAAGGGATTACAGCACCTCTATGCCCCTATGTACATTTCCCTCCTTGGTCTGTATAGATTTTCAAAGGTTTCCAAGCTTTGCAATTCTCAACCTCATCTGTCCACAACATTAAAATAAAAAATCAAAAGCCATGCACACCAGTAAATAAACTGCAATTCCATATTGAGTCCTTTCGAACTCATCACATCCAGGTCAACCTCATTGGTTTGGAAGCAGATGGGGACGGAGGCAGAAAAGGATCACTTCAGGTGCTAGCAATGTAATTCCTATTCCACTACCCTGCCCCATATTATCTCGATTATAGCATTCCTCAAAGGCCCCTTTGTAAACTGCCCATATACTCCTTGGCTCTGTGGAGTGGTCAGTTCCCTCTCCAGCGCAGCCTAATCCTGAGCCACATGACTTGTCCATCAAGCTCAAAACTGCCTACACTGCATGACAGGATTCCAGGCAGGGACACTGCCCAGTTCCCTCCTGCCTTGAAGACGCTGGGGATTGAACCCAGGGCATTCCTCCTGCACAGCAAATGCTCTACCCTTCCCTAATTTCACCTCCTCACCCTTCAAGTGCCATTCCGACGTGCTTCCACCGCAATCTCCAGGCAGTTCTCCCTTCCTTTCTTCACCTATGCCCATTCCTCACCTACCTCCCCAGTGGCACCCTAATTGCACCTGGTCCCTTCCTAGTAAGACCTGGTTGCCTTCCCTCCCATTTCCTCTCCCACCATCCCACTGAACCCCCTTCCCAGTCCTTTGGCCCTGGCTACCTACTGGAGCATCCGTCTAGGAGCACCCATCCTCCCTCTCCTCCCTTATGGAACATTGCATGAGATTCCGAGCATCACGGAGACACCGCTGGCTCTCCTGGTGTCTACAAGACAACGCCAGCGGGGGCAGGAGGAGACTTTGACTGACAGGCTTTGCTTAGACGTCCCATCGCAGGGACACCAAGAGACAGAAGGATGGGGGAGGAGCCTATGCAGATGAAGGGGCGGAGCTATGCAAAGAGGCGGCGCTGGTTCTTCAGGGGCTGGGGCAATCCGCGGCAGCTTTGGCCGCCCCACCATCGCCACCACCGTGGTGTCCCCGAGTGCCCCCGTCGAGTTTCCCTTGCACGGAACTGCAGCGCTGCCATTCACTCCTATGGGACAAAGGAGGGAGGCGTTTCTGGGGGCCGCGCAAGCCGCTCGGGAAGCCCAGGCCTTTATTGCCAAGGGGGAGGGAGAGAGAAAGAGAGAAGTGTGTGTGTGTTTGTGTGTTGCAATCTTTATTTCCTATACACACACCGCCCCCCATCCTTGCACTACAGAAGTCCTATATCTCTTTCTCTTGCTAACGGCGGTCATTTTCCTCCTCGCCATCAACAGCGAACAGCCAGGCTGCAGCCCCGTCTCACCGGCTGCAAAGTTTCGCTGCATCTGCAACCGAGGGAAGGTAACAATGACAAAAAAAGAAAAAAGAGGCCCGGAGCAGGCAGAAGGAGCTGCCCGCCAGACCCAGCTCGGCATCGCATCCCCTGCCTCCGGGAAGCGTGCGCCTCGTCTCGGAAGAACCCAGCCCGCCAAGAGAAAGAGAGATTTTCTCTGAACAGCAACAGAGCGGAGGAAGATCCAGGGAGAGAGAACCCCTCAATGCCGCTGCTGGCCGTCACATACACACACGCGCGCGCGCACACACACACACTCGTGTCAGTTACACGCACGCCAGAGATCACACGCACACAGGGAGACATCTTCACCACCACCCTCCCCGAGCCACGCAGACCAGCGCGCCCGGGCAACAGCAACAAAACCAAACAAAAAAACCTAAAGCCTGGATTGTCTCACAATGCAAAGTTGCGGGAGATCCGAGTGCACTTCTGCCTCCGCTTGCCGCCGCCGCCGCCACCCTCCTCTCTCTCCTCTCCCCTCCGCGCACCGGCGATGTTTTGCAAGTCACAAGCGCTGGCCATTCTGCGCACCCCCACCCCACCCCCAATACATACACAAAATACACCCCAGTCTCACCACCACCACCCATTGCCGTCCAGCTCGGAGAAACCAGATCTTCCACCCACCCACCCACTCCACAAAAGCCACCCATCCCACCGTCCTTGATCTTAAAACTATGAAATCCCCCCCTCCGAGGAAACAAGAACTAACCGATCCCCCCCCCCCCCGCGCCAACATTCCTGACAGTGTCCAGATAATTGCAAGGAGCGATTATCTATCTATCGGGGAAAGGGGGTGGTTTAAGCATTCTGTCGTTTAAAAAATGAAAAGGAAATCAAACTATTTACCAATTCCAATAAGCCTTGTTTTGTTTTGTTTGTTGGCTTAAAAAAGAAAAAAAAGAAAAATCAAACCGCAAGTCCGCTGCTAAAACCGTAATTCACTGTTTGGATCCCGGGCGTTATCCTCTTTTAATCAGCTGTAACCCCGAGGTCCTTAAATCATCCGCTGGACACTTCCAAATTGTATCGATTTATATAATTTCCCCCCCTCTTGCTCTCCTCTGCCCAAGACTGCGAGAAAGAAGGAGGGAGGAGGATAAGGAGAAGGAGAAGGAGAAGGAGAAATCCCATCCGGAATTCATCGGCGTGAAGCATCTGTACCAAGCCGCCGCCACCTCCATTTAAATCCGACCATCAGGCAAGAACTAGAAATGATCAAACGTTACTTCTTTTCGGCTGCAATCAGATAATCCTACTAATCCAATAGATTTATCTCGATTTGAAATTGCCCTCCAGATGAATCTCCTTTGCTTGATGTCCAGTTGTGTGTGATTTCACAGCACACGGAGACTGAAGAGGAGGCTGTGTTTGTATGTGTGTAGTGTGGGGTGTGTGTGTTTTTTTAAAGGGTTTTTTTTCCAGGAGGGGGGAGATTCTGGATGCGCTGCTCGCTAAAAGAAAGGGGGGGGGGGAATGCCGAGAACCTTGGTTTTTCCCCTATTATAGGTTTCAACTCCAAATTGCTGCTAGATGAAAAATGGTACAAAGGTACCCCTAGTGGCCAAGAGCCGAACAACAAGCCATCCCACTCCCCCCCCCCTTCCTCTTCTCTCTCCGCCCCCCCCCCCCTTCCTCGCTTGCTTTCTTCTTTTCTTCTTTTTTTTCTCGCGGCAGTCATCTGCTAGAGGAGTCTCTGTAAAACGGCCATTCTGCCTTGTTAATTAACCATGCCTCCGAATAGAAGGATAAACTTTATTAGCACCGGGGAAGGACGAGAAATGCACTCTTGCCTCTGTGTGAATCTACAGCTAAGAATATTGCAATGCTGTGCCGAAGAGGCGAATTCAAAGGCTGCAAACCTGCGAGGAAGAAGCAGTTTTGTACGTTCTGCACAAGGCTGAAGGTTCACCGTAGCCTTGTCCGTGGCATGCTGTTGCCACCTTCGCCACCCCTGTGTGTGAAGTTTTTGTTTGTGGGGTTGCTGGTTTTTTTTGCAAAGCAGAGTGTCCAGAGATGTAACACCCCCAAAGGCAGAGAAAGGAAAACTCTACCACTTCAAGTCTGTTGAATCTATCAGGCAGGATGGAACAATCCACATGCGGCAACTAACATGTGTTAGTACGATCGCAAAACGTTGCAAGGCATTATGGGTGGCAGGTGAAACTTGGGTCGCCCAACAGTTTATGGGAAGCTCGGTGCTGCTCAAGCAAGCAAGTTTAACTCAATGTCCACATGACGACGTCCTCCTCAAAATGCTGTCCCGTATTCTATATTGTCACATGCCACCCAGCTTGAATAAACTATTGGGGGCGGAAGGCAAGGCCTGCCCCGCATGACTGATCACACGACATGGTGCATGCACACCCTTTGAATGACAATGCCCATCAACTTTGGAGGGGCCCAGCCCCCTCAAATATTTTATTGGGGGGGCCAAAGGGACCTTGGCCCCTAGGATTTGGCTCCTAATCTCAGAGTGGTGTGAGATTCCAGGTGCTTCCCCAAGGTTTGCTTTCCTCTGAATGAGGGACAGCAGAGACTGTGGTGTCTTTATGATATATGGTTTATTTACACATATATACAACCTGAGCATACGACAGAGGGGCTCACAGCATCAATACCCCAAGGAGGTCATGCTGTCCCCATAGCCGCAGCCTTGGATCCTAGCAGAAATCAGACACGGCTCTGTCTCTCAACTGCCCAGCCTGCTTCTTGCTCCCAGTCTCTACCTCATACACACAACTTAAGCCTATCTAACTAACAGACTTAAGAGAGCTACATCAATTGCCTGGGGTATCTCTGTATTTAGGGAGGAGAAAGTGGGAGGAAGCAGCCATAGCTGGGGAAGAATATTGCAAGGATGAGGGGGTATTAAAGGCGGAGCAAGGAGGTCACATTCCACATTAAACCAAGGTAAGGACTTTCCCTTAGACCAGCAGTCTTCAACATTTTTAGAGCTGGAACCCAAACATCATCTAGAGACCCATTTCTTAATCTGTCAGCGTTTATGCATATGGTGGCACTGCTATTGCAACTCATCTTAGATCTGCCCAGTTGACAACAAGTGGTTTAGATTATCATATGTATTGTTTCAGTTGTGAAGCGCACAGGTACCATTCCTCTTCTGCCAGGTGTGCAACTGTGGATGCACAGGGCCCTGGATGCCATGAAGCATGCATGGCCCTGGCACCAAAATTTGTGGGTGCCCAGCCCCTTCATGGGGAATTTTGTGGGTGCTCAGGCACCAAGGGCCCCAGGGAGCTGGTACCCATGTCTTCTGCCCATCCCTAACCATCCCCTCTATATTTGATCTTCATGAAAAAATGCTCAGTTCTTATGGGGCTGTTTCCTGGGGTCAGGTTGGCATTTTAAAGTTTTGCTGTTGTCCTTACTTCTGCAACCCTCAAGATCTCTTCCAAGTACACAGACACATTCTCTCAGGTCGCTTCCAGGTGAGCTGCTTATTCAGCACTTATCGTGATTTGCTTGCACAAAGTTTGCAGGGAGGTTATATGCAACATCTGCTATTAATATTCATTCCAATTAGTTTGCAGGGAAGTTACATGATGTTGTGTCAAGCAATCATTACCCCACACTTTCTGGTGCATCTCCCCATCACTTTCCTGATTTCAAAAAGTCAGTGGAAGGTAGTTTGTTTTGGGAAGTGGGCTTCTTGCACAAGTATGCCAAATTCATTTTAATTGCTGTTATGCAATCAAATCCCACCTCAAAAAAACAGTGACCATGGAAGAAGAAGAAGAAGAGTTTGGATTTGATATCCCGCCTTTCACTCCCCTTCAGGAGTCTCAAAACGGCTAACAATCTCCTTTCCCTTCCTCCCCCACAACAAACACTCTGTGAGGTGAGTGGGGCTGAGAGACTTCAAAGAAGTGTGACTGGCCCAAGGTCACCCAGCAGCTGCATGTGGAGGAGCAGAGACACGAACCCGGTTACCCAGATTATGTGACTACCACTCTTAACCACTACACCACACTGGCTCTCTAAGTGGAAGTGCCTTCCGTGGCCCAACCTGCCTACAATCCTGCCAGCACTCACAGAAGGACCGATAGGATCAGCCTGAAAGAACACTGGGTTATTTTCTCCAAGAAACAGACAGGGAGAAGTGTTCTCCCTATAATCACTAGGCATGTAATTATGCAAACATGAATGCTATATTTTAATATGTATGAAATAAATCCTATTATATTGCATACAAAGTATTTCATGACAGGATTTTTGGTTTGGGGATTTTTTTGCATTGAACTATATGTTCATGCCCTCTGGTTCAAAACAGCAAGTCAGAGGTTTTTGCTTTTAAGAAGAAGTTTGTTGCTTTTGTCCAACTCTACAATTCTATGATTAGATACATTAAACAATTAAAGTAATCTTGTGGCACTATGGTATGCAGGTCTACTCAGTAGTAAGTCCCACTTAATTTAGTGGGGCCAATGCCCAGATAAATGAGGATAGGAGTGTAGTTTGCTAAGGAGACTGGGGACTGCAGCTCTGTGAGGGATGAACTACAGTTCCCATGATTCTTTTGGAGGGAAAGTCATGTGCTTTAAGTGTATAGTGCACACAAAGCCTAAGAATGTGGTGAAATGAACTTCAGGGTTAACAACAAATCTGCCCCATTGGATCAGACCAAGGACCAATCAACAAACTCCTCCCAGCAATGTCCATGACGGCAACAATCCTCACTGATTTGCTCCTAGCACCTGGAATGCAGAGATATAAAGGTAAAGGGACCCATGACCATTAGGTCCAGTCGTGGACGACTTTGGGGTTGCGGCGCTCATCTCGCTTTATTGGCCGAGGGAGCTGGTGTACAGCTTCCGGGTCATGTGGCCAGCATGACTAAGCCGCTTCTGGCAAACCAGAGCAGCGCACGAAAACGCTGTTTACCTTCCCGCTGGAGCGGTACCTATTTAGCTACTTGTACTTTGACGTGCTTTCGAACTGCCAGGTTGGCAGGAGCTGGGACCGAGCAACGGGAGCTCACCCCATCGCGGGGATTCGAACCGCTGACCTTCTGATCAGCACGTCCTAGGCTCTGTGCTTTAGACCACATTGCCACCCGCGTCCCTATGCAGAGAGATATTGCATCTGAAAAGAGAGGTTCCATTTCACCGTTTTGGCTAACAGCTGTTGACAGAGCTATCCTCCATGAACTCATCCATTTTCAAAGTCGTCTACACCACGCAGTCAATAAATGTGGTTAAAAGTAGCTATTCTAGGAGTGAGTTTGTGTAAATGGGGGATGTCGGCCACAAATCATGCTCACATTACGATGCAGACTTTTTGACCAAACTGTCTCGACTTCAACATTCAGCCAAGCATTCTGAATGCATCGGCAAGTCCAGTGTGTGCAGAGCCCTAGGCAAGGTCTAAAGGTGCCAGGAAATTTGATAAAAACCCTTTTTGCTCTTAAGATTCTGTGGCAGGCCAGCACAGATTAATGTTTGCAGCAATGACAACATAATTCTGTGCAAAGTTTGTCTAGCTTCCCTGAGATATTGCAATCGCAGTGCCCTGCATGTATTTTAAATTTAATAAGTTTCAGTTAAAGATGCAGTACCAAACTGGTTTATGCAAATAACCTTGTAATGTTAATGAACCATTTGCAGAAATAAAGATACACCTCACAACAAATGTTATTGATCCGTAGAAAACACAACCTGAAAAAAATAGGCAATGCACATACTTTTGTAAACTAAGAAAATATTTAATAAAAAATATTTTTAAAAAACAAAGATACATGAACACCCACCACACACACACACAAATGTGTGTGCGTGCATGAACAACACACACACACACACACAAACTTCCAGTCCATTTGACTTCACAATGGAAACTGTGTTATTATTTATTAATCCGTAAACCGCTTAATGTCAAAACATTAAAATCCAGTGGCCCAAACCTTAAAATATGAAAATCCACCATTAAAATAGACAATAAAACAATCCTAAGCACCAATATATAAACACCCATAATTAAAATATGAAATAAAACAATCCCATTGAAACACACAGAAATTAATACAGGAGGCCCAGGTCAAGAGATGAACGAAATGTCAGTGTAAAAGGGTGCATCTCTGAAAGTCGGCAGAACACCAACACAGATGGAAACTCTCTCTGATATCAGCAGGGAGGACATTCCACAACACTGGAGCCACCAGTGGAAAACCCTGCCTTTGTGTCACCACAAGCTGGTAATAATCAGACCATGACAAGATTAACTGGGTTCCATTTGTTGATCTCAATACGGTATACCAGGCAATGGAGGGGAGGTCACAAAGGTGTTTTCAGGAGCAGACAATGGAAGTGCACAAACAGCTTGGAGACTCAGAAGTAGATTTGTCTCTCTGTAAATTGCAAATGGATTTCCTCACCTGGAAATAGCTGTCGTGTTAAGCACATGCACAATATTTTTAATAGCTGTGGGGAACCTCCCTCTGAGACAGTGTTTTGCCCATGCAGCCTGGCTCTTGTGCAGTGCCTGAGAGCCACCTCTTAATTCAATTTAAACTAGCTTTCTAGTCCTCATGGTTGCAATAGATGTCCGAATGTGCTGTGACTGTGAGTACAAGGCTACACTGCAAGGCACAAGGAAGAGTGAAGGGGTGTGGCCAGCCACAAAAAGGGGGTGCAGAGGCACAAACCATAAGATTAATCATAGCGGAGGTCTCTTGTAATCAAAGGCAATAAAATATTTCTTGCTATCTTACAACAGTTTCTAGCTTTGTTCCATAATCCAAGAAATAACACAGTGGCCAATAAACAAACAATTTTAAGTCCAGTGCATACTTAGAACAAGCTAGAAGTAAAAAGTTTATTTATCCTAGTGGGGTTCTTTGCATCTGGTTTTAAGAGTTATAGGAAGACTGTCCCACTCTGTCTCCCAGGAAGAACAACATGGCAAGGGGGACATCATCCGCTTGCTGAAGATGAAGCAGCTGTTGGGAGTGATCTTCCTGCCACCACACTTATAAGAACTTTGGAAGTGAGAACTAGTGCCTGAGTTTGCTTCTCCCCCTACCCAGCTCCTCCTTTCTCAACCCCCTTTCCCTTTTATATCATGTCCTTAAAATTGTAAGCTCTCATGCAGGGACAATCTTATTACCTGGACGAGGCCATGAGGCATCTGGTCCAACATCTTAGGAAACTCACAAGTAGCGTGGGATGAAAAGTACTCTGGCTTTGCTGCTCATCCACCATCTGCTGTCTTGCTACTGTTTACATGGCAGTTCCATTTAGCTGCCATGGTTAATAGTCTGTGGCTTTGAATTTGTCTTCAGATGTTAAAAGCCCACTAAGCTGGTGGTCCTCAACACATCTTGCAGTTCAGTCACAATTCGGAGTCATGCAAGCTGTTTCCGTTCGTTTGTCCTGAATCTAAGGCAAGTGAGCGCCACTCTGCACATAATGCACATCAAGATGGTAGAACTCTAGGCTTCAAAACTTCAAACTAAAAGCTGAGGGTTCTGTTCTTTAATGGCTCTCCCATGTAAAAAGTGGCCTGTGTGTAGCAAGTTATACATCAGGTAAAGGTAAAGGGACCCCTGACCATTAGCCGGCGTACAGCTTCCGGGTCATGTGGCCAGCATGACTAAGCCGCTTCTGACAAACCAGAGCAGCGCACAGAAATGCCGTTTACCTTCCTGCTGGAGCAGTACCTATTTATCTACTTGTACTTTGACGTGCTTTCAAACTGCTAGGAGCTGGCACCGAACAAAGGGAGCTCACCCCGTTGCAGGGATTCGAACCACCGACCTTCTGATTGGCAAGCCCTAGGCTCTGTGGTTTAACCCACAGTGCCACCCATGTCCCTTTATACATCAGAGAGAGGGCTAAATGGAACCTCTCTCCCTGGAGTTCTAGTTTCGTTAAATGCAGGGAGTTTATGGTTGGGCATATTAAAAAATGCAACCATCTCCCCACACTTGCAGCTTGATGGGGGTACACCTCAAGAACCCTGGGTTGGATCCAATGTTAGTTGTATTCAGATCAGACCCACTGAAATTAATGGATCAAAGTTAGGCATACTCATTCATGTCAATGGGTCTACTCCAAGTAGAACTAACACTGCAGACAACCCTCTACACTCAACCACTTCATTCTAAACTTGTAAAAAGGGGTTTACACAATAGCTTCTACCAGCCAAAAAAACGCAAGGAGGCGGCATAGGCTTGTATGAGCCACACCTCCCATTTGCCGCCCCCATGTGACACCTTCAATAGATGTCCAAAGGGGCGCTATGTGCATGCACCAGTTCTTTTCCACCATGAATGTTCTTTCGACATGTGGGCAGTGGGGGCAGGTCATGCAAACTCCCCCTTTTAGAATAGCTCTTGGTTTCATTGGGTAACACACAAACACCACCACCAAATTTGAGTGCTACACACAAGGGATACAAGTGTCTTCCTGCCCACTTTCTCTACATCATTCACAACATTGTCAACTTCCTGTTGCCCCTTAGGCAGCAATCCTGTACACACTTGGAATGGAATCCCATTGAACTCTGTGGGACTTGCTTCTGATTAGACGTGTCTACCGCAGGTTATTTTTGCTTTCCACAATAAAAAGCCCCAACAATTTTAATCTTTTTTTTTTGTATGGAAGGCCTTCTCCCCCACAAGTACTTAGTAATTTGGCTTGCTCCCTTTTTTGCAACTTTTCTAGTTCTTCCATTGGGGAGCGGCTGTGGCTCATTGGTAGAGCATCACAGGTTGTGGCTCATTGGTAGAGCATCACTGGTTCAATCCGACCATCTCCATGTAGGACTAGGAATGTCTGAATCTCTGAAGAGCTCCTGCTATGGCTTCCTATCTTATGTTCTGGTGACAATGGGTCTATCCTGATTTGTGTCAGGGGGGCATTTCAGGTAACCATCTTAGTATATAGTCTCTGTAAGGCTTGGAATTAACTTTAAAAAACACACACACTAAAAAACCCCCAAGGAGGGCATGTACTGAAGTTTAATTTTGGAAAGCCTTTTTGATTCTTGGAATTCGAAAGATGTGTAAATATCACATGTCTGAGTAATAAATTGCCTTGGAAGCGGAGATGATTTTTACAGGAAGAGTCAGCTATACAACATCAATAAGCTGCTTAGCACTTGGCTTGTATTAATTGTCAGGTAGGGTTTTTATGCTGTAGTTCCAAATATTCCAGAAGACCTGGGTATGTCCCATGGTTACTGACCGACACTGCACTATACAGGGAAATGAGCCTGTACAGCGTGGTGAACGTCGCAACAGCATGGAGTTTTAACCTTGGTTCAATTGGCCAAACCTTATTATTTAGAATAGCTGGATGCAACACATGCTTAGGCACCACCCCTCTATGTCTTCCTCACTTATGCAGATGTGCCACGGAAGTTCTGCACACTCGGAGCCATGCACAGATGTTCCCTTTTCTTATTTTATGCCATTCTACATTTACAAAGATCTCAGAGCAGTTTTACAAAACAGAATGTTACAATCCCATAAAATGTCCAGTTAACAAATACAATTTGGGGTAAAGGGGACCCCTGACCAATAGGTCCAGTCGTGGCCGACTCTGGATTGCGGTGCTCGTCTCGCTTTATTGGCCAAGGGAGCCGGCGTACAGCTTCTGGGTCATGTGGCCAGCATGACTAAGCCGCTTCTGGTGAACCAGAGCAGTGCACAGAAACACCGTTTACCTTCCCGCCGGAGCGGTTACCTATTTATCTACTTGCACTCTAATGTGCTTTTGAACTGCAAAGTTGGCAGGAGCAGGGACTGAGCAACGGGAGCTCACCCCATTGCGGGGATTCGAACCGCCAATAATTAAAACCCACCAATATAATTACAATTAAATACAATTAAAACCCACTAATATAATAGAGATTGGGGGGGGGGGGAGAGACTAGTGCAGAAAAAGAAGAAAGAGACCACACAAACATGTGAATTGTGAATACAGAAAACAAACCAGTCAGTTGGCTGAAATTCTTACAAAGACGCAAAAGCCAGGAAAAACAGGAATGGTTTCAACCAGCATCTGAACTAAACCATTGTAGGTTGGGAGTTCCATAGAGAGGGTGCTATAAGAAGTCCCATTATCTAGTAACGCATAGTTCAAACAGCAACATTCCACATACAAGATATTGTTCCTTTAAGTTTTCAAGACTCTATCACTGAGTTTGCAGCTGAACTATACATTTAAAGCAGAACCATACCACATTAAAAAGTAATGGTTTCTCCCAAAGAATCCTGGGAACTATACTTCATTGATGGTGCAGAGCTCCTCTCACAGCTGCCATTCTGAGAGCTCTTTAGGAGGAGGAATTGATTTTTAAACCACTCTGGGAACTGCTGCTACTTGAGGGGAACAGGGCAGCCTTTTAACAATTCCCAGAAGAACCCTTAACATACTATGGTTCCCAGGATTTTTAAAGCCATGACTGTTTAAAGTGGTATGAGACTGCTTTAAACACATGGTGCAGGTGAGTCCTCTAACACAACCAAATAACAGATTTAAGAATAGATATGCCTTTGGATACATGGGTCTGATACAGGACAGTTGCTTTGATTACCATAGTTCCAAAGTTCTATAGGAATACAGGAGGCAGGGAACAGGCTTCAATTGGTGCACAGTTGAAATGGGACAACAATTGCCTCTCATATCAGAATCTGGATTTGGGAGGGGCAGGCTTAACTCCAGTATACCCCACTTCTCTCATTCAATGATAGAGAATGGCTGGGAAAGGGGGGTGATATGTGAGATGATATTTTTGGCACATAATCAATTTCAATACTTTTCCCTGGGCTGAAATAGGAAGTGCAAAATCTAGTGGAGAATTACACACCAGTCTGTCCAGAAGGTAGGATTGGGTGGGTTTATAATGGAATTCCCAAAGAATGAATTCATCAAGCATCCCGAGACATCGGTGGTTCTGTGACCTTAGCCACTATTGTACAAATCCCCAGCCTGATATCAGACCTATGTATACACATATCAACCAACAAACTGAAAGTGTGAAGACCTCAGAGCAAAGAATCGCGAGTCCAAGTCAGTGGTCACTGAGGATGCAATTCTATACATTTAGGAGCAACTGTAAATTCTATGCCTTCTGTAGGTCTACTACTTGAAATCAGTGGCTTACTCCAAGGTAAGTAAGTTTAACAATGAACACACACATTTCCACACTTTAGTGGGCATTTTGGTAGTACCCAATCTGTTATGTTCAATAGAATAGTCTGCCTGGTACTTTATTTAGAAGGACTGAATCATATTCAAAAGTTCACGAGTTGTTGCATAACAAACCCTTCATCATCCCTTCTTAGCAACTTCACTTCCACAGACGTATTATGTAAATACACTTTGCTATATTTTCTTACCAGCCGCATTTTGCAGTCACAGGCAGAATAAGAACACAATGACCTACGAAGGGCTCAGCTGGATCAGACCAAAGGTCCATCTTAGTCCAGACTCGTGTTTCCAAAGCGGGCAACCATATGCCCATGGGAAGCCTACAAGCAGGGCATAAGCACAGCGACACTCTCTCCACCTGCGATCCCCAGTCATTGTCACAAGTAGCCATTGAAAGCCTAATCCTCCACTAATTTGTCCAATCCACTTTCAAAGCCATCCATTATGTCTGCATTATGACTCTAACTTGGAATAACTGGCATAAGTTTCCTTCCTGGATGTAATGAGAATCCTGCAAGGTTGCAAAGTAGCCCTAACCAAGTTCTCTGCAAGTTCTCCCACCAAACCATCATTTCCCAGGGTCCCTTTAGAAGGTAAGTGTCATGGTCCAGTTCATGGGCGATCGAAGTCCAGGCTGGGGACGTCAGGACTGGGGGCAAGATGGCGGGGGGGAGCAGAAACAAGAGTCCAGAAGCCAGGAGTCGGGAAGCCAAGAGTCCGAGGGTCAGAGAGCTGGGAGTCAAGAAGCCAAGGGTCCAAGGGTCAAGAAGCAAGGAGTCATGAAGGCAGGGGTCCGAGGAGCAAGGAGTCAAGGAACCAAACACAGCAAGGCAGGGAATGTGTTGCTGTGGCAAAGAGCTGAAGGGAAAATGCTGACCTTATATCCCTTCCCAGCTCTTGCCACCAGGTGCTGTGAGTTACCATTCAGCCTCACCTGTGCAGCCGCACCTTGCCTCTTCAGAACAAGCTTAGGAAGGCCCCAGTCCTGGTCACAGGGCCTGGCTCCTGCACGCACACCTGACAGTAAGCAGCCATGACCCTTAAACCCGTTTTAATATCATCACTATTGACTGGCAAAAGGCATCATATGAAAATATTTGGGCAGGGTGGTAAATGCTGCTGGAATGTATACCACATAGTTAATAATTCAGATTGCATTTTTTTTAAAATGTGAACATTGCACAGAAATAGATGATTCTATTTTATCGTTTCAATCATTCCCACTTTGTTGCTCCTCCTGCCAAGGAGAGAGCATTTCACAGTCTTCACTTGTTGGGTGAGTTTAAGCTTATGCAAACCATTTGGCCCTCACCCTCTCTGCACTGAGAAAATAGCTCACATACCCATTTTAAAACGTCTGTCTAATCTGACTTGGCAGGAGGAACCTGGTTTCACTTCCAATCTCTCTGCCTTGATTGGAATCTGTTGGTCTTCGGTGAGGAACCTATTGACCCTCTCTCATAAGCTTGCCTGCCATCGTGGGTATATTCCAGAATGAGTGAAGCTGAACAAATGGTCCAACGTTGTTATATAAAATTTGCATCCTTGTCTCTTAAGTTTGTAGGGCAGCTTAGTAGCAATTGTGCCTCAGGGGTTGCTAACATGGAACCCATGAGTGAAATGGTGCTCTTGAAGTTGTCCCCCCATACCGTGAGACACACACATACTTCAGGGAGGTTGGCATGGTGCAAATGCAATGCCAGGAGCACCAGAATGGCTCTGCCAGTGTGTGTGCACTGCACCAACCTTGCTGCCGCCTCACCCTCTCCTGGTCAACCTTAGAGACACCAGTGATGGGAAGACAGGTAAGCACTGCCAACCTTCCCCACTGACCACTACTGGTTTGTGGCTCAGTAGCAGAGTACATGTTTTATAAAATCTCCAGCATCTCTAAGCAGGGCTGGGGGAAAGTTCTATCTTTCAGCTGCTTTTTGTCAGTGTAGAAAAGCATTTCCCAAACTTGGCCTCCAGCTGGTTTTGGACTATGTTATGTACTGAGTTGAATAGGATCCAAAAGGCAGCAGTCTGATTGGTCCTAGAACAATAGGATTCAGAATGCATCAGTCTGATTGGTCCTAGAACAATAGGGTCCAGAATGCAGCAGTCTGATTGGTCCTAGAACAATGCAGCAGTATGACTGGTCCGCAGGAGCCACCCAATCCAGCTCCAGGTGGAAGTGAATCCGCAACCTGATTGGCCCACAGGAGAATCCCAGAATTAGCCAATCACGTGCGGCCCATTGTGTAAATAATGTATATAAAGCAGATATTTTGGGGAAACTTTCATTCCTCACTACTTTGAGCTGAATAAAGAGCATGAAATCCACACTCGACTCTGAGTATATTTCAGACTACCTTGCATCATCCCTAGCTAGCAAGACGAGTGGTCAGGGCTGATGGGAACTGTAGTCCAAAAACTGATGGAGATCCAAGCTATGGAAACCCTGGTGTAGATAATACAATGTTGGATGTTTCAATGTCTATCAGTACACTGCAGCTTCCTAACTTCCTAAGAGATGTGGTCATCAGAATTTTGCTACATATACTGGCATGCCAAGTATAATTCTTTCTCCCCCTGTATCCATACAAATGAAGTAGTTCACCAGTCATCTTATTAAACCGAGCAAAGTTTGTAGCGTTTGCAACTTCTTCTTTTGTGCAGAAGAAGCTGGAAGGCAGCTGTGTGGTTCTAAAGCAACATGGAAGGATGTAATTCGCTCGGCGGCCAGCCCTGTGGAACCATATTGTTCCACGTCTAATATGGCCATATTACGGCACCTATAAGGGGCACTTTTCAAGCAGTCATTTCCCTCACCCCCGACAATCAGCCTGCCGCAGAAGCCTCAACAATGAAACCAGCAGGAATGCTTTTATAATGTATATCTGTGGTTAAATTGGTTCCCACTTCCAGAAAAGGCGTGACAGATACCTTGCATCTGAATCGACAAATCCTTAGAAAAGTAGCTTTGGCTGCGGAGCAACGTCTATAAGGATACTAATTTTCACGGCTCACATTCATTCAATGGGCAAAGTCCTTGGCTTGTGCAATAAGGGATGTTACACAAAGCCCGGTCATCCTTTCAGCACAGCTGCTTTGGAAAAATGCAGTTAAAAAATGAGCCAAAATCTACCTGTACCCGACAATGGCTGTTAACACAGAAGAATGTGCATACCTCCAGGAAGATTAACACATGCAACAATTTTCCTACTTTGGCCAACAGTTTGAACTCTCCTGTTTTCCAGGCCAACCAGCTCCTCTTCCTGCCTCCCCTCCTGCTATAAAAGCAGAAACACTAAGCAGGCAGGCAGAAAAAGAGCTGAAGGACAGCAGAATGGCCAGTTCAAATTATCCACTCTATTAACATCTGAAAGGAGCATGTTGCTGAATATTCTCTAAGGAGCTGCTGGGTGCAAAGGCCTAGGACACTTAAAAGTAAGAACTCAGAATATGCTTATTGGATGAACAGGTTTATTTTAAAGTTCCTTCCATGTTTGCAGCTGCCTGCGGACTAGGATTCTACCTTTCCCCTTGCCTACTGCAATTCCTGTGGTCCCCAAGCCCGTAGTTAGCTCAGGCCATTATGGAATCCTGGCCTGAATAATAATAATAATAATAATAATAATAATACAAATATAAATATAAATAAATAAATAAACTTTGTTTATATACCGCCCTCCTCAGCCAAAGCTGGGTTGAGGGCGGCTAACAACAATAAAATAGTACAACATTCTAAAATCATTTCATTATAAAATTAATTCAAATCAAATTGATGGCAACCATTGGGCTAGAGTTCTGTGAAGATTGCCAAAGGAGGGAGTCAGGCTGTGCCCTGACCAAAGGCCTGGTGGAACAGCTCTGTCTTGCAGGCCCTGCGGAAAGATGTCAAGTCCCGCATCAAGGATCAACAAATGGATGTGCCGCAAAAATTGCAACAGTTTCTTGGGAGTGGGAACAGGGGTGGACTTCGGTTTTTCAAATTTCTGCTGTGCCCTGTGCAATGCCAAAATCTGGAAACACTCCCCTCACCTCTTGCCTGTGGTGTAGTGGTTTAGAGCGGTGGACTTGTAATCTGGTGAACCAGGTTCGCGTCTCCGCTCCTCCACATGCAGCTGCTGGGTGACCTTGGGCCAGTCACACTTCTCTGAAGTCTCTCAGCCCCACTCACCTCACAGAGTGTTTGTTGTGGGGGAGGAAGGGAAAGGAGAATGTTAGCCGCTTTGAGACTCCTTCGGGTAGTGATAAAGCGGGATATCAAATCCAAACTCCTCCTCCTCTTCTTCTTCTTCTTCTTCTTCCATTCTGCACATGCATTACTTCATAGTTGTGATGCCCTGTGGCGCCCCACTTGGTTCGGCGCCCAGTGCGGGGAATCCAGTTGTGCTACCCTAAATCCACCTCTGGTGGAAATTCACTATTAGGAGGTGAAGCAGCAACACACCTCCCTGCCTGCCTGCCTTCATTGCCACCACAAGAAACAGCAAATCTCTTGCTGTGTTGTATCTCCATTTTGTATTGGAGTACTTGGTTGGGAAAAGAGGAGTCTGCAAAATGGGAGGGGAGAGGAGAAGGGGGCTAGAATTCTGAAACGCTCCCCCCCCCCAAAGAAAAACACTTTTTATCTGTATTCCCATTTTCTGCTTTCCTAAACGAAAAGAAGTGTCAAAGTGACCTACAATTTTTTTTTGTAATACAAAAATTACAACAAGAGACAAATAAAATGAATCAAAACTATAATGCTGAAAAGCAGTCATCCACAGCCATCAATGAAAGAGGAAAGTATCCTTGTCCCAACCAACCAAAATATTAGCATCAAAAACAAATGCCAAAAATTGTGAATTCAGCCCCAGCTACAGAATATTGGTCCAGCGCCGAGGGCCTTCTGGTGGTTCCCTCACTGCGAGAAACCAAGGTACAGGGAACCAGACAGAGGGCCTTCTCGGTAGTGGCACCCGCCCTGTGGAACGCCCTCCCACCAGATGTCAAAGAGAACAACAACTACCAGACTTTTAGAAGACCTCTGCCTCCTTACCCTTCAGGCATAACTATATTTACTTGGTAGTCCAGTCAACTGAAATGGACCTTGCTTCCATTTCATGCATATCCCGACGGGTAACTATTCATTATCATATATAGTTTTTAATTTTTAAAAAAACTTTCAATATATTATTTAAACCTCTGGCAGAGACCTATATCTGAGAGCCACAGCTGTGCAATCTCTCCCACCCCCACAAAGAAACCCTCAGCTGATATACACACTTTGCTAGCTATTCAGCACCAGGTGAACACAATTTCATTCTCTCAAAGCTTTTAATGGATAGTTATTTTTACTCTTGCCATTTCTCTCCTTTTATTGCTGCATTTCCCGTTATTTTCTTGTTTCTATGATGTTCATATTTTTCCTGGCATCGTCAAATGTTAATTGTATGATGTTCATTTTATTATTATTACTATTTATTGTTATTATTATGAACCACCATGGGAACTTTTGCTGAAGGGTACGATAAAATACATGTTTTTTATAGAAAATGCATGCAGTGGAATACTGCTGCTAAAGACAGAGGCTGGGGTAGTCGTGTGTCCTTCTTTACAGAGAACAGCCCTGTGTGTTTCCCATAGAGCAGTGGTGGCCAAACACAGCCCTCCATCTGTTTTGGGACTACATTTCCCATCATCCCTGACCACTGGTCCTGTTAGCTAGGGATGGTGGGAGTTGTAGTCCCAAAACAGCTGGAAGGCTGAGTTTGGCCACCACTGCTGTAGAGACTCAAGATTGGATAGGGAAAGGATGGAAGACTGAAGAAACCCCAACTAAAGAATCATGGCAAGGAAAATTGATGGACTATGCAGAACTGGCAAAACTGACATATAAGCTACGGGACAAGGATAACTGTGACTTTAAAGATGAATGGGAACCCTTTACAAAGTATTTGAAGATGCAACAAAGCGAACTGGACTCCTTGGCTGGCTTTGAATAAACATTCACAAACTTTTTATTGATAATAATCAGCTAAATAGTTTGAGGATCTATACAACTGTGTAACATGCAGAAATCAGCACTTTTAGAGAAATCAAAGACTGGAACTGAGAGAAGTCGGGGGTGGGGGTGGGTTCTGTGGGGGGAGGGAGGAAAAATGGGGGGGATAAGGATGATATATTTCTGGATAATATGTTTTGTTTTAATTTTGAATAAAAAAGTTATTTAAAAAAAAGATTGGATAGGGAAAGCAACCTCAGTAAGGAAACTTAGGCCTCATTGGGCTGGGCTCACATACAAAATGGTGGATTTGTTAAAAAAAGATTTAGATCCCAACTCCTCCAAAATTATGTGTGTGTGTTTGGTGAAAAGTATCATTAATTCTGCTCCTAGACAGCCCTATTAATAAAGAATAGGAAAATTGTCGAGTCCTGATGCACATTTTACATAATTTATGGTAGGTGGAAGAGCACACAATGTGCCTTTTAATCATAAATTACTGTTTAAGATAATTAATCAGGCTCTTTACATCCTAAGAGAGGAAATGACTCATTGATGAGAAATTGGGACAACAGCACGAGGAACATATAAAAAGGGGAGGAGCCAGACAATCGCATCTTCAGCATGAGTTTTAGTCGTGAGAGCAGAATGTAGCAGACAGTAGTCCTAGTCCTAGCAGTAGTGTTTGTGCATTAACTCAATGCATTCTTCTTGAACAAGGATTCCAGTGCCTCCCTGGCATCTCAACAGGACTGGAAAACACCCCTCTGTGTGAGACTTGAGTGAATTGCTGGCAGCCAGCATAGAGAGCACCAGAATACGTGGATCAAATTCTCATTTGGGGACATAAGGTAAAGGTAAAGGACCCCTGACCATTAGGTCCAGTCGTGGCCGACTCTGGGGTTGCGGCGCTCATCTCGCTTTATTGGCCGAACAGTACAGCTTCTGGGTCATGTGGCCAGCATGACTAAGCCACTTCTGGCAAACCAGAGCAGCAGACGGAAATGCCATTTACCTTCCCGCCAGAGTGGTACCTATTTATCTACTTGCACTTTGACGTGCTTTCAAACTGCTAGGTTGGCAGGAGCAGGGACCAAGCAACGGGAGCTCACCCCGTCGCGGGGATTCGAACTGCCGACCTTCTGATCGGCAAGTCCTAGGCTCTGTGGTTTAACCCACAGCGCAACCTGTGATTTGGGGACATAGGGAGCTCCTTATTCTGAATCAGAGCATGGGTTCAGCTAGATGAGCAGTAGGGGTATTGGAGACTTCCAAGTGAAACTGAAACAGGAGCAGAAATTGTTAATGCTTATTTGTCCCATGTCCGGAATAGAAATCAATTCAGCAAGTACAACTGGTATCTGCTGCTGTTCTTGGTTTCAGTCTGCAAACGATATGTAACTGATGAGGTTCCACACACAAATACCCATTTGCGCCGCGTTTCTTTTGCATTGAAATGAATGGTGTGCGTACCGATTACATAATTAATTACGCAAAATTCTGCCACAGTGGAGGGCAAGACTAAGACTGTGGATCTTGTCAAAAGCCGAACTGAAGCAGAATGGAAATAGCACTGCATGCAACAAACACAGGTCAGGACAGAAACTGATGCCTTCTTACACCCTATTCAGCACTGCCAACAGTAGACAAGAGGTAGATAGGGAACTCTAGATGATTGGCAAAGATTTCTGATTCCCCTAAACCCAACAAACTGGATAGAAATATTTGGCTTTTAACTATTTTTGGTCTTTCCATATTTTTGGTCTTGCTTTTCTTAAACACGTTGTTGGGATTTTGTTGTCTATTTTTTTTGTAAATTGCATTTTATTGCTTGAATTTTGATTTGTCTTTTGCAAGCTACTTTGTGGCTGGAAGGTGGCACAGAAATAAACACTTAACGAAGGGCACAATCCTAACCCTGGTTCTTCTGGGATGAGCAAGTTGGGAAGTGGCAGATCCCCAGCACAACTGGCTGATTCCTGGCTATGCTGGCATCCTTCCCCAACCCTGTCTTAGACAGAGAAAAAGGTAAAGGCACCCCTGACCATTAGGTCCAGTCGTGGCCGACTATGGGGTTGCGCGCTCATCTCGCTTTACTGGCCGAGGGAGCCGGCGTACAGCTTCCGGGTCATGTGGCCAGCATGACTAAGCCGCTTCTGGCAAACCAGAACAGTGAACAGAAATGCTGTTTACCTTCCCGCCGGAGCGGTACCTATTTATCTACTTACACTTTGACATGCTTTCGAACTGCTAGGTTGGCAGGAGCAGGGACCAAGCAAAGGGAGCTCACCCAGTCGCGGGGATTCGAACAGCCAACCTTCTGTTTGCAAGCCCTAGGCTCAGTGGTTTAACCCACAGCGCTATCCACATCCCGTAGACAGAGATACATTGGCGTAATTTCCCTATCCTGGGTCAGCTGATGAGGTCCAGGCAGCTGAACCAAGCCTGGCAGGTTACTTACGCTGGTGTAAGCCCTGAGAAATGGGAGTTCTGGGACAAAGGGCAGGAGCAGACACAGGGGATTTATGCTAAATCAGGGATCAGCAACATTTTTCAGCCATGGGCCTGTCCACCATCCATCAGACCATTTGGTGGTCCGGACTATATTTTGGGGGGCAAAACCGAACGAATTCCTATGCCCCACAAATAACCCAGAGATGCATTTTAAATAAAAGGACACATTCTACTCATGTAAAAAAAAGCTCATTCCTGGACAATCCGCGGACCAGATTGAGAAAGCGATTGGGCCGCATCTGGCACCCGGGCCTTAGGTTGCCTACCCCTATGCTAGATCCTAACTCCAGAGCTTGCAAAAGCAGTGGTGTAAGCCTTGTTTCCCCCCCTCAGGCTGAGGACAACTCAGCAAAGCAATACCCCCTCTCCTGAGAAAAAATTGGATCTGGTATACTTTACATGGCTTCCCATACTTAGGATTGCTTCCTAACTAAATTAGTCCTCCCTCTCAACATGCTGCTGAAATGAAGATGCTTGCATTATTATTATTATTATTATTATTATTATTATTATTATTATTATTATTAATATCCCACCCTCCCCAGCCAAAGCCGGGCTCAGAGTGGCTAACAACAGTAAAATAAATACAACATTCTAAAATCATTTCATTATAAAATTAATTCAAATTAGATTAATGGCAACCATTCGGCTAGAGTTCTGTGAGGATTGCCAAAGGAGGGGGTCAGGCTGTGCCCTGGCCAAAGGCCTGGTGGAACAGCTCTGTTATGTACTGAGTTGAATAGGATCCAAACTGCAGCAGTCTGATTGGTCCTAGAACAATAGGATCCAAAAGGCAGCAGTCTGATTGGTCCTAGAACAATAGGATTCAGAATGCAGCAGTCTGATTGGTCCTAGAACAATGCAGCAGTATGATTGGTTGGCAGGGACTACCCAATCATGCTCCAGATAGAAGTGAATCCACAACCTGATTGGCTTACAGTAGAATTCCGGAATTAGCCAATCATGTGCAGCCCATTGTGTAAATAATGTATATAAAGCAGATACTTTGAGGGGACTTCCATTCATTCCTCCTCACCACCATGAGCTGAATAAAGAGCATGAAATCACTTTGCGACTCTGAGTATATTTCACTGGCGATGAAGGTGGGATCCCGCTGAGCTGACTGCCACACACAGCACCGCAGCACCGCCACCTGCCGCACCGCTGCCTCGCACCGTGTATCCAGGCTTCAGCTCCGGGACACAAGGAACTCAGAATGGCAACTGACAGCAGCTTCTCGCCATTCAACCCAGCATCCGGAGACTGGGAAGCGTACGCCTCCCGTTTCACCTTCCTCCTAGAAGCCAAAGGGGTCACCGATGAAGAAGACGCCAAGAAGAGGGTGATATTCTTCAGCGTCTGCGGAGAGGAGACGTTTGAAATCGCCCGGGCTCTCCTTGCACCTGAAGACGTCGCTACCGTTCCATACAAAACAATAATGGAACAGCTGAAGGGGCACTTTTCGCCGCAGCCCTCGGTGGTGGCTCGTCGAAATGCCTTCTACGCAAAGCGGCAAGCCCCTGGGGAAACCATAACTGGGTTTGTGACCTCTCTCCGCCAAGCCGCCCGGTTCTGCAACTTCTCAGAGCTGGAGAACATGCTTCGTGACCGCCTCGTCGGTGGCCTGAAGGATGAGAAGCTGCAACGACGCCTCTACGCTAAGAAGGACCTAACGTTCCAGGTCGCTCTGGAGGAGGCCCTGGCAACGGAAGCTGCCGAGAGGTCGACGCAAGAGGCACGGCCGAGCCTGCCATCCCAACCGAGGGTCCACCACGAAGACCTCACCGACAACTCAGGATCCGACAGGGAGGAGGTGCACCGAGTACAGCAGCGCACTCAAGCAGCCCACATACCACACCTGCCTCGACGAGAAGGAGGGAACTGCGCAAGCTGTGGGGAAAGTCACGAGAGGAGGACCTGCCGTTTCCGAAATGCAGAGTGCAGGCAGTGCAGAAAATTGGGACACATCGCCCGGGTGTGTCAGGCTCGGCCCACCTGACACCAGGCATCAGATGACCAATCCAAGAGCCCCAGGTCCCGGGGCCCAACGCACCAAGGCAACTCGACGGAGCTCACGGACTTCCAGGTATACCAGTTGCCCCACCCCAACGTAGAGAAAATTTATGTAGAGGTACAGATAGAGGGGGCCCCATGCCGCATGGAGCTTGACACAGGTTCAACTCTATCCATAATCTCGGCAAGGACCTTAAGGAAACTGTGTCCTACTGGGGGTCCCAAACTCAGGCCGGCCCCATTCACCCTCCGGGACTTCCAGAAACGTAAGGTCCCCACAATGGGGGTGGGGACCTTCAGGGTGCAATACCGAGGGCGGACGCGGCAACTGGACTTGCTTGTGGTCAAGGGCCCCTACATTAGCTTACTGGGATTGGCATGGTTTGGACCACTGGGGCTAGCCGTCACCGGGGTGAACCACACTAGCTTACAAGTGGACGTGGACGCCATATGCAAGGAATTTCCAGGGGTTTTCGATGCGAAATTGGGACAGTATACGGCCCCCCCCATTGCTCTACAGCTTGACCCCGCAGTACGACCAGTCAGGCTCAAGGCCCGCCGGGTTCCGTTCGCCCTGAAACCCCGTATAGACGAGGAATTGGACCGGCTCGTGGAGCAAGGAGTGCTGGAACCGGTGCCTAATGCCCCCTAGGAAACCCCAATCGTCACACCCATCAAGCCTAATGGTTCGGTCCGCATCTGCGCAGACTACAAATGTACCATAAACAAGGCCCTCACGGCCCATGCATACCCAGTGCCAGTGGTCAGCCATGTCCTTGCCACCCTGGCTGGGTCGAAAATTTTTGGCAAGCTGGACTTGGCCCAAGCATATCAACAGCTACCAGTAGATGAGGCCACAGCAGAGGCACAGACGATTGTGACGCACAGAGGAGCGTTCAGGGTAAAGCGGCTGCAATTTGGTGTCAGTGTGGCACCAGGCATATTCCAGAATCTAATGGACTCGCTCCTTAAAGGGATTCCTGGCGTCACCCCCTTCTTCGATGATGTGTTGATTGCTGGGCCCACACCAGAGGAGTTTGAGGACCGCCTCCGCACCGTTCTGCACCGTTTCCAGACAGCGGGTCTCAAGGTGAAGCGGGAAAAATGTCTACTAGGAGTGCCTCAGGTGGACTTTCTGGGATTTATGGTGGACGCAGAAGGGGTCCACCCAACTGGGGACAAGGTACGGGCCATTTGTGATGCCCCAGCGCCCAAGAACAAGACTGAACTTCAGGCCTTCTTGGGACTATTGAACTTTTACCATTCCTTCCTTCCCCACAAGGCGGCGGTAGCGGAGCCCCTACACAGACTCCTGGACAAGCGGGCCCCTTGGGTGTGGGGCCAGCACCAGGAGGCCGCATTCCAGGCAGTCAAGGACTTGCTTGTCTCAAACTCGGTCTTGGCACACTTCGACGAGAGGCTGCCGGTGGTGCTAGCATGCAACGCCTTGCCCTATGGAATTGGCGCTGTCCTGGGACACCAACTCCCGGATGGAAGAGAGGTACCAGTGGCATACTTTTCCCAGACACTCAACGCAACCGAGCGGAACTACTCGCAAATCGACAAGGAGGGTCTGGCAATCGTGAAGGGAGTAAAAAAATTCCATGATTTCTTGTACGGGCGGCCCTTCACTGTGGTGACTGACCACAAGCTGCTGCTTGGCTTGTTTGCCCCTGAAAAGCAGACCCCCCAAGTGCTGTCTCCTCGCGTCCTCAGGTGGTCAATTTTCCTTGCCAGCTACCAGTATGCACTGATTCACCGTCCGGGGAAGGCGATGGGCCATGCGGACGCCCTCAGCAGGCTACCACTACCGGAAACAGGCCCCGACCCAGCACCTGCACAAGAGGTTATGAGCCTGGAGCTGCTTCCCGACCGCCCCATTCAGGCACAAGAAGTTGCACACCATTCCAAGAAAGATAGAGTCATCTCCCGGGTCCTGGACTGGGTGTGGAGGGGATGGCCCAGCAGCAGCCCCGGGCCAGAATTTGCTGGCTACACAACCCGCAAACTGTCGGCCCACAAGGGGTGCCTGTTATGGGGAAGCAGGGTCGTTGTTCCCCAGCCCCTCCGCAAAAGGGTCCTCACAGCCCTACACGAGACACACCCAGGGGTAGTAAGAATGAAGGCCCTTGCCAGGAGTTATGTGTGGCGGCCGGGGATCGACGGAGAGATAGAGGCCTGGGTCAAACACTGCCAGGCCTGCCAAGAATCCCGCCCAGATCCCCCAAGGGCCCCAGTCCAGTCCTGGGAGTCCGCCCGAGCACCATGGTCACGCCTGCATGTGGATTTGCTGGCCCCTTTCAGGGGAAAACATTCTTCATAGTGGTGGACTCCTACACCAAATGGTTGGAAGTCGCACTGGTACCGTCCACTTCTACGTCCGCAGCCATCCGGGTACTACGCAGGCTGTTTGCAACCCACGGGCTCCCTGACACTCTCGTCTCAGACAACGGGACTGCATTTACGTCAGGAGAATTCCAAACCTTCACAGCGCAGAACGCCATCCGCCACATCCGTTCGGCGCCATTCCACCCTGCCACCAATGGCCAAGCAGAACACATGGTGCGGACCACCAAGGACACCCTTCGCCGCACGACGCAAGGGGATTGGGAGTACCGCCTTGCCACATTCCTTCTAGCACAGCACAGCACCCCCAGCTCAACGACTGGCCGGAGCCCCGCTGAACTACTAATGGGTCGGCGCCTTGCAATCAGATTGGACCGCCTTCACCCCGATAGAGCTCAGGATGAGGTACTGGTGGGGGAAGGCAAGAACCCCCGGACCTTCGAGGCTCAGGACCCAGTGTACGCAAAGAATTTTGGGGCAGGCCCAGCATGGGTACCCGCCACAGTCACCAGGGTCACTGGCCCCGTGTCGTACGAGGTGCTAACAGATGGAGGGCAATGCTGGCGCCGCCACTGCGACCAGATACGGCGACGATTCCCGGGAGAAAACCAGGAGGAAGAAAGGGCAGAGGAGTCCCAAGGGAACAGAGGGGCAGTGAGGCCCACAGAGCACGAGGGGCCAGCAGGAGAGGCAGAATCAGTAAATACAGAAAGGACCTGCGAGGCCGAAAGGACACCGGAACCAGAACCACGACTGAGCGAGCCAGTTGCGCCAGACCAAACAGCCCCATCACAGCCAGCATCCTTGGAACATGAGCCAGAACCTGAACCCCGGACCAGGGAACATCCCAGGCCGCAACGCACACGTAGGCCGCCGGCGTACCTTGAGGACTATGAATGCGACCTCCCGGGCAGGACTGGAACTTAGAGGGGAGGGGTGTTATGTACTGAGTTGAATAGGATCCAAACTGCAGCAGTCTGATTGGTCCTAGAACAATAGGATCCAAAAGGCAGCAGTCTGATTGGTCCTAGAACAATGCAGCAGTATGATTGGTTGGCAGGGACTACCCAATCATGCTCCAGATAGAAGTGAATCCACAACCTGATTGGCTTACAGTAGAATTCCGGAATTAGCCAATCATGTGCAGCCCATTGTGTAAATAATGTATATAAAGCAGATACTTTGAGGGGACTTCCATTCATTCCTCCTCACCACCATGAGCTGAATAAAGAGCATGAAATCACTTTGCGACTCTGAGTATATTTCAAGCTCTGTCTTGCAGGCCCTGCAGAAAGATGTCAAGTCCCGCAGGGCCGTAGTCTCTTGTGACAGCATTCCACCAGATCAGAGCCACAGCCGAAAAATCCCTGGCTCTGGTTGAGACCAGCCTAACTTCTCTGTGGCCCGGGACCTCCAAGATGTTTTTGTTTGAAGACCATAAGGTCCTCCATGGGAGAGATACCAGGAGAGGCAGTCCCGTAGGTACGAAGGTCCTAGGCCGTATAGGGCTTTAAAGGTTAAAACAAGAACTGGGAACTCCTTTTCATTCTTATACTAAAAATTCATGAGCTCAGAATTCTTTAATGCTAATGTCTTTTGTACCAAACTTCAATTTGTGGATATTGGGGTTATAGTAAAACACACACACACAAAGTAGATCCTACAAATCTGAAGCCTTATCATCAGCTTTCCAGCATCTGAGACTGTAAGGTTAACACACAAACACACCCACAAGCACACTACCCTGAGCCCACTAGAAATTTTCTCTCCCCTTGCACAACTTTGCATTTACTTTCTTTTCTCATAAAATTCTGGGGAATGGTTTGAAAAAGAAAAAGAAAAAACAATGGAGAATTTTTCAGTAAAGTGCTACTTCCAATGGGGCAATTGATATTTAAGGGAGCTAAATGCACAGAATTATGTGTTCAAAACTTCCTGAAAAGCTGCACTGAAGCACCTAGAGCAAGGAAACGCAGATATGGAAATGGCGAGTTCCACATTGCCAGCACTGCCTTTCCACTCTCTGTTGTCCCCACCAGATATGGCTTTTCCTCTCCCATAATTCATGTGCCTTTTGAATAATGTGTAGTTTGGGACTGAGCCATGGAGAGGAAAGTCTAATTCTGGAGAACAAAACTAGGGAAATGATGGGAAATGTTCAAGAACCGGCAGATTGAGTCTTGACATCTCTGTGGGGAAAATCCTCTTCTTGGGCAAGCTTTCAATTTATCAGGTAGATAATGACCCCCAAGGCTTCTTGACAGCATTGAGAGTCAGTTTACCCAAACAAAGGCCTAAGGAGAGCCTGGGGAACTAATTAGGATGGAGCAGCTCTTGAGATGTCCAACTGTACTGACAATATACATACCAAGCCATCCAGTTCCAGTCACCTGGACCTCAGTGGGTCTTTTCTGAGGCATGAGTTGCAAGAAAAGCTAACATGCTGAGAAAAAATGAAGCCTGGAATTTGGGGAGGCTGTTTATCATCTCATTTGCTTGAGGCTGCAAAGCTCCCAGCCTGACAGGTGCTTTTATGGCTTAAACAGCTGCATAGAAGTGAGAGCTTAATGGGGAGGAAGCTGCTTTATACAGATCATGGATCCATCTAGATAAGGATTGCCTATGCCAGGGTTGTCAATGAACCCGTAGCCCTCCAGATGTCGCTGAACTCCAAGTCAGCAAGTCATCCTCAAGAAGAATGGCCCAAAGGTCAGGGATGATGGGTGTTGTAGTCTAGCAACATCTGCAGGGCCAAAGCTTCCCCGTCCCAGGTTTTCAGTGGCTGGCAGCAGTTCTGTACCAGTCCCACCTACAGGTCCAAAGGACTGAAGATGGACACCTCCCATAGTAGCGGTTCTCAACCTGTGGGTCCCCAGATATTGTTGGACTACAACTCCCATCATCCCTGAGCTCTGGTCTTGCTAGCTAGGGGTGATGGGAGTTGTAGTTCAACAACATCTGGGGATCTACAGGTTGAGAAAGGCTGTCCCACAGGAACTCTACAAGTCAGTTATGCACCTTGTTTTCCTTACCACAATTCAGCAGGGATTGGTGCTGCTGCCACACCTTCTTGTAGGTGTTAGAAATGGTTCCCCGTCCAGAACTACAGCTCTCATAATCCCTGGCCATTGGCTCTGCTCACTGGGGCTCATGAGAGTACAGTGGTACCTCGGGTTAAGTACTTAATTCGTTCCAGAGGTCCGTTCTTAACCTGAAACTGTTCTTAACCTGAAGACCACTTTAGCTAATGGGGCCTCCTGCTGCTGCTGCGCCGCTGGAGCACGATTTCTGTTCTCATCCTGAAGCAAAGTTCTTAACCCGAGGTACTATTTCTGGGTTAGCGGAATCTGTAACCTGAAGCGTATGTAACCCAAGGTACCACTGTAGTAGTTCAACAACATCTGGACAACCAAAGGTTCTCTCCACCTATTCATCTGGGGAAAGGGCAGGAGTATCTTTTGCATCAGGAGTTGGAGACATGATTAGAGACCTAAAAGAAATGCTCTTGGGCAGCCCACATTCTGGTGATACCCTAGGTCTCTATCCAAAATGATGGATTTAGGAGATGGAGCACCTTGCAGTGCACACACAAAACAACCCACAGTGAAGACTCTGTGACCCTATTGGTACCATTATATGATCATGACTTAGGAATGAATACGTGAAATTTTCGGAAAGAGTCTGGGTGCAAAACAAGCAAGCCGTCCTGTCTTCTGCCCTGTCTTGCCTTGGCTGGCTGCTGCACCAATTATTACATATGTTCTGACTATGAACTTAATGGATGGCATGCAGTGATGTCTGCCTGCTTGCAAAATGGAAACCTACTTGCTCAATGAGATTTAAGGTCCCTCTTTTCCAGTCCCCACACCCTTGCACAAAATACACTCTGGAAGGTCCCCTGATACTCAGGAGCAGGTTTTGGGGGTGCACAAAGAGCTGCAGCAGGCAGGAGAGGAAGGAGAAACTGCTTTGTGCAAGCAGATGCCTGCTCACCCAGTACTACAAGTTGCTCATATATATACTGAGCATTGAGGCTAACCTACAAACTGCACCTAATTTTAAAAGGCATGATGACAGAGCTGTTGTGGGGAAGGGGAGAACCCTGGAGCCAGCTTTGGCCTCAGATAGAGGTGGGTGGGCAATTCACACCCTCCGTCTACCCCAGCTTACCATCTGTTTCCATCCCTGAATGTGAAAATCCACAGAGCATTTGTCTCCTTTAGGATCTTCCTCCCAGCAGTCTCTTGCCCATGAGGAGACCTCTCTCTCTCTCTCTCTCTCTCTCTCTCTCTCTCTCTCTGGAAGTAGCTAATTTCCTGATGGGAGCACCGCTGCTGTTGTGGCTCTCCTGCCCCCAAGTCTTCCTCCACCACCCCCTAGCCATACCTTGGGGCTTGGTCTAGTTGTGGTTTTCCCAACTAGCCCTAGACCTGCCACCAATTTCCCAAGAAATCACATCAAACCGGGTTAAGGCGGGAACCTCGGTTAGTCCCAACAGTAGTCAATGCCATTGCCAATCAAACAATTAACCAGAGGTAAGTCCAGTAGAATGCAACCAGAAGGGAGTTCAGGTAGAAACACTCAGAGAAGCGGAATGGCCATAGTTTGGGGGTACGACGTCTGCTTTGCATGCAGAAGGTCCCAGGTTCAAGCCCTGGCATCTCCAGGAAGGGCTGCGAAAGATTCCCTGACTGAAACCCTGCCAGTCAGTGTAGATAGGGACAGATGGACCAAGGTCTGTCCCAGGTGAAGGCAGCTCCTTGTATGCCTATGCCTCTGCACCCTTCTTGTTTCACCGGCACTAAGCAACTGGCAGGATGACACCTGTGCAATCCTTAGCGATCTGGAAGCAAAACGGCAGTGATAAAGAAAATGCTTGTATTTATAACCTCTAAATGCGAAAATGTGCACTCTGCATTGTGGGGAAATGTAAATACAGGCTAGGTTAATATTTCAAAAGTTCTTAGAGCCTGCTGCCATATCCAGCGGAAGCTCATTTGGCTTGCTGACTCTCTTACTATGAGTCCCTTGTTCACTTAACATAAAAACAGGGTGCTTATTTCCTCTGTCAAATATTAGAGGATGCTGGTACATTTGTAAATAAACATTTATTTTTATTTTATTTTGCAAATGCACCATATGCCACCAGCCTTCTGTTCTCCACAGGAAAAGGTTGCTGGAAAGCCTGACCTGAACTATTCCCAACCTCCGCCCCCCAGTTCAGGGAAGGGAGCCATGGAATAAAAACATTTCTCTTTAAACAGGCCTTTTGCTTATAGACATACAATGCCCCCTTAAAATGTGTTGGGAGGATTATTGGGTTGTTCCTGTTTTTACTTTTATTATATATATATTGTGATTTTATGTTGTAACTACCCTGGATATACAAATTTAATAAATAAAATACTAACATAAGAAGTGCCTACTGGATCAGGCCAATTGCCCATCTAAGACCAGCATCCTGTTCTCACAGTGGCAAACCAGCTACCTTTGGGCAACCCACAAGCAGAATTGGAGCAGTAGAGCTATCTCCTCGCCTGTGGTTTCTAGCGACTGGTACAGTGGTACCTCGAGTTACAGACTCTTCAGGTTACAGACTCCGCTAACCCAGAAATAACACCTCGAGTTAAGAACTTTGCTTCAGGATGAGAACAGAAATTGTGTGCTGGTGGCGTGGCGGCAGCGGGAGATCCCATTAGCTAAAGTGGTGCCTCAGGTTAAGATCAGTTTCAGGTTAAGAAAGGACCTCCAGAACGAATTAAGTTCTTAACCCGAGGTACCACTGTATTCAGAAGATCTGTTGCCTCCAGCTATGGAGGCAGAGCAGTGTCATCATGGCAAGTAGCCATCTATCGGTAAATTTGTCTAAGCCTCTTTTAAAGCCATCTATGTTTGTGGCCATCACTGCCTTCTGCAGGAGTTCCATTAAAAAAAAAAGCAAAAGGTAAAGGACCCCTGGATGGTTAAGTCCAGCCAAAGGCAACTACAGGGTTGTGGTGCTCATCTCGCTTTCAAGCCAAAGGAGCCGCCATTTGTCTGCAGACAGCTTTCTGGGTCATGTGACCAGCAGGACTAAACCGCTTCCGGTGCAATGAACACTGTGACGGAAACCAGAGTGCACAGAAACGCCGTTTACCTTCCCGCCACAGTGGTACCTATTTATCTACTTGCACTGGTGTGCTTTCAAACTGCTAGGTTGGTAGGAGCTGGGACAGAGCAACAGGAACTCACCACATCACAGGGATTTGAACCACCGACCTTCTGATCGGCAAGCCAAAGAGGCTCACGGGATCTAGTGTTATAAGAGAGGGAGGGGAACCCATTTTCTCTAGCCACTTTCTCTATGCGGTACATTTTATAAACTTCTGTCATGGTGTCTCTTACTCGCCTTTTGGTGTTTTGTCATCTTGGTGTTTATTTACAAATACACAGGTTGAGCGGAGGTGGAGGCACAAAGCCCAGTGCTTCCCACATTGGATCTCCATGGAGACAGACAGCCTCTAAGGCCCAAACTCATCTCCTTCTATATTTGGGGGCCAAACTACACGCTACACTGAAGCTGTGTCTTTTGTTTCTCTTTGGTTAATTAGTTAATTAATTATAGGCGCAATTACAGTGCGGTTGTTACTGGGGGAAACAGTGTGTGGAGGGAAAAGAGACTTATCTCTTCTTTCCTCAGCTCACGGGCATAGCCAGGGGAGCAGCTCCCCCCCCCCACCGAATCAATAAATAAAAATACTTAACTAAAAGTAGAAATTGTAGAAAGATTTTGACAGATTTTTCTGAGTGCTCAGGGTCGAAAGCGAGTAATTTGAAACAACTGTTGTTGAGACATTTCATTCTGAATCTGCTAGACAGAGCCAGACAGAGGATGGCAGTTGGGTATCCTGCCACACACCCCATACCCCACCCCCAACATAAATCCTGGCTAAACCCATGCCCCAGCTCCAATTAAAAAATACAGTGGTACCTCGGGTTAAGAACTTAATTCGTTCTGGAGGTCCTTTCTTAACTTGAAACTGTTCTTAACCTAAGGTACCACTTTAGCTAATGGGGCCTCCCACTGCTGCCGCACCGCCGCCGCACAATTTCTGCTCTCATCCTGAAGTAAAGTTCTTAACCCAAGGTACTATTTCTGAGGTAGCGGAGTCTGTAACCTGAAGCATCTGTAACCTGAAGTGTCTGTAACCAGAGGTACCACTGTATATCCATACATCTAGGTTTACTATGAGCCTTAGGAGAGAAAAAACTCAGTTGATGGCAGCTACACACGAAGTCAGGGGTCACCAATGTGTAGCCCATGGGCACCCATGTGCCCAACAGTGCCTGCGAAATGTCCCGGTAAATTATCCCTCCAGAATAAACAATGCAGTGGTACCTCAGGTTAAGAACTTAATTCGTTCCGGAGTTCCGTACTTAACCTGAAACTGTTCTTAACCTGAAGTACCACTTTAGCTAATGGGGCCTCCTGCTGCCGCTGTGCCGCCGGAGCCCGATTTCTGTTCTTATCCTGAAGCAAAGTTCTTAACCTGAAGCACTATTTCTGGGTTAGCGGAGTCTGTAACCTGAAGCGTATGTAACCTGAGGTACCACTGTACACAAAAGATGGTTAGCTCTTCCTACTCTGTTCCTGTTTGCACCGGCTCAGCTTTTCCCACACTGAACATGCCCATATTTCAGGACCAGCCTGTTGATAAGGGTTGAAGCAGCTACTTAGGGCAACAGAGGTCCATGAGGCAGCACCCCACACCCGCTGCTACCTCTGCCACTGACAGAGAAGCAGTGGCAGCGACCTCCGGCGACATCTCACACTGGAATCTCGAGAGATCTTGTGCGCTCCACGAGATTTTGCAAGATCTCGCTGGAGATCTCTCTGGAACCTGCCACTGCTTTGTGAGAGCAACTCAGCTTCAGCAGAGGTGGTGCAGGGCAGGGCAGCACGTTCCTGTTTCGCCTCAGGCAACGAAACAGGACATATTGTCCCTGCCACATTTCATTTGAAGTCAGGATTCGACACACAACCTCCACTGTATTCTGTAGAGGCGCAGGGAGTTTTTTTCTGTGAGCAAACATGGCAGAGGCTGATGTAGGGCATCTCAGTGTGGTGTAGTAGTTAAGACTTGTAATCTGGTGAACCGGGTTCGCGTCTCTGCTCCTCCACATGTAGCTGCTGGGTGACCTTCTCTGAAGTCTCTCAGCCTCACTCACCTCACAGTGTTTGTTGTGAGTGAGGGAGGAAGGAAGGGAAAGGAGAATGTTAGCTGCTTTGAGACTCCTTAGGGTAGTGATAAAGCGGGATATCAAGTCCAAACTCTTCTTCTCTGATGAGGCAGCTGGTGGGGAGGGGCTTCCTGCTTCATTTTGTGGTCCTGTCTCCTTTCCTGTCTTTTTAAATGTAGCAGCCTTTATAGCACACGCACCCCACAGCAGCCATTTTGGGTTAAGACACATCCCCATGGCTACCATTTTGTGACTGGCACCCACTGTGTCCTCTCGAAACTCTAAATGTGTCCACTGGTCAAAAAAAGGTTGGAAACCACTGTGCTAAGCACTCAGTATTACCCAGACCCTCCAAGAGTCCCTATTTTCCAGGAACAGTCCCAGATTTACAAATACCCTTGTGGTTTCTGATTTGATCCCAGAATGTCCTGCTTTTCCTTAGGACATCCATATTTCCATTGGAGAAATTTTGGAGGGTATGGAGTTATGTGACCCCAGAGCCAAGGAGATAAGAAACTATACTGTAGTAGTAGTAGTAGTAGTAGTAGTAGTAGTAGTAGTAGTAGTAAGTCATTATTATTATTTCTAAATTATTATTTTTATTTTATTGTTATTGTTGTTGTTGTTGTTGTTGTTGTTGTTGTTGTTGTTGTTGTTATTATTATTATTATTATTATTATTAATTTCTACCCCAGCCGCTCTGGGCGGCTTTCAACAGAACATTAAAAACAGAATAAAACTTCAAACATTAAAAACTTCCCTAAACAGGGCTGCCTTTAGATGTCTTCTAAAAGTCAACTAGTTGTTTATATACAACCTTTAGAAGACGTCTGAAGGCAGCCCTGTATAGGATTTTTTTAAAAAAAGGTTAAATGTTTTATTATGTTTTTATGTATGTTACAAGTCACCCAGAGTGGCTGGGGCAAGCCAGTCATATTGCCAGGGTATAAATAAGAGAGTGATTATTATTGTGGAATAGAACGTCCCTATTTTCATTGGAGAAATGTTGAAGTGTATGGTAACCTGCAGTTTGGCCTTTCACTCTCCCTCAAACCACAGTCATTCCTTCCTTTCCGTCGCAGACACCTATTCTATGTCAACCTTAGCTAATTAGTGGCATGAGGGAGAAAGGCAAAAGAAGTCTCCAATTATTTCATTATCATTATGGGCCATTTACATGTTTCTTTTGGGGGGACTAGCAAAAGGATCATTGCATTTCAGCAATGGAAAGAAAAGCTGAGGGTCAAGGAACCCCTTATTCCCAACCCCATCCATTCCTACCCTTCGCCACCACCTCTCTTCATTCTTGCTCTCCTCAAGCTGCAGCAGCAAAAATATTTCTGCAATGTTATTCTCTGTTCTTTTCATTCCCCTCTGATATTCCCTGGGTTCCACTGGTCCTTCCCTCTTTAGCCATGCCACATTTTACCTGTGGCCTCTCTTTTGAGAGAAGGAAAGTTTCACAAGGGGAGGGGGGCAACACATAAGTGTCTATGTCAGCAGAATTCAAGGTGTAGGCACCAAAATACATGAAGTAATTTAGGATATTGCTAGGAGGAAAGAGGGAGGGGGGAAAATAACCCAACAGGAATCTTTGGTTGATTACGAGCAAAGCTTTTCTGTAATGAGATCTGTTATTCAGCATAATAATGCCCCGGGGGAATGACAGAAGCCTGTTTCATCAGACAGTTTACAGAGAGAGTAAGGAAACTGTCAGTGTTGGAAGATGTATCAGGAGAGAGAAGGATGTGGGCAAAAGAAATGGCCAATGACCAGTCTCAGCTCCCCCTGGGAGAGGTCCTTCATTTCAATGTGACCCAGCCAGATTGTATGAACGCATGACCCTGGATCAAGATCAGTCAGAGCTCAACTTATGCTGGACCCCCAAAGAAAGCTAAAAGTCTCATCCCTGAACTGTTCTTTCTTTACGCACCCTTCAATTGTGAATCAAGCACTGCTGGCACATTTAGGGCTGCCAAGCGTCCAGGTAGGCAAGTAATGCCATTTTTTTTAAAAAAAAAGCAAATGCTTTAAAAATCCAAGAAAAGCCCCAAAACTATTTTTTTGCGGGGAGATGTTCCCAAAAAGGCTCGACTTTGTCTGGATTTTCACTTTTGGGAATATGGCAACCCTAGGCACATTCCAAGCCACATGGCTGTCCCATATGTGGAGCTCAGAAGCCTCCAGTGCATTGAATGAACCCATATGGGGGCCGGCAGTAGGCTAGCCTTATTCCCTATTAATGGCGCATGCAGAAGGCACCGACGCCCCCACTTACATTAATGTTGCTGTGGTCTTTTGATTCCCAGTCAACTAAGACAAATGCCAACAGGGGGAAAGGTAACTGCAAAAGATAACCTGGTAGTCAACCATTCCAGGTCCTCTGCGCATCTATGGATATTAATTATGGAAGAACTCTCCTACAGATTTTCGCCTCTGGGCATCTCAGGGCATCGTGCAAGGGGGATGGAGAAGTCTAGGGAATGTAGATTTCAAAGTGGTCTTCTCCAATCAGTGCTTCGCAGGCTTAGGTGTGGATTAAGGATAGGGAAGACATTTGATTTAGTTTGCATTTAAAGGAGATCCAAGCTAGTTTGCACTTTCTGAAACAATACATGAACCAAAACACCCACCCTTCAAAATTCATACTTCTCCAAATATTGTGGTTCACCTCCCTTGTGAAGCAGCGTGTACAAACATGCATATACTGGAATAAAGCATGCATATAAATATGTGCACTGGTGAAGATGCAAAAATGCATTACATTAGGGGGAATTGCTTTGCAAAAATGTGTATCTTTGGCAAAATTGCAGACGAAAATGTGTCTGTTAAGGCCCATTCACACTAAAATGCAGGTGAATTTTCACGTGGACTTTTTTTAAACACACACACAAACAGATGTGGAAATGTGGACAACTGAAGTTAAGAAAAATGAGAAACAAAAACTGGTATATTCACCCCTCCCTAATGTGGATCAGGTGTGGGACCACTTCAGAATCCACACTCTGTCCAGTTTCCATGACAAAATAGTTCAGTATGAGAGCGTCTCTATTTCATAGTACTTACGGGGTGGCTAAGGGCTTGGATGAGGACTCTCATCTTTTAACGGGCTCTCTTCCTTTTACTACAAGCAGCCACCTAAAGTAGATAGTGTGTGCATCTCTACCTGCCACACTTAAAAATAACGTTCTGTTCCCCTGAAGCGATGGGTACTGAGCACATGCTGTCGGTTCCCGTATAATTATTCCAAGAGCAACAGCACACTGAAATCTGTCTGGATTTTAAAGGATTTTTTGTGGATTCCCCCCTAAAACTCTGCACGGATACAGGAGGGCACAGACTTTGTTCTCCTTTGCACATCTTCCTTCTCATCCAAGTGAGATGTCCTCTGATTTGGATAAAACTTCTATTTTTTAGGAAGCCTTATTGCGTCTAATAGCTTCTCGCTTTTTTTTTTTACTTTTGGCATCCTCCTGGCCCTTTTGGCACTGTGTTTGGAAGTTGTTTAAAAGCACAACTCCCAAATGTTATGGGGAGATTTGATCCTCTTGGCTTTGCCTTTCAGCTTCGTTCTTACCAATTTCCTCATTTTAGGGGCATTTCCTCATATCGGTCCAGTCTCACTCATATTTTCATCCTCTCGTTTATGCTTTCAGTTCTTTTCATTTCCCCTTCTTGTGTGTGGGGGGCGGGAAGGGTTAGTCTCGGTACATGTGGTGTAGTCGCCTACAGCTTTAAATTGGATTAGCAAAAATCACAGATATAGTTTTGTTGTTTTTCAGTCATTTAGTCGTGTCCGATTCTTCATGAACCCATGGACCAGAGCACGCCAGGCACTCCTGTCTTCCACTGCCTCCCGCAGTTTGTGAAAACTCATGCTGGTAGCTTCGAGAACACTGTCCAACCATCTCGTCCTCTGTCATCCCCTTCTCCTTGTGCCATCAATCTTTCCCAACATCAGGGTCTTTTCCAGGGAGTCTCCTCTTCCCATGAGGTGGCCAAAGTATTGGAGCCTCAGCTTCAGGACTTGCCCTTCCAGTGAGCACTCAGGGCTGATTTCCTTCAGAATGGATAGGTTTGATCTTCTTGCAGACCATGGGACTCTCAAGAGTCTCCTCCAGCACCATAATTCAAAAGCATCAATTCTTCGGTGCTTAGCCTTCTTTATGGTCCAGCTCTCACTTCCATACATCACTACTGGGAAAACCATAGCTTTAAGTATACAGACCTTTGTCGACAAAGTGATGTCTCTGCTTTTTAAGATGCTGTCTAGGTTTGCCATTGCTTTTCTCCCAAGAAGCAGGTGTCTTTTAATTTCGTGACTGCTGCCACCATCTGCAGTGATGATATAGCTCCTGGGCTTGATAGAATCAGGGGAATCAAACATCTGGATCCCAACCATGGAGAATTGCTATTCAGCTCACCTTCTTGTAGGCATCTCAGAAGCACCTGTCTGGCCACTGGATGGGTTTGGAGTGGATGCTGGACATTACAGCCCTTTGGGTCTGATTCAGCAGGGTTCTTCTAATGTCCTTATTTCATGCTTTCAGCCGCTCTTCTAGACAAGGCTCATCATGATAAAAGGCTCCTTTCTTCTACTGCTCTTCAGAGCCCTGTTTTGCCATAAATATTTTGAGCGAAGGTTCAAGAAGAATCTTTCCAGCACCAAGCACGATTGCTCACAGCACCTCCCTGCCCTTTTCGTGCTTTTACTGCATTCGCAGCTTAAAATAAACATTTTTGCATTCCCAGCAGAGAAGCTAGTTAGGGGGAAGGATGCTTAGTAACCATTTACTTTGATAACAATTTGCCAAAGGCAAATAACTGATGCTTAGGTGCAGGGAGCAGGTAGGAGTCATTCTAAGAACAGGCTCCTATTCCAGAGACACAGCACTGTGGTCGCATAGCAGAAGGATTAGCTTTGCACCAGGGATGGGCAAATATATCAATTTCGGTTTCTCATTTTCCCATTCTTAAATTCAGTTGTCCACATTTCTGCATCAGTTTGCTGTTATTATTCTCTTGTACAAGTCCTTTTGAAATTTCATCAGCATCTCAATGCAAACTTTTT
Source organism: Podarcis muralis (assembly GCF_964188315.1). NCBI lineage: Eukaryota > Metazoa > Chordata > Lepidosauria > Squamata > Lacertidae > Podarcis > Podarcis muralis. The sequence continues at coordinate 13,906,199 of NC_135660.1, forward strand.
TATCAAAAAAGAATTAAAAAGACTTTTTAATGTATTAAAGTGGAAAATTTCAATAAATATCTTTTTTTAAAAAAATCAATGCAAACTTTTTTATAACATGCACAATTTTTCTATGCAGTTTTGCCTATTATAAAAAAAAATTGCAAGGCACTTTTTCCTATTTTGATGCATTTTTTTGTATGCCATTATCACTAACGCATGTGTTTATATATATATGCTTTAATGGATTGCTAGTACTTTTAATGGATTACCTAGTATATGCGTTTACCTTTCTCCTTTGAAAAGTACAGAGATTTGAAGGAGGAACTTGTAAGCATGACACTCTTTCCCACTTCCTCTCTCAGCTCTATGTGCTCTTCATGGCTCAGATGGATTCTAGTGGATCCAGCTTTTACCCAGAGTAGGGTTTCCATATGTCTGGAATTTCCTAGACATGTCCGCGATTCTACTGGCGAAATGAGCGTTCACGGTTTTTTATACACACACACACACACACACACACACACACACACAATATGTGCATGCTTTAGCCAATAGAACTAGGCCGTGTGTGTTTTGGCATCACTCTTTGCCTTTGGGGGTAATTTCCCCCAAAAAAGCTCAATGAGTTTGGGGGCGATTTCCCCTCAACAACTTTTGTGTCCAGATTTTTCCTTATTGAAATATGGCAACCCTAACCTAGATCCCTTGGAAAAGCAAAATGGGGTGCACACATGGTTTCTCACTCTCTGTCCCTGTGGAATGGGAGAGGCTGATTCAAGGGAGAGGGAAGGAAAATGAGCAGGGGTGGTGCCCACAGCAATTGCTCAAAAAATCAAACATGCCAAAAAAGATTGATGAAAACTAAGGGATCCCAGGCTCCCTTTTGTGTACACAGTAGTGGAGTGCTGTTAACTTAGTTTTTTCAACTGGGTCCTCACCAGAAGCAATGCTGGAGGCCTCTAGATGGCCTTCATTTCAGGTTGGGTTACAGAATCTGCACTGAACTTCGTTCTCGCCAGCAGATTTCCACAAAAGACAAAATTCAGAACAGACATTGAGAAGAATCCAGCTTCTCGTTGGAGTAGTAAGCTCCCAGCCTCACCAAGTTCCCGACAGGCTTTCCCTCTGTGGCAGGTATAAGGATGAATGCCATTGCTCTAAACACCTCCAAATTTTTTAGATTGAAACAGGCAAAAGTTCAATCATCATTCATCAGGCTGGGAATGGAGACTTATATCAGGTCTTCCTCACTAGTGGCAGGAAAGACCTTCAGAAGAGAGTGATTGGCAGTGCAATTTGCAGGCTAAGAGGCGCTTCATATGGTGACCTGATATATCACCTTGCTATATTGCTTGTAAGCTCCTCCTGGAACATCAGTCATCACTAATGATCTATCTAAGGGTACCATCTTTCACAAGCAGTTCGTCATAGTCTGCCTCGGACATTATTATTGTTCCTTTTTGACCACAGATCCATTGGCCATCCAAATCCATTATTGTCAAGTTTTAACAACTGCAGCGCTAGTTGCCAGAGAGGCCTGCTAAAGCCTGGAGGGGAAATGACGGAGTTGCCCCATTCATTTCAGTGGACGATTTTAATGATCAAATCCTAAGCCTGTAGGACAACATCAGCCAGCCAGCCAGCCAGCCTGGAATTGTTTTGCTTTCTTACGGTGGGAACATTTTGCACAGTTCACTTTGAGTTACAGTGTATGTTGAGCCAAACACATTTGATTTTCATGACTGTGGGAGCTTCGTTGTCTTGGCTTTACTAGTCTTGTATTTCTATTGTTTTGTATGTCAGAGTTTTGGAAATGATTTATATTTGCAATACATGTAGCATACCTATATTGTAATTCATTCCATTTGCAGCGCACACTTGTATTTCCCCTTTCCTACAAGACAGATAGATAACAAAATGTCATGGCGCAGGGATGCGGGTGGCGCTGTGGGTTAAACCACAGAGCCTAGGACTTGCTGATCAGAAGGTCGGCGGTTCAAATCCCTGCGACGGGTGAGCTCCCGTTGCTCGGTCCCTGCTCCTGCCAACCTAGCAGTTCAAAAGCATGTCAAAGTGCATGTAGATAAATAGGTACCACTCCGGCGGGAAGGTAAACGGTGTTTCCATGCGCTGCTCTGGTTCACCAGAAGTGGCTTAGTCATGCTGGCCACATGACCCAGAAGCTGTACACCAGCTCCCTCGGCCAATAAAGCAAGATGAGCGCTGCAACCCCAGAGTCGGTCACGACTGGACCTAACGGTCAGGGGTCCCTTGACCTTTACCTTTAAGCATGTAGCAGAATGAAGTAGGAATTCAGATTTCCGGGGTGGTAGAATGGGCTGTGCCACTTTAGACTGCATGGGAGTCTAAATACTATTCTGGAATCTCCCAGCTCTTAAGAACAACAACACCACATTCCTGCAATCTATAACCTTAGCACAACATTTGCTACTGTTCTTGTTGTTTACAGAACAATCCTCTACATGCGTATCCAAAAGTAAGTCCCATTTAAAGGAGCTTGCTTTGAGAAAACTGGGTATATACGTTTTGCAGCCCTGCCACTATTTATTTGATTGCCTGGCCACAGAATTCACAAGCAGAAGAAGCTGCCTGTGGAGGAAAACCTAATACATTTTTATTCAAACCATTCTTAAAAAAAATGCTGGCCACATTTGTTCAGATTTTAATTCCCCCAAACCAACTTGACAAAAATTATTTTCCCCGTGAGGCTAAGTACATTTCAGAAATAAGAAATCTAGACGTTGTGTATCAGGAGAGTATCTCTGGCTTTTCAGCACTTCAACAAGGCTTCTTTGCACTGGCAAAGCCTCCATGAAGCTAAAATGGTGACAAACCTCTGCCTTTCGGGGGGGGGGGAATATGCTGAGAGTGGCTTACAGAAATGCAGATTGTGAGCATTTCAGAAATGGGGAAGCCCAACCCATAAATGGAGGGATTATTTTGTGCTGGAATTCTTCCATTATGGAAAGTGGGGTCCATTTCCAAATCTGCCATTTTATCACCAGTGACATCTACACAAGGTCTTCAGATATATTTGTCATGCCTTCGATATCTGCACTGGAATATTACAAAATCCATTTTGACTCCAGTCCAAATAAATTAAAGGATGACCTCTGTGACACACATACTGGGCACAGTGCACCAGGGTCCAATCAATCTTACTGTCCTATTGAAGGCTAAAAGGAGAGCAACATTTTTACACCTCGGTGGTAAAGGAGATCAAATTATGTGACAGGTATAATGAAGTGCCCTTTTTTAAAAATTGACATTTGAACAGAACTATAATTAAATGAGACCCATGCAAAGAAGAAGAAGACAACTGGATGACCCATTTAAGAAAGCATGCCAAAGTTTATATCAGGAGAGAGAGAGAGCAAAATTCTCCTAATAGGCTTATTTTTACATGCAATTTTGCGCAAAATGCATATTTTAGTAAGCAGTTTCCACCAATACAATGCATCTTGTATGTTACCTTCACTGATAGACCCATTCATATTTATGCTTTCCCCTAGTAGATGCATTTTTGTGAATTTGGGTTGAAGAACTGCATTGCAAAATTCAGATAAGGATGGCTGAATTTCACTTCACATATTGTTTCAGGGAGAGCAGATTAGGTAGATTTGCCTTAAATGTGAACTGAATATGATTTATTCCCTAGGCATGATCCTATGTCCTGAGACTTTTTGAAGCACCTCTGGATAGCACCCTTTGTACATTATTGTATATTATTCTCCTAAACCAATATATTAGCAAATATTTATACCCAGTTGTTGCAAAGGTCACTGATATCAAGCCACAGAAACATAAGTCCACCATGAAAATGTGCACTTTCCCTTCTTGTCTGAAATTAATTTTCTCCCTTTCCTATTCCTGAGTTGGGTTTTAGGCTTGACATGCATTGCTCTCAGGGGTTGGGACATAGGTGGCCCTGTGGTCTAAACCACTGAACCTCTTGGGCTTGACAATCAGAAGATCAGCGGTTCGAATCTCCACAACATTGCTCTCCCATTGCTCCATCCCAGCTTCTGCCAACCTAGCATTTTGAAAGCATGTCAATGCAAGCAGATAAATAGGTACTGCTGCAGCAGGAAGGTAAATGGCATTTCCGTGTGCTCTGGCTTCCATCACGGTGCCCCATTGTGCCAGAAGCGGTTTAGTCATGCTGGCCACATGACCTGGAAAGCTGTCTGCAGACAAATGGCGGCTCCCTTGGCCTGAAAGCAAGATGAGTGCCGCAACCCCATAGTTGCCTTTGACTGGACTAAACCATCCAGGGGTCCTTTACCTTTTTTTTTTTTACCTGCTCTCAGGGATATTTGCTGCCGAGCTTTTAAATGTTACACCCGCTGTATTGAGAGGAAAGGCTTTTCTGCAACATCCAAATGGACATTCCTTCCAGTAGCACCTTAAAGACCAACTAAGTTAGTTCTTGGTATGAGCTTTCGTGTGCATGCACACTTCTTCAGATACACGAAATGCATGCACACGAAAGCTCATACCAAGAACTAACTTAGTTGGTCTTTAAGGTGCTACTGGAAGGATTTTTTTTTTGTTTTGACTATGGCAGACCAACACGGCTACCTATCTGTAACTGGAACAAATGGACATTGTTTAAAGCAGCCCCCACCAACACTTGTAGGCCCTTGGGCTCCTTTGGATATTTGCTCAACTGCTCTGGGCACCACCCACTCTGGACACTTTTCTCCCCCCTCCCCAAACAGAACAGACAGAAAGAGGGAAAGTGCACGTGCGCGCGCACACACACACACTTTTTCGAAAGGATTTGGGTAACAGTTGAATCCAGAAAAATCAATCAGTTCCTTGAAAAACACATAGAGATGAAAGGTATGGCAAGAAAGAGCGCCACTCTTCCAACATCCTCTTTCATCTCTACATCCTTTGCACTGGAGGAAAAGGTAACTATCTGCACCACCTCATGAATAAGGAGGCAGGGAGGAGGGATGCTCAGAGGCTTCCTGAGCACTAGGGCGCCACATTGGCAACCCCTGGTTTAAAGGAACAGGAGGAGTTTCCAGGTTACAACATGACAACCCAACATTCTCAAGCCTAACGGGAACAGATTTGTTTTAATGCAATCACTATCCCTTGTGGTCTGAAAAGAGCTTTTCCCCGCCCACCAGGAATTAATTTCCAAGCTGATTTTTCTCCTCTCATTATAATGCAAGCATTCAAATGGTCACCATGCATTGCAGCTGATAGGGACACAGGCACAGTCCTCCGGAAAGCCTTGCATTCCCAGGTATACTTGCATTTCCTCGGAGTTTCCTGAAGCAAATGACAAGTCTGTTTTAGAGGTATTTGTTTTTGTTTTATATATATACACACACAAAAAGATAAAAGGGAAAAAACGCTGTGCTTCTCAGACAATGATCAATACCGCAAAGCCAGTGTAATAAACAGTGTGTCCTGCCCCGAAGCAAAGGTTGCACCACGGTATTTTTGCTTCCTGATGAAAAGTCAGAAGGAAAAGATGACTGACCCAACTGTTAAACTAAAGAGCCAGCAATCTAGGGAGCTGTTAATTTCGCTTCTGAAAAAGACGGTAGACATGCGGAGGCATGCTTTGAAGCCGACGGCCTGCCCTCTCCATTTCCAGAGGTCTGGTGGTGAAACGCCACATCTTTTAACACAGCTGGAGAACTTCGCCGGGTTACACTTCTTTCCCTGCCCCCCCCCCCAGCCCCCAGCCTGTTGGCTCAAAAGAACCAGTCATATTCTGTATCCATAAATGACAGTTGTGGACTCCCTAACAACACAGTCCAAAAGGTTGCCAGTGCCGGGCACTTGGAGGCAGAGAGGAGATTGTCCTGTTGCTTGAGCAGGCAGGCTGTACAACCTGTCACTGAATGCTGTCTACTGTCACAGGAATGCAGGAAGATGCCTTGTATAGAGTTACATTATTGGTCTATCTAGCTCGATAATTTAAACATCCAGGGGTCCTCTACCTTTTTACTGTTTGGGGCGTGGGTGGCTCAGTGGTTAAGACTTGGGCTTGCTGATCAGAAGGTCGGCAGTTCGAATCCCTGTGAAGGGGTGAGCTCCTGTTGCTCTGTCCCAGCTCCTGCCAACCTAGCAGTTTGAAAGCACACCAGTGCAAGTAGATAAATAGGTACCACTGTGGCAGGAAGGTAAACGGCATTTCCGTGCGCTCTGGTTTCCATCAAAGTGTCCCATTGTGCCAGAAGCAGTTTAGTCATGCTGGCCTCATGACCCGGAAAGCTGTTTGTGGACAAATGACAGCTCCCTTGGTCTGAAAGCGAGATGAGCGCCACAACCCCATAGTCACTTAACCATCCAGGGGTCCTTTAGCTTTTTACTGTCTCCACTGACTGGAAGTGGTTCTCCAGGGCTTCAACAGGGGTCTCTTAAAGCTCCACCTGGAGAGGCTGGGGCTTGAACCTGAGGTCTTCTGCATGCAAAGCAGATGTTCTCCTGCTTATCCTTGCCACAATTTACTTATGCTACACTTTGATGGCGTCAGGAGCCAGAGTTGGGTGGAATCCCCTTATGGAATAGATCCAGGGTTCTGGGTTAGATCCACAGATAACATAGGAGATGAAGGTAGAAGAGCTCTGGCTGTCCTAGATCATCCCTAATGATGATCTCCAAAGGATAATTTTACACAATGGAAACACACACACACCAGACATTTGCATTCCCAATGCATGACTTCTTAAAAGCCGCCATGAGGTATGTGAAAAAAACAGGTCATTTTGTTCCCTAAATGAAGTCAAAGTAATTGAGCACAAGACCACTGGCAAAATGGTATCATTTGCACCTCCACTGAATGTAAACTCACGTATGGTGCTAAACTGCAAGCAGAATGGCTACTTTATCTCCATTTCAGTGATCTATTAGGCGAGAAGGAATGTCACAGTGCTCAGTTCAAGCAGTGCAAACAGGGTGTAGCCAGCTTCAATGAATTTTCTCTGAAAAAGTTCCCCGTGAATTTCCAAAGCTCCTAGCAGCTAAGATGAACTAAGACAAACCCAAAGTAGGGATAGGGTGAGCAGCAAATTCCATCCTGCTTTAGTCTTGCATCTCATGCACTCTTAAATCCATTGCATCTCATTCCATCCAGCAATCTCCTGGTGTCCCCTTCCATCCTGTTGCACACATTTTGCACAAATTTTGCATGCATTTCTTAAGTAAAATGTGCACCTTTCCCAATGGATTCACCATTTAAAAAAAGCATTTTGTATCAGTCTCTAGCATCATATTTTTGCACATTTTATGCACCAAAACTGCATAGCAGATACTGAAGTAGGGCATAATGCTTATGGGAATCGAATTTGAATCTGCAACCTGGTTCAGGGATGTTGGACTGTGTTTTTATGGTGCAAATTGTTGACCGAATGAATTCTTCCCCAGACTTCCTCCAATGTTCCTTTAAATAGCAGTTGCTACAGTGTGGCTTCTTCCTGTGTCTTGCAGTACTACATGAGATTGTAGCTGTTTCCAAGCTGGAACTGTGTGCAAATGGCCTCTCACAGACTAAACCCTTCCAGTGGAATGGAAAATTATTCGACAATTTCTCAGGGTAGGAGTTTTATTCCAACTGACCACTTTTTTGCATCCTTCCTTGACCTAGCATCATTCTAGGGCATTCTGGGAGGGGGAATGGTAGCTACCACAATATGTGTAGGTTTATAAATATATGAATATAGACACAGTCACACGTATTCAGAGAAAACTCTGCAAAACAGCAGAAATCAGGGCTGGAGTGGAAAGGGCCCTCCCACATGACCCTAAGTGGCTCCTACCATTTAGGGACGCGGGTGGCGCTGTGGTCTAAACCACTGAGCCTCTTGGGCTTGCCGATCAGAAGGTTGGTGGTTCAAATCAGTGCAACGGGGTAAGCTCCCATTGCTCTGTCCCTGCTCCTGCCCACCTAGCAGTTCGAAAGCATGCCAGTGCAAGTAGATAAATAGGTATCGCTGTGGCGGGAAGGTAAACAGCGTATCTGTGCGCTCTGGCTTCCGTCACGGTGTTCCGTTGCGCCAGAAGCGGTTTAGTCATGCTGGCCACATGACCCAGAAAGCTGTCTGTGGACAAACGCCAGCTCCCTCAGCCTGAAAGTGAGATGAGTGCCGTAACCCCATAGCTAACCGTCCAGGGGTCCTTTACCTTTCTTTACCTACCATTAATTGGGAGACATTTTGGAGCCAGTGGGCACATTTGGGATTTTCA